>NC_069380.1:169268451-169612618 GCF_027475565.1 Acinonyx jubatus | reverse complement strand
CCAGGGTGTTGGCTGAGAGGCTCAAATGGGGATTGGATTTTTAGCTCCTGGGTGTGGATTAGGAATTCAAATGTTAGAAGGCAGGGCTCATGCACCATGAGCGCACGAGTGCTGTTGCACAGGGCCCGCTGCTCAGGAGGATCCCGTGCTTGAAGCTTAATGTTTTGCGATTGCTATCTTGAAATTTTTACTAATTTTATCTTTGAATTTATGTTCTATAAGTGAAGTCAAATGGGACCATGAAGCATGACCAGGGACTTGGGGACTTGGCTCATAAGCAATTCTGTTTTTCACCATCTCCTGCTCCCTGGTTCTCAGCTGCCAGGGACCCCAGCAACCATTGGCACCTAGGCCCTGGTTGGGGCCTGGGTGTGAAGCAGGAAGGTTTGGGGTGAGGTATGTTCATGCTGCACATGTGCCACTTGTTGAGTTGTGGGACTGGGCCTCATTTGTTCCTCATGTATCCTGGAGCACAAGGGAGTACAACATCAAACAGCACAGAGAAAACACCATGACAAGTCAAGAGAGACCACAAAATAAAGAAATAGATTTTTCTTTTGTTTTTTAGATGACAGGTCCCACATTTTCATTTTGCACTAGGTCCCACAAATTTTGTAGCCAACACTGGTGAGAGGGGTAGATAATGACTGCCCAAGGAGTGAGCTAGGCTGACATTAGGACACAGGAGGTAGTAAGGGTGAACCCCAAATTCATGGGTTGAGTATGGAGGCCAGAGTTGGGCAGTGGAATCAGGAGTTTGAAGTAGGGGAGATAAGAGAAACTAAACAAAGTTGAAATCAAGAAGAAAGCATGGCTAGGTATTCTGAATATAAATTTAAACAGTGGTTGGTGTTTTAATCTTGTTTTCTGTGTGGGTGAGAGTCCATCTGACTCAAATGGCCAAAAGTGAGACCAAACAGTGTTGACTATGTTCTAAGTCCATGTTAGTCCTTGAGAGGGGAAATACAGACAATCATATATTTTTCTGATCCTGAAGGAGTTTACAGAGGGCTCAAATGTTCTTTTAGCCCTCTTGTATAATGGAGTGAATTACCATAATAAAAATTCAGTTGTCTGTTAGGCATTTAATGTAATTCTTTTTTTAAATGTTTATTTATTTTTGAGAGAGAACACAAGTGGGGGACAGGCAGGTGGGGGTGGGGGTGGGGGGCAGAGAATCCCCAGTGGGATCCATACTGACAGCACAGAGCCTGACGTAGGGCTCAAACCCACGAACTCTGAGATCATGACCTGAGCTGAAGTTGGATGCTCAACCAACTGAGCCACCCAGGTACCACTAATGTAATTCTTGAAAAGAAGACTATTATACAGTGTGTGTGTGTGTGTGTATGTGTGTGCGTGCGTGTGTGTGTGTGTGTGTTTTAACCTGTGGGGGAGAAAAGCCCTCTATAGTTTCTTAAGTTTGGCATCTTTAGCCATATATAAGAGAGACACTGATATGAAACGTTGCTCCTGATAAAGGAGATTGGAACCCAGAAAGCAAATTCTCCCCATTTGGGATACCTTGAGTAGCACCTTGCTCAGCACCTCTGATGTTGTACAGGGTTTGGGAAAGAGGTGCAAACAATACTTACCACCTCCACTTATTTTTAACAAAATGGAATTTACGCACAATTTGTACTCTTAATTTATTCTGAAGCCTTCATGGTTTCAGTTGCTAATGTTAACTACAGGCTAGTGGTATGGTTTTTAACTATATTTTGAAGCATAATTTACTTATTGGAGTGACAGGGGGAACAGAAGGAAGTCTGGAAGAAAGTAACACTTGCCTTGTCTGACACTGTACATTTTTATTTACTTAACAAACACTCATATAGTGCCTACTATAGTGTTAGACATTGTTCCAAGTGCTTTACCAACACTGGTGAATTTAGTACTCTTGACAATAAGGGCTGGCTTATCCAGTGGGCACAGTGCCTGGCTAGGGTCCATGAAAAAAAATGCTTTAATGTCTTTCAAAGTCAGGAGACAAAAATTTAATAATATTGAATATATAATAAGGAATCCAGCCTGGATTATATGTCCTTAGACCAGTGCAGCTCTGAAAATATAATTTGTTTTATTATGTTATGGAAGAAGAGGCCCATGAAGGCAAATGTTTATAGGGCCCACAAAAATCTTAATGTAGTTCTAATTATCTTGATTTTATAGATGAAAAGTATGAAGCATGATCAAGTGACTTGCCAGTGATGCACAGCTAATAGCGAGAGAGCTGAGATTCTAGTCAAGCGTTGCTTCCAGAGCTCTCTAGAACGCTGTGCTGAGCTATGCTGCCATGCTCATCAATGAAGTATTTCACGTGACTTTTCCAGCTAGCTAAAAAATTATCTCTCTACAAACCAAAACTTTTTGCTTTAATAATTCTGGAAGGTCTTTGATATGTTTGTTACTTAATTCCTGCCTTATTAATTAGGTTATCCTGAACATAATCTACTCTTGTATGATAACATAGTATCCTTATCCACAGATAACTTTATTATTTTCTATGTACTTGGCACTCTTCTAAGTTTTTTTTCTTTCTTTTTTTTGACAAGTGTTAACTCATTGAATCCACACTCCCCTATGTGGCAGATAGGTTTTATAGGTGAGGAAACCAGAGTTAAGAGAGGTTAAGCTACTTGTCCAATTGCACCCAGCCAGTTGGTTACAGTGGAACCTAGGTGGGCCCTCTCAACCAATAAAGAGCAGCTGCTTTGCACTGTGCAGTATACAGTGATGGTCTCAGGAGCTTTACTCCTACCCCTAATATTTTTAGACCCAGATGTTATTTTATTATTTTATCATTTTTTAAATTTTTTAAAATTTTGTTTGAGAGAGATTGAGAGTGTAAGCAAGGGAGAAGGGCAGAGAAAGAGAGAGACAGAGTGAGACAGAGAGAGAATCCCAAGCAGGTTCCACACTCAGCATGGAGCCCGATGTGGGGCTCAATCCCACGACCCTGGGATCATGACCCAAGCCAAAATCAAGAGTCAACCTATTGAGTCCCCCAAGTGCCCCAAGACCCAGATGTTATTTTAAGTCTTGTGTCAACTTTTCAGGGTATCTGCCTTCTCTCTTCTCTCTCCCTGTTAGGCAATTGGCTAATAATTTTAGCTATGCTTTCTTTCTACTACTCACATTTATCCCTTAATAAAATCATGTAGTGCCTATCAAGTGCTGTGTTGTGTTTATTTGCTGCTTTAAAGTGCCAGAGACATCAACTATTTTAATTGAAGAACCAGAGAGTCCATTTTCCCAGTATTGTGTGCCCAGTAGGATCCACATATGCTGTGTGGAGGGAGAGATGTTCCTGTAATCAGCCTTGTGATCCTTATTGCCTGGGCTTGTGAAGATGATTTTGAATGCTCTGAGGACCCTTGTTGGTTAATGTTCATTTATTTCTTGGTTTTTAGCCAACTTTTCAATAGCAAGTGCTGGTAAATCACATGGTGGATATTATTATGTATAAGGAGAAAATATTTGTCATGATACCTTAATTGAGCAAATGGGTCAAAAGAGTTCATTTGCCAGGTAGCTGTACTAGCTGTATGGTATTAATTGAATAGTGTGACAAATGATTTAAGTGGAAAATAAGACTCCATTGGGCTATTATGGATTATCCCTTCGTTACAGCTTAATCTTGAATACTAGTCCTAAAGTTGGAAGGGACTCAATCTCCCTATTTGTCTGCTTTCTCATTGTTTATATGTAGAAAGGAATGTTTTTTATGTCTTGTCCTTTGCTTATACCCAAATATCACATTAGGCATATCCTAAATTTTGCCTTCGTGACTATTTTAGAGTTTATAATCCAATTGACCACAACTCTAAGATTTGAAGACTGCTGTCTGCCACCAATTTGATTACTTTTTTTATTAACGCCATTTCAGTTCTTGGCCTTCATGGCCCTCTCAGGAAATGCTGCTACCCTGCCCAAGACTGTATTCTTTATGACTAGCCCTAGAATGCTCAGTTAATGGCAATCAGTTTACAACCCTGCAGAAGCTTGACAGTTTCTGGGTCCTACTGCTCATTCACCATGGAAATACCCAGAGCCCTGTGTAGGCTCTAGAACATTAAATGGTATTTTATACAGGAGGAAAACAAACAAGAGATAAGCCAGTTTCCTGAAACATAATCTATTTTTGAAAAAAACCAAACCACTCCAGACTACTACCGAAGTCAGAGTTTACAAATTGGTGATGGTGATTCACAGGTTAGATTTAAGCCATTGACATGATTTGTTGGGCTTTCATGTTAAACTACAGAAAATTTAAATCAATTGCTTTCATTTAAAAATCAGGAAATTTGGCGGTGTCTGGATGGCTCAGTTGGTTGGGTGTCCAATTTCAGCTCAGGTCATGATCTCATGGTTTGTGAGTTCAAGCCCTACATTGGTCTCTGTGCTGACAGCTCAGAGCCTGGAGCCTACTTTGGATTTTGTGTCTCCCTCTCTCTCTGCTCCTCCCCCATGCATGCTATGTCCCCCTGCCCCCAAAAGTAAATAAACATTAAATAAGCAAACAAACAAACAAATAAATAAATAAAAATCAGGAAATTTTGCCCCCTAAAATCTCTGGATTTCTCACTTCTTTTGGAAACTGGGTCATCTGACAGCATTAGAGCCATATTCTTACATGGCAACAATTGGCTAGAACTGGGTAGTATCTGGCCACTTTAGACAGAGTAGGTACTGCCTCACTTGCCACAATCCTCAGTCCAGTTTGCTTAGTTACATTACCTGCTTGTGCCCTGGAGGCATTTGATTTTGTATCCCCTACTCTGAGTCAATGAAAGACACAAGCTCAAATGTTCAGGACCACAGTACCTCTGCTTAGTTTTCTCCTTAGTTAATAAAATCTTAAAAATTGAAATGGAAAAGTAATACATGCTCATAAAAATTAAAACAGTGCATAAGTGTGTTCAGCAAAAAGTACAATTTAGTGACCTCACTGATCCTCACAGTTCCTTTTCCTCACTCCCCAGAAATAATACTGGTAATAGTATCTTTTGTATTCATTTATATATTTTCTATGAATATGATTATTTTTTATCCAACTGGGGTTACCTGCTTTTTGTGTATACAAATATTGCATTCTACATGTGTCAAGAGTGATATGGTGTATTAAGGTAACTATCCATGTAATTGACAAAAACTATTGCTGAAATGTCCAATTAGACAAAAATGTTTTAAATTATCTGACTAGTTGCCTTCATTAGTCATCCTTCTAGCTCCTTTCTTTATGGAAGGAATCCATCCTTTCGGTAGGCATTCACTGAGTTCCTATTATGGTCAAGGCACTCTGCTAGGTAAAGTGGGAAATACAAAAATAGACTGAAAACAAGATCAACAACAATAACCCAAACCTGAAAAGGTAAATAAGAAAAAGAAGTTCAGCTGAGTGGGGAGGATGTGGGTGATGCAGGGTTAGTAATCTACCACCAAGTGAGGTGAGTTACAGAGGCGAGTTCAGTGATAAAGCATGGCTTCCCAGGGTACACACCTGCAGGCATTTGGTCTGTGTTCAGATAAAAACCACCCTGGCCCCATTACTGCAGTTCCTCTTCTCTCCCAAGTAGATTTCAATAACAATTTTGCTAAAGTGAAGCAGGAATGAGAGAACCACAAAGTAGAGATAGAATTAGAGATGTACCTATGGGAGATTTAAAGGAAAGAAATTTTGCCTTTGAAAGCTTAGATCTCAGTTACCTGGGAAAAGATAATTTTTGTTTGTTTGAATACTCTCTTGAATTAAAGAATGAAAAAATTCTCTAATAACCAAATAACCGAAGCCAAACCAAAAACTCATCAGGTTACCTTATGGGCTTTTTCCCACTATAGTTTTTTGACAGGTGGAGCCTCTTGGAAATAATAGAAAATATCCATTGTTACAGATCTGCAATCACTTGAGGACAGAGCATTATGGGGGACACAAAGCACACCCAGAATTCTTTCTAAATAAATATCACCCTTCAAAAATCCTTTATTTTGGTCTCCAGCAACCTGATGCTTTTATATGCTCAATGTGGATAAGGAGTTTAAGAGTTATGCAACCCTGTTTTGACATGTATAATGGCTATGTAAGATATTCATTAACACTGGATAAAGCTGGGTGAAGGGAACATGGGAACCTCTGAACTGTTTTTGCAATTTCTTGTGAGTCTTAAACTATTTCAAAATATAAAGTTATTTTTAAAATGATCATTCAATAAATTTTCATCTTGCTTTGGAATATCTTATCTTTTGTCTTGAATGCCTCAATTAGGAGTTCTATTTTTAAAACCTCTTATGTAAATTATCTTCTGGATAATGCTAACTGAAACATCAATGAAATTGTCTGAATTATTCAAGCAAAAATATCTGACTTTAGAAAAGCATTTTATTCTCTCATGAGTCATTAAGGTTAGATTTCTTCAATGACAAAGCTCACAGGATAATTGGCCAATTGCAATTTCTCTTTGCTTTGTGTTAGAACTTTAGACATGAAAGAACATGTTTTATAATAATCCCATAAGTCTACATTTTTTTGCTCTTTTGTCTCAAAAGTATATGAGTTGTTAGAAATATTATGAGAACCATAATCAACAACTATTTTTTTGGTATTACTTTGCCAACAGCCTTTTCTTTCTATAATATATGTTATATCAGTCTATACATGTGTTATGTTATATAATAACTTACATAAAATCAATAAATGCCCAGTTTTATTAATTCCACATATTAAAAATATTATAAACTCACTTAGAAATACCATTAGAGCACACTTTAAAAAATTCAATGTTATGGTCTCCAAAATAGTGCTCACATGTCTCAGGGGATGTTCAGGTTGATTCATACCAATTGTCTAAATTTGAAAAACTAAGATGGGATCCAAAGCAGTGGTAGCCAATATACTTTGCCAATGGTCTTCAAGATTCATTTAGCCAACATTTCTCCACACGATTCTTCATAATCAATTAAAACATTTCTTGTATTCATATTTCAAATAGGCAGTAACTATTCTTTTGGGGGGCATGTATCAGTAGTTTACATATTTCTATAATTTTCTAAAAGGCACTATGGCTTTTTTAGTGAATCATCAGAGTAATTGTTCATCCTTTTCATTCAAGAAAACATATAGTTTCTGTTTAAAAGTGATCTAGATGCTTTCTAGCCCAATGACTGCCTACTGCTTAAATCTGCTTTTTTGAAATTTTCACCAAGCATTCATCTAGCTTAGAATATGCCATGATCCGGAGAGCCTCAGGCTTTCAGAGACAGTGCTTTAAGGACTACTGTGGGGAGGAGGTGAAAAAGTGAATGCTGACCTGGCATGGATCCAGTTCTCATTCACTCATTGAACAGGAGCAGCTGGGATAGCATCTGATTCACTTAATCAGCTTCTTTGTCAAATTTAATTTGCAGAAAGCATTCCATTGCTCAAGGAAGTGACCCTTGAGCTGAGTCTTAAGGATGAGTAGGATTTAGCCATCCAAAAATACAGTAATTGGATCCAATCATTTGAGTGGCAAAATATGTCACCCCCCCAAATATGCTACTAAGGAGGGATGGCAGAGAAAATAGGAGAGTAAGGACTTCCACAAATTCTTCAAAAAATTAATAAGAAAACTGGAAAAAAGTCATCAGAATCAACTTTTTTTCCCGAACTTTAGCTATTTAACCAAAGGCCTGTAGCAATCTGGGAAGTGTTTCTTCAAGAAAAAATGGCTGAATCTCAGTAAAAACAGTGAGATTTATGGCATTTTAACTTGTCCTTTTCCCATCCCTTCTCTCTAGCTCTATGATAGCTTTAAAAGTAAACAGCGCGTAATCATGTTGAAAACCGGCAACCTGGCAGCCACTGGAGGTTGCAGAATGGAGTTGGAGCTCCTTCAAAGCCTCGTTCCCAGAGAATTGTCAGTGTTTGACTGGTCTGGTAGTTCTCTGAAGTATGCTACTTGCAGAGCTGTCTTTATTTGACGTGACTCAGAGTAGAGCTCATCTGGTAGAAAAAGCCTTTTCACCAGCAGTGTTTCTCAAAACAATTAGTGGCAATTGTTTAACATTTGTGGCTGCCAGGGGTGATAAAGTTAGGATAAACAATAGGCTAACCAAAAAATGTAAAGGAAAAGATGGGGAATAAGATATTATCCATAGAGACCTTGAAAGCTTTGACATATTCCTAGGAATCTAGAAGGTCAAGTGCATGCATACAGTTATGTCTGCCCAGGAATCTGTGCATGCTGAAGAAAGACCAAAGGAGACCCTAAGCGCTCAGCTCTGGAAGACCTTGAGAGTCTGTGTGAGTAGAAAGTGAAGGCTAACGCAGAATTTTAACTTTAAAAGAAAATTTTTTTTAATGTTTATTTTTGAGAGAGAGAAAGAGTGAGCACAAGTGGGGAGGGGCAGAGAGAGAGGAAGACACAGAATCCGAAGCAGGCTCCAGGCTCTGACCTGTCAGCACAGATCCCCATGTGTAGCTGGAACCCACGAACTGTGAGATCATGACTTGAGCCAAAGTCAGACGCTTAACCAACTGAACCACCCAGGTGCCCCAGAGTTGTTAACTTTCTGACTGAGTGCTGAAGGTATGCTCCAATACACAGCACGTGGCCCCTTGAGAGACTCCTTGTCCAGGCATTTAAGGAAATCTCTGCCCAATCATTACCTGACCACTAAGCTACATGAGCAGAGACTTCAGCAGCTATGTATGACAAAGAACACAGACTTTATCATTTAGAAGTTACTAAAACAAACAAGTAAACAACAAAGAGCAACAAATCCTGAGAAGGAGTGAATCTGATTTCCAGAGTTGCCACAATTTATTATTTAAATGTCCAGTTTTCAACAAAAAAAATTTTAAGATGTGCAAAGAAATAAGATAATATGGTCCATAAACAGGGGGAAAGAGTACTGTTCCTAGGAGCAGTCCCTAGTAAGGCCCAAATGATGAAATCACTAGATAAGGACTTTAAATCAGCTATTGGCCAAGAAACAATGAAAAGATGCTCAACATCATTAACCATTAGGGAAATGCAAACAAAACCACTTCATACCCAGTAGGGTGGCCATAATAAAAAAGATAGTAATAATAAATGTTGGAGAAAATGTGAAGAAATCACTGCCACAGAACACAGCAGTAGAAAAGGGTCCAATTTATCTGATAAAACTTATTTTGATGAGTGTAATCTCCTTCGCTTCAGAGGCAAGAAAAATATAGGTAATAAGGCACTTTCTAGCATTTCCCAAATTGCTTCACATACCCACAAATCATATTGAGGTGTCCCCAAAGCATCTACTTGAAAGAGAAAAGAAACACTTTATGGGATAAGTTAGTGGATTAAATGCCAGAGGCATGTTCTTGAGACATGCATTCCTATTGTATATGCTTGACTTCTCTTTGTTATGAAGAACCATAGATCCTAGTTGAAGTGATTTGTCTAAAGCTCAAATGAAGTACCTAGCAGGCTAGTAATGTTATGTCTCTAGTGTTATAGGTCCAGTACAATTCAGCTGTGGAGGCAGATGCTATTTAGATTTATAAGGTTTTATTTGGATTTATAAAACTGATTAACCTCTTCAACTCCAGGCTGTTGTTCATTTAAATCTTTTCTCAACAAAAAATAGATTAGTACTTTCTGTAAAATGGATGACAAACTTGTGACTATGTGGGTTAGGATAAATCAAATAAAATACTGGAAAATAAACCACATTAAATATAATTTAGTCCATTATTTAAATGATGAATATTAGTGGGGTTTCCTTATAGGCATATATTGAAAGTTAAGTGTAGTAGCTTTTGTAAACCTATTGGCGAATTTTGAATTCCCCTGAATAGCCTTATGATTCCATTATTTCATAAGATATTTCTAACTGGTAACCACAAATCACCTTGTATTATATTAAGGATTCTGGCTGTGATGAATGTGGCAGTTGCCCTCTGGGTCAGTAAAATGTATTCAGGTGTTGCCAAGTCCTGTCAGATGTTCAACTAGTTGAATGTGTCTTATTCTGCTTTTACTTAAGAGAGAGTAAATTTTGTTAAGTTAGACAGATTTCTTGTTTCCATCTTTCCCACTATCCATTAAAATAGTCATTAGTAAACTTTAGTAGGAATAATCATTATTCTTATGTTTCCTTACTAATTTATGTCTCTCTCAGTAAGTTAAAGTTCTAAGGACTTGAATGGTATCTTCAAACACAAAGAGAAAAATGGGATTCAAATTGGTTTTAATCTTGTGACATTCAGAAAAGCACAAGAGCAATGTATTGGCACGGGATTAGCGTTGAATGAGGGATCTTGATAATTGTCTCCATTATCCTCTAAATTACACACCTTACAGTGGAAAAAAAACTGCAAAAGTTAAAAAAAATTTTTTTTGCATTTATTTATTTTTGAGAGACAGAGAGAGACAGAGAGCAAGTGGGGGAGGGGCAGAGACAGAATGAGACAGAATCCGAAGCAGGCTCTAGGCTCTGAGCTGTTAACACAGAGCCCGATGCAGGGCTCGAACCCAAAAACTGGGAGATCATGACCTGAGCCGAAGTCACATGGTTAACCAACTGAGCCACCCAGGTGCCCCCAAAAACCCAAAAGTTTAAAAATAGAATAAAATATTGTTTTAGCATGTGTGTCATTGAATTTTTAATACTTCTTAAGGCAGCTCTTTACATTTAGAGATTTTTCTCCTCCAACCAAACCATTTAATAAATGGTCTCAGAAAAATCCCTCATTGGCACCTTCCTTACCCTTCTTCAGGGCCAGTCTACATTGTTGGAGCCCCTGGGATGCAGAAAGCTGGCAGCCCACCCTGGCAGATGGTCAGACTGAGAATACCTCCCACAAGTCTATTCTTTATTTTTTCTCTTTCTTTTCCAAAAACTCCAATCAAAGAAACTGAAATTCAAAGCAAAATCAAGGGCACCTTGACTGAAACAAGATTAGAATAATAGCCTCCAATTTAGAGCTGTTTTGTTTTTTTTTTAGCAGACTCTTATCATCCAGTATGTCAGATCATTGCAGTCATTGCAGGTTTGTATAGGGGTGGAATAATATCCTATCTTTCTGGATGTTAAAAACTAAAGAAAGTAAAAAAAGAGGTGGAGGGATAGATTAGTCAGTCTTAGAAGACCAAAAATATACCTTGAGAGGTGACCAATATTTCAAGGAGCCACTTCTTTCATAGCTATTTAATAAACAGCCATTGGTGTTAGGCTCCAAAAGCCCCACCTGTATTGTCAGGGTTTCCCCAGCTGGGGATTTGAGGGTTTGTGTCCTTTCACTGCCATTACTGATGGTGCTCTCTAATGGTCTCTGTGGGGTCCTGCCACAGTGGTCTGCTGCTGAAGTCCCAGCAAAGATGTCAGAAATGAGTCATGAAAGCACCTAATTTGGGGTGAATCTCATTGTCAATTATACTGATATACCACTACAGTGGCGATTTTCTGATTGGAAATTTGAGTAGTACTAGACCTGCTATCCTCACCTCCAAGCTCCAAGTGTTACATTAACTACCCTGCATGTGATCCTATCCTCCCTCCAAAGCGAGTCTGGGTTCTAGGTGGTGACCCAAATTACTACCATGAAATTCATCCTTATCGTTCCTCTTCCTTTCTCTAATCAGAACTTCCATTTTTTTGCACTTTACCCCCCACATTATCAGTTCTGTTTTTAATAACTAACCCTGACTGATAATTTCCTTGAAGGACAGAAAAAACTTAAGTAGGAACCTAATGACTGAAAGGGGTTAGCGTCAGCTACAACACACAAAATCACCTGCCACAGTTACAGAAACACCTTCAGATTCAAAAAGCCCAAGTCATAAAAGCAATTTTTCTGCACCTTTACTCCTCATCTGCAAAATGAAGAGGTGGACTGCATAATTAGTTCTCTAACTTCTAATACCCCAAGCATCAGCACATTACAGAAGGTTTTAATTAAGATTTTAGGGTCTTCTATTTGCTTAAATCAGATACCTCATTTCCATCTCCATTCTTGTTGATGTCAACTGTATCAGGAAATGGCTCTTTATTAATTTGGTGGATACTTATCAAATACTTACTTATAGAATACATATAAACTTATTAATCTGGTAGATATTTATTAAAAGCTAACTATGGACTCTTGTGGCTACTGAAAGTACAAAGACTCTGCCCTCAAAAAGTTTTTGGTCTAGTTAATGCATGCCCTTGTCCTTCTTTCTTCTCCCATCTCTTGTGGTAGTAAATTATTATTTCCCCATCTCTCTCACCATCCTTTCTCTGTCTCCTTTAATGGCTCCCTTTTCTTCTTGCAGTTCTAATTAATCCTAAAGATTAGTCATTCCTCTGTCCTTATTTCCCTCCACTTTTCCCCTTGAGGTCTCTCCTAATGGCCAAAGAACATATACTTTCAAAAATGTTCATTTTCTTGGTTACTTTAACCTTTTGGCCTCAAGCCATTCAGTCACACCCACGTGCCAGGACAGTAACACAAGGCACAAACACTAGTTCTATTTATCTACCAAGAAAATTAATCACTTCTGCCTAAATCTGATCATTCTACCTCATTCCTAGATCTTAGTTTGTCTCCATTTTTGAATCTTCTCCCATCTTTCACACTGCTCACTGAACTTGGTTTCTATATTAGTTTCCTGGGGCTGCTGTAACAAATTACCATGAACTCTGTGGGTTAAAACAACAGAAATTAATTCTCTTACAGTCCTGGAAACCAAAAGTCTAAAACCAAGGTGTCAGTAGGGGCATGTTTCCTCCAAAAGCTTTTGGAAAGAATTCTTTCTTGCCTCTTTGAACTTCTGGTAGTTGTCGGCGATCTTTGGCACTCATTGGCCTTTACATGCATCATTGGAATCTCTGCCTCCATTTTCATGTGGCCTTTTTCCTTGTGTTGCTATCTCCCTCTTCTTCTTTTTTTAAATGTTTATTTATTTTTGAGAGAGAGAGAGAGACAGAGCATGATTGGGGAAGGGGCAGAGAGAGAGGGAGACACAGAATATGAAGCAAGCTCCAGGCTCTGAGCCATAAGTTCCCCTGCCCTCTAATGTGGGGCTTGAACTCACAAGCAGTGAGATCATGACCTGAGCCAAAGTTGGATGCTCAACCGACCGAGCCACCCAGATGCCCTCTATCTCCCTCTTTTTACAAGGACATTGGATTTAGGGCCCACCTTAATTGAGTATGACTTCATCTTAACTTAGTACATCTGCAGAGACCCTATTTTGTGTGTGTGTGTGTGTGTGTGTGTGTGTGTGTGTGTGTGTACCCTACCCGTTTTTCTGGAGGAAATTTACTAATACAGCATTTAATTAACATTTAGTGAATGAATGAATTAAATGCAAAAATAAACAAGTCTTCTATATGTACTGATTTCATTTTCTCAGATTAAGTATATTTTGCCTTTCACTAACAGATCAATCTTCCTTTGAGACCAATTTTATCATTTATTCATCTTCTAAGGCATTGAATTCAAACTCGTTGTGGATTTCCAGGAGCTCATAATCTGAGCATTCTACCAAGTAGAAAGATCTAGTGATTAAAAACATAGTCAAGGTGCCTAGGTGGCTCAGTTGAGCATCTGACTCTTGATTCCCGCCCAGGTCATGATCCCAGAGACGTGGGATTGAGTTCCATGTCGGCATCCACGCTGAGCATGATTAATCCTGATTAAGATTCTTTCTTTCTCCCTCTGCCCCTCTCCCCAGCTCATGTTCTTTCTCTCTCTCTCAAATTAAACACACACACACACACACACACACACACACACACACACAACATAGTCTATGATATCAAAAAGACCTCAGTGCAGTCCAGGATTCATTATTTACTAATATGTGATCTTGAACAAATTATGTTATTCCCCTGAGCTTCAATTTCCCCATCTATAAAACACATACATTAGTACTTACATCTAAGAACTATGAGAAGTAAATAAGACAACATATTTCAAATTATTAGCTGAAAGGTACTAAGTACAAAACAAATGGAATATTCTCTTATTATTATCTTCACTCTACTCCAAAATGAATTATTCACACTAGTCAAGCTGGTCTCTCTCAGGTCCCAATCCTATGTCCTCTTAGAAGTGCCTTCTTTTTTTAAAATATATTTTTTATGGTTTGGTCTCTTTTACTTTCTCACTCTCTTCATTTACCATTTTTCCAAGCTAGACTCAATCCTTTTTCCACCATGTCAGTACTCATTGATCCAACCTACTTTTCTGTGGGCAACATTTTATCTATATTGAAAATGTTAGTTTTACTCTAGGGTGATGGAGTGTTTTTCCATATTCCTCCTGCCAAATCCAACTAAAAATCCTGGATATGTATTTTATTCTATATATAAAATAAATAGAAGAAGACTTTGGAAATTAGAAAGAAAAAGGCAGAGCAGCTAAAGACTTAGGGGCACAAAGAACACACAGTGTGAGTTCCTTGGTATTTCTTTTTGTCTCATATATCCCAAACTTGGATCTGAAGAAGGAATCGTCTCAGAAATGCCAAATAAGCAGACAAAATCCCCACACAGAAAAAAATCCCCAACAAAAGCCTATATCCAAAGAACTATTTATCCAAAGGACCAAGAAAGCGGGAGGCTGGCAAGATAGAAAATTTACAGACAATAACAATTCTACTCCAGCCAAACATGACAGAAAACACTATGCCTTCACTCCCACCCATGCCAGCAAAGACCAAATGGAGAGCCTAGACTTCCACACTTGTGAGGCATTAATGAGACACTTTCATTACTCATTCCCAGTGGGGTGTGTCAGAGAAGGCCAAGTAGGGAGCCTGGGCTTCTATCCCTCTCCCTTTCCCTGGAGCCATCTCAGAGGAGGCCTAGAAGAGAGTCAAGGCTTTCACCATCACTCATCGGTAACAAGGAATGAACACATGAAAACCAAAACTGAAAACACAATACAATTTATATTTGCTCAAAAAAAAAATACTGAGAATTGGGGCAAGATGGAAGAGTAGGAGGACCCTAAACTCACCTCATCCCACAGGTATGACCAGATAATACCCACATCAATGTAAATAACCCAGAAAATGGCCCCCAAGACTGGCAGAACAAACTCCATAGTTAAATGTAGAGAAGACATCATACTGAAGAGAGTAGGAAGGGTGGACCTGTAGGACTGTCCACAAGAAGGAGTGACCCAGGGGAATGGAGAGGGGAGAGAAACAGACTCTCACACTGGAAAGCCTGCATAGGCAAGATGAATCCCCATAACATTTGGCTTTGAAAACCAGAGGGGCTGAATTTTGTGAGTTCTTACAACCAGTGAGATTTAATACCTGGAATTTAAAAAATCATTGCATTCGGCTCTAGGACAGCCAGGAGGGGAGAAGAAACTGAGTCCATGCCCCTAAAGAGACAGCACAACAAACAGCCTGCAGAAATATAACACAGAAGCAGCAGTTTGAAAAATACCTGTGGCATATGGAAGGGAGAGTAGTTTACTAATCTCAGAGCATGTCCTGGAGGGACAGAGATGTTGGGAGACTCCTCTAGGATCAAAGGAGCTGTCAGGCACTATTTCCTTCCCCTGCCCTTCAAATAAACATATGGTCATCTGTGGGAGCCAGTGCAACTCCAACACTTTCTATCTAACTTGCTACCACTGTTGCCCAGCACCCTCATACTATGGTAGATCAGCCCTCTCCAATACACTCTTGGCCAGAACCCATGCAAAGAAATGCCACAAGCCTGTCAGCATGCAAGCAGCCCAACAGCAGTACAAGCAGCACTGCTCCCAAGTGACTCCTGCATCAGGGAGAGAGAGAGAGATAACTACACACACCAGTCAGACTGTGTCCCTAGCAGAGGGCTGGAGGCAAACAGCTGGTCTGACTGCAGGCCCTGCCCACCAACGAAAGCTTCTCAGGGGACAACACAGGGAAAGCACCCTACCATTTGGTGCTACTGCATCTCTGGCAAATGCCTGGTCTGACTCAATTAAGCCCAAGGTGGCCCAGACTGGCCCACTAACACGACAGGGACCAAGCATTTGCCCATAACAGCCACTGCAGTTGACTGGACTGAAGGAAAGAGCAGCTCAGCCACAACAGCAGGGTGAATGCAACACACATAAGAGACACCCCTGAAGCGCCACTTTCCAGTGAACAGGGGACACTGAACTGCAGAGCACTACAGGACCTCTTCTTCATAATGCCACTACTTTCAAGTGCAG
Organism: Acinonyx jubatus; assembly: GCF_027475565.1. Classification (NCBI taxonomy): domain Eukaryota; kingdom Metazoa; phylum Chordata; class Mammalia; order Carnivora; family Felidae; genus Acinonyx; species Acinonyx jubatus. The sequence continues at coordinate 169,596,450 of NC_069380.1, read as the reverse complement.
GAGATGTAGCTGACTTTCCTAACACACAGAAACAGACAGAGAGACAAAATGAGGAGACAGAGAGACAAAATGAGGAGACAGAAAAGTATGTCCCAAATGAAAGAACAAGAGCAAGTCATAGCAAGAGACCTAAACAAAACAGATATAAGTCTTATGCCTGAAAGAGAATTTAAAGTAATGACCATTGGGGTGCCTGGGTGACTTGGTTGGTTGAGCATCCAAGTCTTGGTTTTGACTTGGGTCATGATCTGGTGGTCTGTGAGTTTGAGTGCTGCATTGGGCTCTATGCTGTCAGTGCAGAGCCTGCTTGGGATTCTCTCCCTCTCTCTCTGCCCCTCCCCCCCGTGCTTTCTCTCCCTCTCTCTCTCAAAATAAATAAGCTTAAAAAAATAATGAACATAAAGATACTCACTGGACTTGAGATAAGAGTGGAAGACATCAGTGAGATCCCTAACAAAGAGATAAAATAGAACCAATCAGAGATGAATAACAGATTAAATGAAATTAACTATACACTAGATGGAATAAATAGTAGAGAAGAGGAAGCAGAAGAACACATCAGAAACCTGGAGGACAGAGTAATGGAAAGTGATCAAGCTGACTGAGCACATGAGAAAAAAGAAATTATGCAAAACAAGAATAGACTTAGAGAACTCAGTGACACCATCAAGTGTAATAACATTCACCATATAGGGATCCCAGAAAGAGAAGAGAGTGAAAAGGGGGTGAAAAATTTGTTTGAAGAAAAATAGCTGAAAACTTCCTGAATTTGGAAAAGGAAACAGAAATTCAGATCCAGAAAGCACAGAAATTCCCCCAATAAAACCAACCCAAGGAGGTCCACACCAAGACATATAATAATTAAAATGGCAAAAAGTAGTGATAAAAAGAGAATTTTAAAAGCAGCAAGAGAAAAGAAATCAGTTACATATAAGGAAACACCAGGAGGCTATCAGCAGATTTTTCAGCAAAACTCTACAGGCCAAAAGGGAGTAGCATGATATATTCCAAGTGCCGAAAGGAAAATATCTATGAATGAATACTCTATCCATCAAGGCTATCATTTAGAATAGAAGGAGAGATGAAGAGTTTCCCAGACAAACAAAAGTTAAAGGGATTCATAACCATTAAATCAGTCCTACAAGAAATGTTAAAAGGGACTCTTTGAGTAGAAAGGAAAGACCATAAGTAAAAGTAGGAAAAGTGGGAAGTACAAAAATAGGTATATCTGTAAATATCAGTCAAAGCACTTACAAAATAAAAAGAATGTAAAGTATGACACCATATACCTAAAACATGGAAGTGAGAGGAATAAAGAATGGGTTCATCAAACTTAAGCAACCATCAACTTAATATAGACTGCTATATGCAGAAGATGTTATATACACACCTAATGGTAGCTACAAATCAAAAACCAGTAATAGATACACAAAAAATGAACAGGAAGGAATCCAAGTATAACTAAATAAAGCCAACTTATTATGAGAAAAGAGACCAAGGGAATAAAGGAATGGAGAACTACAAAAAAAATCATAAAGAAAGTAACAAAATGGCAATAGATAGATACCAACCAATAATTACTTTGAATGTAAATGGACTCAATGTTCCAATCAAAAGACACAGGGTGACCGAATGGTTAAAAAAAAAATCAAGACCCATCTATCTGCTGCCTACAAGAGACTCATTTCAGACCTAAAGATACACTGAAAATGAAGGGATGGAGAAGTATTTATCATGCAAGTGGATGTGAAAAGAAAGCCAAGGTAGCAAAACTTATAACTGACAAAATAGACCTTAAAACAAAGACTGTCATGAGACAAAGAAGGACATTGTAGAACAATCCAACAAGAATGTATAACAATTGTAAATTTTATGCACCCAACCTAGAAGCACCCAAATACATAAAACAGTTTATAACAAACATAAAGGAAGTAACTGATAGTAATACAATAATAGTAGGGGATTTCAACATCCCACTTATATCAATGCACAGATCATTCAATCAGAAAATCAAGAAGGAAACAGTGGCTTTGAATGACACATTGGAACAGATAGATTTAACAGATATATTCAGAACATTCCATCCTAAAGGAGAAGAATACACATTCTTTTCAAGTGCACAAGGAACATTCTCCAGAATAGAGCACATATTAGTCCACAAAACAAGTCTTAACAAATTAAAAAAGACCAAAGTCATACCATGCATCTTTTCTGACCACAATGCTGTGAAAATAGAAATCAACCACAAGAAAAAAAGCTGGAAAGAGCACAAATACATGGGGGTTAAATATCATGCTACTAAACAATGAATGGGTCAATCAAGAAATCAAAGAACAAATAAAAAAAAAATACATGGAGACAAATGAAAATAAAAACACAGCAGTCCAAAATCTTTGGGATGCAGCAAAAGTGGTTCTAAAAGAATAGTTTATACAATATAGGCCTACCTAAAGAAGCATGAAAAATCTCAAACAACCTAAAGGAGCTAGAAAAAGAAGAACAAACAACCCAAAACCAGTAGAAGGAAGGAAACAATAAAGATTAGAGCAGAAATAAATGAAACAGAAACCAAAACAAAACAAAGCAAAACAAATGAACAAAAACATTAGAACAGATCAATGAAACCAGGAACTTGTTCTTTGAAAAGACCAACAAAATTGATAAACCTTTAGCCAGACTCATGGAGAGAGAGAAAGATAGAGAGAGATGGGACTCAAATAAAATCAGAAATGAAAGAGGAGAAATGACAACTGACACCACAGAAATACAAAGGATTGTAAGAGAATATTATGAAAAGTTATATGCCAACCAATTGAACAACATTGAAGAAATGGATAAATTCATAGAAACATATAACTTCCCCAAACTGAATCAGGAAGAAACAGAAAATTCAAAAAGGACAAATTATATATATATATATATATAAACAACTCCTAACAAACAAAAGTCAAGGGCTAAACAGCTTCACAGGGGAATTCTATCAAACATTTAAAGAAGTGTTCATACCTATCCTTCTCAAACTATTCCAAAAAATAAAAGAGGAAGGAAAACTTCCAAATTTATTCTCTGAGTCCAGCATTACCTTGACACTAAAACCAGGTAAAGACACTACAAAAAAGAGAACTACAGGCCATAGATGTACATAGATGCAAAAATCCTCAACAAAATATTAGCAAACCAAACAACACATTAAAAAAAAATCATTCACTATGATCAAATGGGATTTATTCCTTGTATGCAAGAGTGGCTCAATATTCACAAATAAATAAATGTGATACATCTCACATCAATAAGAGAAAGGATAAAAATCATATGATCATTTCAATAGATGCAGAAAAAGCATTTGACAAAGTACAATGTCCATTCATGGTAAAAAAAAATCCTCAACAAAGTAGGTTTAGAGGGAACATACTTCAACACCACAAAGGCCATATATAAAAAAACTCACAGTGAACATAACACTCAATAGGGAAAAACTAATAGCTTTTCCCCTAAGGTCAGAAACTAGACAAGAATGTCCACTTTTACCACTTTCATCCTCATAGTAGTGGAGGTGCTAGCCATAGCAATCAAACAAGAAAAAGGAATGAAAGGCATCCAGATTGGTAAGGAAGAAGTAAAATTTTCACTATTTGCAGATGACATGATACTATATATAGAAAACTTGAAGGACTCCACCAAAAACTACTAGAACTGATAGATGAATTCAGTAAGGTCATAGGATACAAAAATCAATGTACAGAAATCCATTGAATTGCAATACACTAATAATGAAGCAGTAGAAAGAGAAATCAAGGAATCGATCCCATTTACAATTACACCAAAAATGATAAAATACCCAAAATTAACTTAAAGAAGGAAGTGAAAGACTTGTACTTTGAAAACTATAAAGCATTAATGAAAGAAATTGAAGATGACTCAACAAATGGAAAAAGATTCCATGCTCACGGATTGCAAGAACTAAAATTGTTAAAATGTTCATACTACCCAAAGTAATCTACAGATTTAATGCAATCCCTATCAAAATACCAACAGCCTTTTTCACAGAGCTAGAACAAATAATACTAACATTTGTATGGAACCACAAAAGACCCCAAATGGCCAAAGCAACCTTTTAAAAATAAACTTAAAAAACATTTTTTAATGGGCTCTATGCCCAACATAGGGCTTGAATTCAAGACCCTGTGATCAGAAGTCACATTCACTACTGACAGAGCCAGCCAGGTGCCCCAGCCAAAGCAATCTTGAAAAAGAAAAACAATGCTTGAAGTATCACAATTCCAGATTTCAAGTTATACTATAAAGCTGTAGTAATCAAAACAGTATGGTACTGGCACAAAAATAGACACAGATCAATGGAACAGAAGGGAAATCCCAGAAATAAACCCATGATTACATGGTCCATTAGTCTTTGATAAAAGAGGCAAGAATATCCATTGGGAAAAAAACAAGTCTTTTCAACAATGGTGTTGGGTGCTGTTGCATGAACAGCTACATGCAAAAGAATGAAATTGGACCACTTTCTTACACCAAACACAAAAATAAACTCGAAATGGATTAAATACCTAGATGTGAAACCTGAAACCATAAAAATCCTAGAAGAGAGCATGGGCAGTAATTTCTCTGACATCAGCCATAACAATATTTTTCTAGATATGTCTTCTGAGGCAAGAGAAACAAAAGCAAAAATAAATTATTGGGACTACAATAAAAGAAAAAGCTTCAGCATAGAAAAGGAAACAATTAACAAAACTAAAAGATAACCAACTGAATTGGAGAAGATACTTGCAAATGACATATTTGATAAAGGGTTAGTATCCAAAATATGTAAAGAATTTATACAACTCAACACCAAAACAAACAAACCAAACCAAACCAATTAAAAACTATGCAGAACACTTGAACAGACATTTCTCCAGAGAAGACACCCAGATGGCCAACAGACACATGAAAAGATGCTCAACATCACTCATCATCAGGGAAACGCAAATCAAAACCACAATGTGATATCACCTCATACCTGTCAGAATGGATAAAATAAAAAATACAAGAAACAGCAAGTGTTGGTGAAGATGTGGAAAAAAAAGGAACACTTGTGCACTGTTGGTGGGAAAACAGTATGGAGTTTCCTCAAAAAGTTAAAAACAGGAGTGCCCTAGATTCAGAAATCGCACTACTGAGTATTTACCCAAAGAATATAAAAACACTTACTCAAAAATATATATGCACCCCTATGCGTATTGAAGCATTATTTACAACATCCAAATTATGGAAGCAGCCCAAGTATTCATCAATAGGTGAATGGATAAAGATGTGGTATATTAATCAGCCATAAGAGGGAGTGAAATCTTGCCATTTGCAAACACATGGATGGAGCTATGAAATATAATGCTAAATGAAATAAGTCAGACAGAGAAAGACAAATACAATATGATTTCACTCATACGTGGAATTTAAGAAACAAAGCAAACAAGTAAAGAAAGAGAGAGGGAAACCAAGAAACAGACACTTAAATATAGAGAACAAATTGATGTTTACCAGAGGGGAGGTTGGTGGGAGAATGGGTGAAATAGGTGATGGGGATGAAGGAGTACACTTATCATTATGAACACTGGCTGATGAATATAGCTATGCTGACAGCTCAGAGCCTGGAGTCTGCTTTGGATTCTGTGTCTCCCTCTCACTCTATGTCCCTCCCCCGCTCATGCTCTGTCTCTCTTTCTCAAAAATAAGTAAACATTAGAAAAATTTTAAAAAGGCATATCATGTTCAGGATTAGAGGACCCAATATAATAAAGATGTCAATTCTATTCTGTTGATATACATGTTTAACATTCTCATCAAAATTCCAGCAAGATTTTTTTTAAGATAAAGACAAAGTTATTCCAAAATTTATATTTACAGGTAAAGGAACTAGAATAGTTAAAAAAACTTTGAAAAAGAATAAAGTGAGGGAGGGAGGCCTGGGTGGCTCAGTTGGTTGAGTGCCCAACTCTTGATTTTGGCTCAGGTCATGATCCCAGGGTCATGGGATAGAGCCCTGCTCGAGCATGGAGCCTGAATAACACTCACTCACTCTCTCTCTCTCTCTCTCTCTCTCTCTCTCTCTCTCCGCCTCTCTCCCCCAGTCACACAAACACATTCTCTCTCTCTCTCTCTCTCTCTCTCTCTCTGCCTCTCTCAAAAAAGAATAAAGTGAGGGAAACCATTTATCCAATTTCAAGACTTACTGTATTACTGTAGTAGCCAAGAATATATAATATTGGAAGTGGGATAACACATAGATTAATGGAACAGCATAGAGAACCCAAACAGACTTATAGAAACATGCCCAACTGTTTCATGGCAAAGGTACATAAACAGTTCAATGGAGGAAAGATAGTCTTTTAAAGAAACTGTGCAAAAAATAAGAAAGAAAGAAAGAAAGAAAGAAAGAAAGAAAGAAAGAAAGAAAGAAAAGAAAGAAAAAAAGAGAGAAAGAAGACAGAAACTTGACATGTCTCATTCCTTATACAAAAAGTAACTAAAGTAGATAATGGACTTACATGTATAATGTAAAACTAAAACTTCTACAAAGAAAGCATAAGAGAAAATCTTTGGCATCTAGGACATGACAAAAAGTTCTCAGACTTCAAACCAAAAATATGACCTATATATAAAATTAGGGGCTCTTGGGTGGCTCAGTTGGTTGAATGTCTAACTTCAGTACAGGTCATGATCTCACAGTTTGTGGGTTTGAGCCCTGAATCTGGCTCTGGGCTGACAGCTCAGAGCCTGGAGCCTGCTTCAGATTCTGTGTCTCCCTCTCTCTCAGCCCCTCCCCTGCTAGCGCTCTGTCTCTCTCTCCCTCTCTCAAAAATAAATTAACATTAAAACAATTAGTTATATATAAAATTAATAAAATGACTTCATCAAAATTTAAGATTTTATTCTGTGAAAGACCCTGGCAAGAGGATAAAGATACAGAGTGAGAAAAAAATATCTGCAAACCATGTATCTGAACAAAGCACTAGTTTCTAGACTATAGAAAGAGCTCTCAAAACTCAAAAGTAAAAAAGGAAATGGTCCCTTTAGAACATCAGCAAAGACGTAAAAGAATTTTCACCAAATAATAAGAAAGTGGCAAACAAGGACATGAAAAGGTATTCAGCATCATTTGCCATTAGAGAAATACAAACTACAGTGAAATATCACTACACACCTATTGGAATGACTAAGATAAAAAAGAGTGACCACGTCAAATACTGGTAAGAATATGGAAAAATAGGTTACCCACATATTATTGGTGAGAATGTAAAGTGGTACAGCTACTCTGGATAACAATTTGTCAGTTTCTTAAAAAACAAAAGGTGCAGCTACCATACAACTAAGTGATGGAACTCTTGGGTATTTTACCCCAGAGAAATGAAAAGAACATTTATCAAAAAAAAAAAAAATGCTTATGCAAGAATGTTTGTAGCAATTATATATATAATTGCCCCAAACTGGAAACAACCCAAATGTCCTTCAACAGGTGAATGGTTAAACAAACTGTGATAATCCATGCCATGGAATACTAGGCAGTAATAAAAAGAAGAAATTATTGGTACAGACAACAACTTGAATGAAGCACCAGAGAATTGTATGAGTGAAAAAAGCCAATCCCAAGTTGTTACATATTATGTGATTCCATTGAAATGACATAGTTATAGAAATGGATTAATGATCAATGGTTGTCAGAGGTGAAGGAGGGTGTGGCATAAGGAGGAAAATGGGTATGTCTATAAAAGATAACTTGGGAGGATCCTTGTGTTCATGGAAATGATTGAAATGTTTTGTATCTTGACTATATCAATGTCAATATCCTGGGTGTGATACTGAACTATTTGTAAGATATTATCATTTGGAGGAACCTGTGTAAAGGGAATTTCTAACAAATGCATGTGAATCTATAATTACTTTAAAATTAAGTTTAATTTAAAAAAGTTATCACATATTATATTGTATATTGTTTACCGTTTGTTTCAGGTGAGATGGTCTTGACTTCCTAACAGATTTTTAACTGCTCAGAGTAGGGACTACTTTACTAATCTTACTTCTGCCATGGTGTTTGGCACAAATTAGGCATTAGACAGCATTCATTGAGCTAATGAATATGGTTAAATGAATTCTCCTCTGTGCCTAGGACAGATCAATATAAACTTATAGGTTGAGCTCATTTGTCAAGCCAGATGGAGGTAATCTGGGGGTTGTACTTTTAGCACTGCCCAATATCCTTGCAATTTCTCTCAAGGATAAGATGTAGGAATCAAAGCAACACAGAGTGGTCACAATAACTATGTCCAGACAAAACCCTTTTCCTTTAAAAAAATTTTTTTTAATGTTTATTTTATTTTTGAGAGAGAGACAGAGCGCAAGAAGGGGAGGGGCAGAGAGAGAGGGGGACACAGAATCCGAAGCAGGTTTCAGACTCTAAGCTGTCAGCACAGAGCCCAACTTGGGACTCAAACCCATGAACCGTGAGATCATGACTTGAGCCGAAGTTGGCGCTCAATTGACTGAGCCACCCTGGTGCTCCCAGACAAAACCCTTTTCTAACGCACCTCACCCCATTAAAATGTTGAAGGAAGAGAAAATGACATGGGGTAAATATCTCAATAATTATTTTCCTGCTTGGAGAAGCAGAGGGGAAGTGGTTGGATAGAATAATGCAGTAGAAAAGTTTGTATAAACCCAATATTCCAACGTGGAGCGGAGAGTAACCAAGTAGAAGTTTCTCTGTTATCTTTCATCATGCTGTCACTGCAGCTTCTGAATAAAGTGATCATGGACCCTGCATGCTTCCCTGATTTGGTGCAGATGCTTAAAGGGGTTAACTGAGCTGGAAATAAACCAGAACATTTTTAGGACGTAATTAATAATACACCTTCTTTTAATTTATGTTTCTAAGGTTCAATTTAGGGAAAACAGGTTTTACTTCTTTTGTTGTTATTTTTTAACATCTCTTTTTGCTTAGCTTTTAGTTTTTTATGTATGTATGCCTATATTAAATCTTAATAATTGTCTCGATACTGATAATAGTAAAAATACTAATTGGGTCCTAAAATATGTAATTGCTAATGACAATAAAGCCCAAAGAAGTTAATCTACATTGTGGCTAGCTGTGTGGATGAGTAAATAAAGATATAATTAGATGGATATTTGTAGATTAGATATTAATTGGTCCTTCATTAAATGTCTCATTATAGGGCATTAATGAGGTTGAATAAGACAAATTTTTTCTTTGAAGAGCTCACAGCGCAGAAGACAGACACATAGAAACAATTACAACACTACAATAAAAGATATAAAAGGGGTGTGTTCACAGTGTTATAGAAACAGAAAAAGAAGCTAACTCAACCTGTATGTGGTAGAAAGTTTCTGAAAGTCATAGAATCACATGGTTTTCAAAAGATCTAAGTTTGTTTCACAGCTCCAAAGTGGTCTCTTCACTTAACCATGAGAAATTACAGGACACCATATGGTTTCAAAATTTAGGATCTGAGATTTCTAATATGTGTGCTATGCCTGAACCTGCTTGAGGTCCAACTACTTGCAGGCACTGCCTTGAGAATCAATGGGTGACATTAAGAGTTTAGGCTTTGGAGCCAGACCCTGTGAGTTCAAATCCCAGCTCTCCTGCTTAATTGTTTGACCATGGCCAAGTTACTTACCTCTCAGGATTTTTTTTTTTTTACTCTCCTCAACTGTAAAATGGAAATAATAATAGAACACTTATCACTAATTTCCAAAACCACCCACGTATTTAAACCACCCATTCACCTAATTGCATTCTTATTCTATTATTTTCAAACATCTACATGATCTCCAGTGGTATAGTTATAATACATTCAGCTCTATTATAATAGTAATCCATAATTGGTTTGATTCTCCCTCTACTATATAAGTTTCAAGTTTCTCAAATATCTCACACTACTTTCCATGACATTATGCAATTTTCCTGAACATACATACCTATGTACATACTTGATTAGAAGCAAATAAACTGGAAGTTGTAGCAGTTAGAATCCTGGCAAGAAATGGATAGCACACTGGATTTGGGTAATTTGAGGAGAGTTTTAAAGGGGACTATTGACAGATGTGAAGAGGGTATAGGGAAATCACAAGGGATAGGATGGCACCCCAGATGGAGTAATACCAGGGAGCCATTGCCATTATTGAACGTGAAGGGCAAGGAGAGGAAACAGTTAACATAATTCAGAGACGGCCACTTGACAGGAGCTGTGACCTTTTGTAGTCCCATGGCAACCCAGCAGAAAGAGATATGGGGGAAAAGATACCCTAATTTCACACTGCCTTTTCCCTATGACCTCCTGCAGGTTTCTCCCATTGGCCAAACCCAACAGAAAGCTAGACGGCAGGGGAATCACTGAAGCTGTATATACAGATCAGCTTCCCAGAGCACAGAGCAGGGCTGGAATGAATAGAGAGGAGTGCAGGGGGACAAATGAAACAAACCAATACAGAAGCCTAGTTGTTTTATGGTAAAATTCTATTGCAAAAACAACAACAGAAACAAAACAAAGCAATGAAACAAAAACTCAAGACTGGTTGACAACTTGTCACCAACTGGCCTCTTAGACTGAATTAAAACCTGTAGAAAGGTGGTGAAAAACTGAGAAGGCTTTAGAAAGAGCATTCTTCTAAATGCTCATGTCAGATGTGGCCATGAGAGACAGTCAACAGGGAATATCTTCTTCCAAATATATAACCACAAGGCAAAGGAAGATAATCAAAGTGGATTTCTCCAGAAGGCAGAGCCAGTGTCTGAGGCAAGAAACTCTACTGCCTAAGCAGATGGGCCTCATCTTACTGTCTCTCAGGGTGTAATATGGGCTGTGTGTTTCACATCAACCTTTCCAAATTGGAGTTTTCATTGTAATTATCATGTTTCTCCCCCAATAATTGTACCAGGTACATTTGGAGCAGGTATCTTTACTTTCAAAATTAAGTTTGCCAGACCACAAGGAACCATAGCTAGACCTGTTGAACAGAACTGGATATCACACAAAGATGCTGGATTTTGATCGAGATGTAGTAAATAGACTTGTATTCTTTGGGGGAGGAAGCAAATGTATTCCATATGAACATAAATATATGACAATAAGAAAATGTGTGACTGTGGTATAGCCAAAGGTGCAGACTGTGGTGGACAATATGGATGGCCTAACCAAGAGCCTTTCATTAGTCTCTTTTCTTTTGCCTTGCTCTACTAACGAGACTGAAAAGCTAAAATACATACCTTTCCAGATTCCCTTGCAGCTATATATAAAACAGTCAGTGGACAGTGAGATGTTGAAATTCTCTAAGATGTGGCACAAGAACAGACACTCAGATGAATGGAACAGAATAGAGAACCCAGAAATGGACCCACAAATGTATGGCCAACTAATCTTTGACAAAGCAGGAAAAGACTATCCAATGGAATAAAGACATTCTCTTCAGCAAGTGGTGCTGGGAAAACTGGACAGCAACATGCAGAAAGATGAACCTGGACCACTTTCTTACACCATACACAAAAATAAACTCAAAGTGGATGAAAGACCTCAATGTAAGACAGGAAGCCATCCAAATCCTCGAGGAGAATCCAAAACCTCTTTGATCTTGGCCGCAGCAACTTCTTACTCAACACGTCTCCGGAGGCAAGGGAAACAAAAGCAAAAATGAACTATTGGGACCTCATCAAAATAAAAAGCTTCTGCATAGCAAAGGAAACAATCAGCAAAACTAAAAGGCAACTGACTGAATGGGAGAAGATATTTGCAAACAACATATGAGATAAAGGGCTAGTATCCAAAATCTATAAAGAACTTATCAAACTCAATACCCCAAAAACAAATAATCCATGAAGAAATGGGCAAAAGACATGAATAGCCACTTATCCAAAGAAGACATCCAGATGGCTAACAGACACATGAAAAAATGCTCAACATCACTCATCATCAGGGAAATACAAATCAAAACCACAATGAGATACTACCTCATGCCTGTCAGAATGGCTAACATTAACAATTCAGGCAACAACAGATATTGGCAAGGATGCGGAGAAAGAGGATCTCTTTTGCGCTGCTGGTGGAAATGCAAGCTGGTGCAGCCACTCTGAAAAACAGTATGGAGGTTCCTCAAAAAATTAAAAATAGAACTACCCTACAACCCAGCAATTGCACTACTAGGTATTTATCCAAGGGATACAGGTGTGCTGTTTCGAAGGGACACATGCAGCCAATGTTTATAGCAGCACTATCAACAATGGCCAAAGTATGGAAAGAGCCCAAATGTCCATTGATGGATGAATGGATAAAGAAGATCCATTTCCTGTAATATCTGGGAAAGAAAAAAAAACCAAATTGTCTTTCCAGTGTAGCACTGGTGCAAGAAAAAGCAGAGAGGCAAGAGCCATCATTTAGGATTCTATGGGTCTTAGAAGAAACTTGATTCCCTGAGTGCATCCAAATGGCTTCTGTTCTGTGCAAAAGGGACAATCTTTCTCAGTGTGATTGGCTGTGGCTGCAAAGAATGGGCAGATTAATGGTTGCTGGTCTACCTCAGTCTATTGTTTTAAGTTACCCTGAGGCAGAGTCCAACAGGGTGGTATAAAACTAGCAATGGCACCCAGGCCTTTTGGTAGGATAAAGAATTTCAAAGCCAGTTTCCATTACCAAAGTCTATGATGCAAAGGGATCTAAGGCATTGGTTCATAGCCTATGAAACTAAATTACATGATCAGAAAACCCCTTAAGCATGGCTGTTACACTTCTTGAGCCTCCAGAATTCACACCAATAGAAAGTGTTTTCACAAAGAGGTATAGCCACCAGAACAGCCCCAATTTCTGTTGTAGTTCTAGGTTATTATACAGTGAGATCTTCAGAAAGCAGAATCAGTGATCCTGGAAATCAGTGAGCAAAAGAGATTCACCCTCCAAGATCAGAAGCTGGGGCAGCTGGCAGGTAGACTAAGGATTGCAAGGGCATGGAGTCTTTTATATTCCTGTCCAGCAGGAGAGAATATATGGTGTGGTCCAGGGACAATTGTGTTCTCCCCTTGCCCAAATGGCAGTTGTTACTGAAGTTATTCTGTTCTCTTTCCATTCCACTAATTTTTATAGGGCTGTTTGACTCAGCTAACTATGAAGAGCTACATTGGACGGGGACTGGATATCACGCAGACACGTGGTCTGGGAGCTGGTTCAAGTACATAGAAGACACATAGTTTAACTCCCCTTTGGTAGTTTGCCAGCAACTAGCTTTTTGATATACATTGTCCTGGAAGTACACTGAGGCTCTACTGATGTCCTGGCCAAAGTTGCCGCCTCCTAACACCCAAAGCTGCAAATTACCAGCTGTGCTGCCGTTTTCTGAGTTCTCAGTGTTCCGAAGACATACTGTGGTTTGTGCCTAAGTGGGGAGAAGAACCCTCCTCCTTATCTGGGCACAGAAGCTACACTGCTTACGTCCTCATGCCTCATAGTGACACACAGGGCCCCTAATAAAAACAGCTCCCTCAGCCTCCGGCTGCAGTCACTCTCTCCATATACTCAACCCCAGGTCTATGGGGCTGTCCAAGTCAAGAGAACATCACTGAAATTCTGCCATGTTCCCCCACATCTCCTTCCCTCCAGGACTTGGGCACCCTGCTTCTCTTCTTTTTCAACCAATGAAACAAAGCCAATTCTCTGGCAGGCCTGTCCTACCAGTTCAGCAGACAGGCCTGGTCCTGTCTGAATCCTGATTAAGAGTCACTGCAGAAAACAGACTGACCCAATCATTCATACGGTCTATTTAAGCAGAAGGACCTTGGAGTAATTGAGCAGAAAACCAAAAGTACTTGAGATCGGCTTGCCATTTGATTTTCAGGGTAATCCATTGGAATCAAGCAGAGACAGTAGAGGAGAATTATTTCCCGAGTGAGGGGTATTGTGCATAACAGCAAAATAGGATTTTTCTTACTTTCAACTGAGGCCACAAAGTCGAGAACAGTAGATGGCAAGTACTCCCATAGTGACCATCACAACAGGACTTACTAAGAGGTGACTCAAAACTGGCTCTGCTCCCTCTTCTAGCTTTAGTGAAAGACTGAGAATGAAGATTTCTTCAAGTCTGGTAGGTGCTGAGCTCTGTGGTACGGCCCCTACCCTCCTGGTAGAGGAGTGAGTGCTACCCTCTCCCACTTCAGGCCAAGAAGCTATAGTGCTGGAATGGAGCCTGGTGAGGGAGTTCTTAGGAAATTTTGACACATGACTCTCAGTTTGGAGGATCTGGGGCTTGACTCTTGCCTAGAAACTTCTGAGGTTCAGGGTTCTCTGCACTTGCCCCTGAAGCAGGGCAATGTGAGCAGCTGCAAGCAATGGTGGTTGTACTTTCCTCAAGGTGCAGAAGACTCCTGGGGCCAGAGTGGCCCATGTGGGACATTCCATTGGAAACAGGATCTGGGGTGGTGGGAGGAAGCAGCCATCTGGAAAGCGACTTACCTATATCAAAGCACATAAAGTGATGGATGTATCTGAGGACAGAGTCCCCAGAGAACTCCCAAAAGAGAAAGAGCCAGCTTTGGTGCATCTGCCATGCAGGGCTTACTAACACCAGGTTACAACAGGACTCATCAGGTCAGACCAGTTTGCCTCCTTATCTATCCTCTCCCGGCCGTCTCCTACAACCGTGGAAGAACCAAAAGGTACACAGTGAGTGGGAGAGGAAAAGCGGAGGAGCCAAGAAGGAAAATTGTGGAGATGAGAGTAGACCATGCCCCTTCCCTGCTGTTGGTCTATGGATGGTGGCAGGGGGAAGCTGAAGAGATCAAAGTTTTCATTTACATCATACAGAATTTGTTAATACCACGCCTGAAAATACTACCTTTTGATATCTGAAAAGGACTGCGAATCTATGCAATCTGCCTAAGCTCTTGTTCAGGGGCTGAGAAGGAAGATCCAATAGAGGAGACACCTGAAGACCAACATGAGAGAAAACTGAAGATGACTCCTGTCTGTACCCCATGGGGTCCAATGCATTCTAGGAGTCGGTTACATCTGCGATGCTGGAGAGAAACTGGAAGAAGTGGTTAACAAGTCTGGATTGCAAGGACACGCTTCACTAGAGAAAATTTGAATTGATGTTTGCAGGGTTGTATTTCACTATCAAAATTATAACATTTGACCAGGAGACATCAAACACTGATTGTTCTCATAGTTTCTGTCAATGACAACCAACATTATTTTCTTCACCTCAGTAATTCATCCCATTGGGAGAAAAAAAAAATCCAAGGACTTGATTTTTGATGTTAACATTCTATCATAACTATTTCCCATATATCTCTCATTTTCTTTGGATTGTAGTTTTAAATGATTTTATAACCACATCCTGTAAAGATATTTAGATTACTAACAGATTTTCTCACTTATAAATAACAAATCATGTAGATAGAACTTTTTCAATATTTTTAAAGCTTATTTCCTTTGGCTATATTCCAAGAACCAATTGAACTGTTTTAAGTCTCATGATTATTTCATTTTGGATTCACGATAATTCAAAGTGTAATTGGTTCTTATTAATTATAATTGAAGTTATTTTTTGCTTTGTGAATTTCAGGGCCCTACTGGTTCAAAAGAAAGGCAAGTTCATCTAATGCTCATCACTATTTTGTTGTTGTTGTTTTTTCAAATCAAAAGCTCATAAATTAACAATTTATTCTATAAGTTTTCAACTTCTGGTTTTAGCAATAAACTATTTTGTGGAAATGGTTTGTGTTTATTGTTCAAACAATAGTATTTCATTTTACTCATTTCTATATTTTATGCACTATATTAAGGATACATTGCCTTTAAAAATATTTTTCGGGGCACCTGGGTGGCTCAGTCAGTTGAGCGTCCAACTTCGGCTCAGGTCATGATCTCACAGTTTGTGGATTCGAGCCCCACATCAGGCTCTGTGCTGACCACTTGCTCAGAGCCTGAAGCCTGCTTCAGATTCTGTGTCTCCTTCGCTCTCTGCCCCTCCCCCGCTCATGCTTTGTCTCACTCTGTTTCTCAAAAATAAATAAATGTAAAAAAATTTTTTTTAAAAATATTTTTTCAGTTAAGAATTGTCACTTGGGGGGACGCCTGGGTGGCTCAGTCAGTTGAGCGACCGACTTCAGCTCAGGTCATGATCTCGCGGTCCGGGAGTTTGAGCCCTGCATCAGGCTCTGTGCTGACAGCTCAGAGCCTGGAGCCTGTTTCAGATTCTGTGTCTCCCTCTCTCTCCGACCCTCCCCCGTTCATGCTCTGTCTCTCCCTGTCTCAAAAATAAATAAACGTTAAAAAAAAATAATAAAAAAAAAGAATTGTCACTTGGTAGAATAGCCACTTCCTTATTGTTTCCAGTTTATGAGATTTTATCATAACAGACTTACCGTATGTTGGTTTAAGAGCTCACAGTAATTTCATTTCACTGGCTAGACAGTTCTGTGGAAAGAAAGTAGCTTATATTATATATGGGAAAGTTTGGTGAAATAATCACATTAAAATTCTCTTATACTTAATAACAAAATAATGTTAAATAAGTTGTATGTGCAGAATGAAACATGTTCTACATCATTTTGCTTATAAATGTAGTTTTATAAAACAAAGAAGTTTTCAATTGTTAGAGAACAGGAAATAAAATGGCAACAATCATAGACAATGCCTGATCTAACTCCATGATGTGTAAATATTAAACAATGTCTATACATAAGACTAATGTTTAAGGACTTGCATTTGGCTTCATTGTTTTTAATGTGTACAGTATAACACAGGTAAAGGTAACATAATTTTAAAGTTTAATTTGAATTTTTGGCACTATGTCTTTCAGCAAAGAAAACTAGACTCTCCCCAGTTGCCTTTGGCAATAAGCCCCACAGTGACTGATCTTCATGACCTCATCCTGGAATTTGGCTTGAGTGACCAGTTTTAATCAACCTGAAAATAATGCCCCTTTGTCTATTGGAAAACAAATAGCGACAGATTGGCTCTTTCTGCTATAACCATAGCTCATCTGACTAGCTTTGCCCATGAAGGTCTAAAAAAGTATGGAATACAATTTGAAGAGTCAGTTGTGTGTGAAAATCTTAATGAACTCAGTCACCTTGTAATATAATAGCCAAGAAGCAGCTGTCTGAATAGATTAGCCATTAAATCTCAGACGTGGGGCTGTTTGACCTTAATTTGCATACTTAAAAAATCTGATTTTGCAGGCTTTCTTGGCTCTGTGGAGCAAGCGGGAAGTCTCTGAACACTGCCTCACTCTGTCAGGTTATAAGGCCGCACTAAGCTGGAGCTGGACCAGTCACTAGTAGAAAAACAAAATGTGGCACTGCGTTCCTTTATTTTATTAAAATGGTTTTATATAATTAGTGTTAGCTCACTGGTCACTTTTGTTTTCTGAGATGCTAAATCAACATTCATTTACAGCAGTAGGGAGAGCTGTGGTGGGCAATAAAACATCATTTATGTTGGTCTCTATGGTATATTTATTTCTGAATATAGATAGGACAATGGTGCTGGGATTCAGAAAACTGCAAATATAATAACAAAGACACTAAAACAGTGTTGCCAAAGGAACTGCCTAGAAGAACCAAGCACATACAAAAGTTGGATTGTATGAGTGACTACTAATGGATCTTCAATATTAGTAATAATAGCATTCTGCTCAGAATACACACTATGCTTCCCAGCCTCCCTTGCAACTAGGTGAGGCCATATGCTATGGACTGAATTGTGCCTTCCTAAAATTCATGTTATATGAATCCCTGCCCTCCCCCCCCCCCAATACCCCATGTGACTGTATCTGGAGATAGAGTCTTCAGGAGGTAATTAAGTTTAAATGAGGTCATAAGGGTGAGACCTTAATCTGACAGGACTGTGGCTTTTGAAGAAGAGGAAAGGATGTCTCTGTCTCTCTCTACCTGTGGGGACACAGCAGGAAGTTGGCCATCTGCAAGCCAAGAAGACAGCTCTTACCACAAACCAAATCAGCCACCACCCTGATCTTGGAGTTCCCAGACTTCAGAACTGGGAGAAATAAATTTCTGTCATTTACACCACCCAGTCTATGGTGCTTTGTTATGGCAGCTTGAACAGAGGACACCCCATGGTTAAGTCCTGGCCAATGAGGTATGAACGGAAATTATAAGCACAACTTTTGGGTTGTACCATTATAGAGAATGCACACACTCTCCTCTTCTCTTTCTCATCAGTAGGAACCGGTTCATAGTGGCAGACAGCCATCTTAGACCACTCAGATGACAACAATGCCTTAGGGATGGATGAGCAACAACCTAGAAGGGGCCTGGGTTCCTCCTACCATGGATCTGCATCTTAGCTCTGTACTGCTTATGCTTAAACTATATTACATAAGCAAAAGCCAAATTCATTTCACTTAAGCCACTGTTACTCTGGGTCCTTGTTTTAGTGGCGGAATCTATTTGTGAATTAACATGGTGTATAAGACAATTAGGAGCGGTTACAATCTTAAAAGCATTAAAATCCAAACTTTAGGAAAAAATGTGCAGGCAAAACCAAAAATAAGTAAACTATATTCTTAGGGCATACTGAATTAGTTTATAGTTGTGGCTTCCAATTTTCAGTCTTTTTCCTAAAGCCTGGACTCAAGAATCTCTGGAAAGTGCCGAATGCCATACTCCCTTCTCTCTGTTCCAGTTTGTTCAAATTGTCCCTTTCACATAACCCAATAAAGGGGACTCTGCCTGTCAGTCCTTTACAAGATCTAGACCTGGGAGTGGGGATGGATAAACATAGTTTAGGTCCTTCATTACTGACTGCTTGAGGAAATGGGAAGTTGGAAACAAACGGCCATGGGTTTATAAGGTGCCAAAACAAAACAAAACAAAACGGGAATTTATAGATGGATTGGAGAGAAAGTCCCTAGAGGGGATGGGCACAGAGTCACCCCTTACTATTGTGCACCTTGTGTGCTGCACAACTCTAAGGGAGAATATTCATGAAGTCAGAGATTTGTATATTCTAACAACCTTCCAACAAGTGTTAGTGAAGTGCCTTGTCAAGGGGCCCTTTTCCCATTTGCACACAGTTGCGGTATAGGCTAGCACTACTGCTAGGGTGGGTGCAACTCTCTGGCTGAGCGTGAAGACCAAGAATGGGAGCCTGTCTAGGAGTAGAGAGAGAGACGATGGGGATCCACAGAAAAAGGAAACAGTTATCTTTCCCTTCAAAAAATCAGTGAGGATTCAGAGTACCAGAGGGCCCTGAGTTTCAGATATGCAAAAGGGGAGCATCTCGATCTTGAGATAGCCCCAGAGTGTGTGGTGGACAACAGGAGGTCCAATGGTGTGTAGGCAGTAAGGACACTTGGTTAGAAGCGTTCCTATACTTTCAGGAGCACCTGGGTGGCTCAGTAGGTTGTGTGTCCAGCTCTTGATTTTGGCTTAGGTCATGATCCCAGGGTCATGAGATGGAGCCCCAAGTTGGGATCTGTACTGAGCATGGAATCTGCTTAAGACTCTCTATCTCTCTCCTTCTCTCTCTCTCTCTCCCTCTGCCTCTCTCCTCTGCTCTCTCTCTTTCTTGAAAAAAAAGTGGGGTACCTGGGTGGCTCAGTTGGTTAGGTGTCTGACTTTCGCTCACGTCATGATCTCACGGTTCATGAGTTCAAGCCCCGTGTTGGGCTGTGCTGACAGCTCAGAGCCTAGAGCCTGCTTGAGATTCTGTGTCTCCCTCTCTCTCTGCCCCTCCCATGCTTGCACTCTTTCTCTCTCTCTGTCTCTCAAAAATGAATAAACATTTTAAAAAATAAAATAGAATAAAAAGAAAGTTTCCCATATTTTCAGTCATTGCAGAGGGAATCCTAGACACTCAAAATGGTGGTGGGGGAGCAGGGTGGGGAAAGATTTATAGCATTATATTCCAGCAATTTAAAAAAGCTGGTTTTAAGTCAAACTTATCTTAAGAGTAGCTATCCACATTTCATTTATTTCTAAGAGCTGAGGGGAGAGGGAGAGGGTAATGGCAACACTGTGAAATTCATTGTTCATGTTTTAAAATACTATATACTGTTCTGCATCGGAGGTTGTAAACTGGCTGTTCAGCTCCAATTTTGCCTTGCAGTCATGTTTTGTTTTGGTGATATAACATTTTTAAAAAGTTTGTATTTTGTTGCCAATGTTTAAAAAAGGAGAAATTTCACAATAAAATTGGTATTGGAGGACTGGTTTTTGAAAACTGGAAAGCATGGTGAAACTGAGCTCACATTCTCTTATGGAAATAATCAATGGAACTGAATACAGGCAGCGCCTTTTTGATGGAGCTTCTACTCTTCAATCTACCTCAGTTCACAATTCCCATCCGGCCTGACTCATTTATGTTACCGGCCTGGCTTCTGCAGGCATTTCACTTGGCTACCCCTAGTAGATTTTAAAATAGGGACCGTTCCTCCTCCTCTCCACCCCCATAATATATTACTAGAGAATGTGCACTATAAATATTCATTGAATAATGAATGAACAAATGAATTGATCCTGTTCAAGGTTCACCAAAGTCCAATGTCAATGATCATCCTCAGGCTAGAATAAGTTATGGACAGTGTTTTGATCATCTCGTCTAGAACTCTGCTTCTGGCCAGGAGACAGGGGCACTTGGAAGTGAGATGCCATGGATCCATCTCCAGGGAAGCAGTGTTTGTAGTTATTCCTGAAGAGATCATGGAACCTGGTCTGCTCTTCATTTTTTACTAAAACCTTTACTTTCTGATTGCCTAAGCCTGGTATTTTGGTTGATTTCTAGATGGAGGCTTTTCTGTTTGTGTGTGTTGTAAAGCTGCTTTATTTTTATTTATTTATTTATTTATTTATTTATTTATTTATTTATTTATTTATTATTTTTCTTTTTAAAAGCTGCTTTAGATTCTCTGTCCAAAAAAATAAAATGACTTTTGCCTGGTAACCTGATTTTGCTTATCAGCTTATTCAACAATTCTATGATTTTAGTTATTTCCTCAGGAAACTGTTTGATTCCAAATGAAACACTTAAGTGTTTTATCTGAGGATAACACACAAAGTGTCCCAAATGCACTGAGTGTAATTTCCGAGTCATTTACGAAAAAGGACTGCTAAAGAAAAACTGGGTGTGCGTATGGTGGGGGGAAGCAAGAAGGAAGCAGGGAGGTTGTTTTGTAGTCTCAGCAGCAGGAGTGGGGTGGGATCATGAAGGAATAATTTAATCTTGAATTACACTGGGGCATGCTGGTATAAATTGAAATGCAAAGCTTTTCTAAAATTAAAAGAAAACTATCCAATTCATGCTTTGGGGGTAAAATCTCTCTCATTTTGGTTTAATATTTTTCCGCCTTTCTACTTTGCCCAATTGTCATGGATTGTGCTCCTTTTTCTGGAAGCTAGAACAGGGAAGAAATCTCTCTGTAGAGTTCTGCAAGCTGGCTGGTGCTTTATAAATAAGCCAGAAAGGATTTTAAACTCCTCTCAGAAGGATACAGTGAATTAAAGAAATAACACTAAAATCTTAGTTGCCTCATTGCCAAGATCATTCACGTCCTTATGTGCTAGGCATATCATTTTCAAGTAACTAATAACTGCACCCTGCATACAATTCACAAAACAAAAACCGTTTTCTCCTCTCATTTCGAATGTGTTCCCTGAGCTCTTTTTCAAAGGCCAACATTTAAGGGAGAGAAAGGCATTGACATTCTGAAAGCATTTATTAAGTGTCTCTGGTGTACCTACTACCTGGCCAAACAAAAGGCAGAGAGTGGTGGTTGGAAGGACTTGGAAAGGAGATAAAGAGGCACAAGAGAATACAGAGGAATCTTAAGATGAAATAGCTTCTGATCAAAAACCCAGTCTTTGGGGGCAGATAAAATTTACACATTTCATTCATTCAACTTATTCATTCATTCATGCATCCACTATTCATTAAACATTTACTGATTTATACTTAGAAAAATATAACATGAACAAAATTAAAAAGATCTACTGACTGGGGAAACAGTGCATAAAAGCACTCAATAATTGTTAGCTGTTATGTTTACTAGGAAATCAAAACATGTCACAAAGAGCTTCTACACATTAATACAGTGGTAAAAACACTCTAACAGAAAATTAAGCAAGGATTATGAACAGGCAATTTATAGAGGAGGAAATCCTAATCATAAATAAGTGTATAAATACATCTGGGGTGCTTGGCCGGCTCAGTTGGTTAAGCGTCTGACTTCAGCTCAGGACATGATCTCGGAGTTCATGGGTTTGAGCTCTGCCTCAGGCTTTGTGCTGATAGCTCGGAGCCTGGAGCCTGCTTCCGATTCTGTCTCTCTCTCTCTCTCTCAAAAATAAATAAACATCAAAAAAATATGTCTAGCTACACTAAAGGTGAGGGGAATCTTATTTAAACACCAATGAGATATCA
This sequence comes from Acinonyx jubatus, assembly GCF_027475565.1. Lineage (NCBI taxonomy): Eukaryota > Metazoa > Chordata > Mammalia > Carnivora > Felidae > Acinonyx > Acinonyx jubatus. The sequence continues at coordinate 169,574,008 of NC_069380.1, read as the reverse complement.
TGTTTCACACATTGGGTTGGCAAAATTAAAAAGGGCTTAGGGGCACCTGGGTGGCTCAGTCAGTTAAGCAAGCGTCAGACTTTGGCCAAAGTCATGATTCATAGCTCATGAGTTCGAGCTCCACATCAGGCTCTGGGCTGACAGCTCAGAGCCTGGATCCTGCTTCAGATTCTATGTCACTGTCTCTCTCTCTGCCCCTCCTCTGCTTGTGCTCTGTCTCTCAAAAATAAACATTTTTTTTAAAGGGCTAGTGAGGATGGGGACAAATAGTTGCTACATCTTTGGGAAAAGAAATTTGGTGGAATCTGTTAAAAATAAAAGTGCACATATCCTCCTTTGGCTAGTGGTTCATTTTGGCTAGAACTCACAGGTTTGTGAACATTTGGTAGGAAAAGTACACAGGGTGAGAATCAGCAAACGCTTGGGAGCTTGAATATGCAGGGGAAAGCCCTGGCAGAATTTTATTCTGGGAGTGGAATAAACAGGCCAACAAGGTGATGAAGATCATGTTTAGTGTTTCCAAAGGACACTCTGGCTGCACATAGAAAGGGTGGTGGATAGTCACAGGGCTGGAGGCAGGGAGATGAGGTAACTGGCTGTGAAGAGACAAGTCCAGAAGCAAGAAAATAAGGGTTGGACATTAGGGCAACAGGCCTGGGTACTGTCAGAGCACCTGGAATGTGACATCAACAGGCCACCTATGTGAAGAATACAGATTAGCATGGCTTAATGCAGATGTCTCCAAGACAGAAGTGAGAAGACCAGGAAACAAGGCTGCCCTAGATCAACTTGTGAAATAGCTCAAATTCACACTGAGTTCTTCCTTACCTTTGTGGTCTGGGCCCCATACTACCCTGGAGTACCCAGAACTCTCTACCACGGGGCCTCAGCAAAGCTGCCTCACTCCCTCAGCAAAGCTGCTATAGGCTTCAAAGGGTGCTAGGCTCTAAGCTGTGAGCCACTAGACGGCAGCTACTGCAACCTACTAATTACTGTGATCCAGCCTCTAGCTTCGAGAATGTCATGTAGTAGATGCTCAGTAAGTATATTTTGAGCTTTCATCTGATTAAAAAGATATTAACTAGATCACACCAAAATATATAAGACAGCAACTTAACACGTGACCTCTCTGGAGTTGGTTGTTAACCCAAAGGGATATATTAGTGATACTGAAGTTTCTTAGAGATGGAGAGCTTTGGAATCTGGGTCTTCCAGGCCTGTCACATCACACAACACTGGCAATCATCTAGATAAGCCGTATTAACCTGGCTCAGCAGGAGAAGTTCCTGAATACTAAGTTCAGTATGAGAATCCAGTGAAATAACACCCCCCCCCCAAAAAAAAAAAACAGTTTAGAAGAGGGTAAAGTAAAACAGAGATTCAGAATCTATCACAATCTGATTCCTGCCCTGCACAGAATTCATTGTATGGAGCAGCAGAATCTATGTATATTTAAGGGCTTTGACTTAGTTACATCAATCCGTGGCAGCAAAATACAGAACGTTTACATGTTAAGAGCTCTTCAGCTTGGTCCTCAATCTCAGTATTTCATACTATAGCTGCTTTGGGCTTTCCACAGCCCAGACTTGCCCTGAGTTCATGAATTACCCATTGATTCCACTGAATGTCTTTTTTCTTCACCCCTTTGCATGTTCCCAACTCCACAGGACCCAGTGATGTCCCTCATCTGTGTCTACACTGAGTGGGTGTTAGTTAGTCTCTTCCCTGGAAACCTAGAAACAACTCCTAGAGGGCAGAGGCCTGTGCTTCTCATCAATGTATCTTCCTCAAGGCTCTGTGTTTGGCATCCAGTTGGAGCTCAGTAAATGTCCAAATTTCAATTAGCATAAACCATAGGAGGGGCACCTGGGTGGCTCAGTCAGTTAAGCATCCGACTTCGGCTCAGGTCACGATCTCGCGGTCCGTGGGTTCAAGCCCCGTGTCAGGCTCTGTGCTGGCAGCTCAGAGCCTGGAGCCTGCTTCGGATTCTGTGTCTCCCTCTTTCTCTGACCCTCCCCTGTTCATGCTCTCTCTCTCTCTGTCTCAAAAATAAATAAACGTTAAAAAAATTTTTTTAAGTAAAAAATAAAAAATAAAAAAAAACCATAGGAAAGGGGTGACTTTCAGTGTCCTCTAATTGGGTTGAAAGGAAGCTATGTCTAGAGATGGGAAACACATTCTGAAGTCACAAATTTATTGTTGGTTCCCAGGGAGACCAGGCTCTTGTCTGCAAGACACTCCAATTTTTTTTTTTTTTAATGTTCATTTATTTTTGAGACAGAGACAGACAGAGCATAAATGGGGGAGGGTCAGAGAGAGAGGGAGACACAGAATCCGAAGCAGGCTCCAGGCTCTGAGCTGTCAGCACAGAGCCTGATGTGGGGCTCGAACTCACAAACTATGAGATCATGACCTGAGCTGAAGTCCAATGCTCAACCAACTGAGCCACTCAGGTGCCCCAAGACACTCCAATTTTATGTACATCATTCACATCAACTACTCAGAAATGGTGGTCAGGAACCATAACGATATCATAATGGCAGCTATTATTTATTGGGCTTTTTTTGTCAAGCAGTATGCTAGTGTTCTTTGTTTGTTTTAATTCTTTTCTCACAAAAACCTGGCAAGAGGAATTATTATTCATATTTAATCATTGAAATAAGATCAGAGAGGTTAAATGACTTGCCTGAGGTGACTGGGCTAGTAAGTAATAGAGTCTTCTGGTCTCTAAAATCTGTGCTTGAGGAGCTGTTTGTTTGCTTCCTCCTGTCCCCATTCCATGCTCATTTATTTCTTTTAATGTTTATTTATTTTTAAGAGAGAGAGGGTGTGAGCAGGGGAGGGGCAAAGAGAGAGAGGGGGACAGAGGATCCGAAGCAGGCTCCATGTTGACAGCATTGAGCCCAATGTGGGGCTCGAACTAACCAACCATGAGATCATGACCTGAGCTGAAGTCAGATGCTCAACTGACTGAGCCACCCAGGCATGCCCCGCCCCCGCCTGCTCATTATCAGCATGTCAGGCATTTCCCTTGATGCTGGCAAGGTAAAGAAGTGTCAGGGAATTGTTTATAGTAAAGTGTGCTTAGTGCTCTGATAAAGGGATGTGGAAAGTGCTGGGGCAAACCAGGGCAGAAATAAAGTAGACTAGGGTCAGGAGTAGGGCAGTCTTCCCAGGGGAAGAGATCCATGGATATATTTTTGAAAAATAGTAGGAGTGTTATAGGTGGAGAAGGGAGATGAGTCTTGTTTGGAGAACAGCTAAGCATTGGGTTTATATCTTTAAATCTTGATTTATCTCCACACTAGTTGTATGACCTTGAAAACTTATTTAAACTCTTTGAGCTTCAACTTACTCATCTTAAAAACCTTAAGCAGGGCCCTGGTGAAAGACAATGGGATAACACAGGTGGAGCACCCAACTTGTTGCCTGCTTTGCAGAAGGGGCTGGTAAATGGCTGTGGTGGTGGATGGTGGTGGTGGGGTGTTTGTTATCGCCATGATTGAAGGAGGTGGCTTGAGGTAGAGCCTCTGGCACAGGCAAGACTGGTGAGTGGGCTACTGAGTAATGAGAGGCAAGGCGAATGAGGAAGCTTGGAAGGACAGGCAGGGCAGATGTGATATGGATTTCAGAGGTTGTAGGTGACATAGAAAGATTCTGGTCATTGCTTGGATAGGTTACGAATTGAAGGAGAGGGAGAAATCTTCTACCAGGCTACTGGCTCAAGTGCCAGGTGTGGTGACCCCAGAAAAGGGAGAAAAGATTCTAGCACGTCTACTGTCAAGAGCCCACGACCCTGTGGGGTCAGGAGAGACAAGAGCCCAGTCACTTAGATTTGACATAGTGACAGTGAGAAAGAGCTCTGCCTGACCATAGGTGCTGCATCTTTCTAACCCTTAACCTCATGTCCCAATTAGTTTCTGTGATCTTGAAGGAACGTGAGCATGCTCAGACAGTAACTCTAAAATTACTTGGGCTGATTTTATGTCCTTAATTTTATTTTTTAAATTATTTTAAGTTCACTTATTTATTTTGAGGGGGGAGGGAGAGAATTCCAAGCAGGTTCCATGCTGTTATCATAGAGCCTGATGCAGGGCTCAGTCTCACAACCCTGAGATCATGTCATGAGCCAAAATCAAGAGAGTTGGACTCTTAACTGACTGAGCCACCCAGGTGCCCATATGTCCTTAATTTTAAAGCATCTTTTAACCTCAGGAAGATTTAGAATTAGGTATAGAAGCAAAACCCGGGAATCAATGATTTTTGTGCTAAGGGACCTGTGCATATTTGGAACTTAAGTCTTTGTAATATTTAAGGGAATTGAGTCTATTAGAATAAACAAGCAGCCTTGTTTCCAATGTAAACTTGTAAGTGAATAATTAATTTAAACTTGTGACTATAAGCTGGAAAATATAAGAATATCTTGCTAAATTTAAAAACCATATTAGAAATCTAAAGGCATTTAAAAATATGCTTAACATCCAAAAAAAAAAAAGAAAAAAAAAAGAAAAATATGCTTAACATCCATGTTTAAGAGTAATTTAGGTTCTTAAAAAGGTTTTAGTTGTTCTTGAGATAACTGAAATACTCAAGATAGAAAAACGTATAAATACAGTTTAAAATGTTTAAGGGTATTTTTTATTAACTAAGTTTTTATATTAATTTAATACATTAGTCAAAACTGCCTTAAAGTACTTGTTAAACTTTGTTACTTTTATGAACAGAACAATAAGATTTGTAAATGAACTAAAATCTCAAGAAAGACCTAGATTTTTCATTTTTAACTTCAATACATTGCTTATTTTTTTAAGGCAATGTTCCCAAATAATCCTTTCTGTTTGCAAAAGCCTCTGTTACCAAAAAACACAAACATATTGATGTGGTGTATGCCTAATTCAAAAGAATACCATATAATGTTTCCCAAATAATATATAAGATATATTAATAATATGCTCTCAAATATGTTACATATTATATATAATAATAACATATTCCCAATCTATTTTTATGTGCATACATGTGTGTATGTATTCCTTTTTCCTCTCATAGGGGAAGCAAATGCATGCACACATTGCACACTAAAGATTGGATGGTCTTGTCTAAAAGCTGTTTTCCATGGCTCTGATATTCAGTAACCCATGTAGAGAACAAAGGGATTTTGTTCCGTAAAGCCTAATTGCCTGCTGAATAAATAAATAAATAGATGAAGTGCTGCACACGTTTAATGAAGGTAAATATTGACCCTGACACCATATGTTTGCTGGGGTGCCAGCTGAAGTGTGCTGGCAGCTTCTATCAGTCAGGGGATCTGCCAGCCTAGCAGGCAGGGGCCTCAGTCATTCAGGAGTGTAGTCAGGGGAGAGACTGAAATATCAATAAGGCTCTCTTGCTTATGCCTTAATCTCCCCCCGCCCCCACACAAACCAATTCTTCCACCAAGGGCCGTTTGCGACATCTAAAATCCAAGAAAGGAAAAAGAGAATAGGTATTGATTACTCAACTTCAGATAGTCCCACGGGAGCCTTTGTTAAATCAGACTGAGCAGGAGAAGCATATCTTTTTTGTTTGTTTGTTTGTTTTTTCTTTTTGCTTTTACTCAAGAAAGTGGTGTGTGGACAATGATAACATGACTTAGTGGAACAGACTTTCTTGCCCTGCAACACCATTTAATTGGGAGGTACTGTCACCTCCCCGAGCCTGGGTTTACTAAACATCAGGAAGATAATAATACTGGTCTGGTCTTTGTTGTAGAGTTTAGAAGTTCGGGTGAGGTTAATTATATAACAAGGCATGGAGAATAGGGCTGTAGATTTTAAAAAGTTAATTACAATGACTTCAGAGAAGAAGTCATTCTGCAGTATACCTTCACCCCACCTTTGCCTTCTGACCCCCTTCCTGTTTCCCAAGCCCAGAGTAGCCAAAGGAGGGGCAAAGACAGGACAGGCTGCTTTTGGAGGTGGCCACGGTGACTTTTGCAGGTGAATAAATCCCTTTCCTCTTAATTTTTTTTGAAGAATTTTCCTCTTTCTGAATTAAGAAATTCATTTATAGATTTTCAAAAAATGAAGTTTACTAATTTAAGGATACACAGAATCAGAGAAGTTAAATATTTTCATTCAGTAATAGACAAAAATTATTTCAAGAGTGGCATATAGCACATCAGCAAGTGGTTCTTAACAAGGTTATGGAGGTTATTTGGTTTTTTGCTATCTTACACAGTTAAGTATATGGGTATGGATTTCAACTGGGATTACATTTGGTCACCTATAACAAAGAGACAACAAACAAGCACCCCCCCAAAAACAAACAACAAGGATGTGAACAGATGGACATTTCTTTCTTCCATTCTCATAAAGCAGCCCAGGGCACCTGGGTAGCTCAGTCAGTTAAAGCATCTGACTTCGGCTCAGGTCATGATCTCATGGATTGTGAGTTCTAGTCTTGCGTCTGGCTCTCTGTTCTCAGCGTAGAGCCTGTTTCAGATTCTCTGTCCCCCTCTCTCTTGCCCCTCCCCTGTTCACACTCTTTCTCTCTCTCTCTCTCAAAAATAAATACATATTAAAAGAAGAAGAAGAAGAAGAAGAAGAAGGGGGAGGAGGAGGAGGAGGAGGAGGAGGAGGAGGAGGAGGAGGAGGAGAAGAAGCCGCCGCCCAAAGATAGGCTGCCAACCTTGGTGTTGTGCCTTCATGCTCGCTGAGTACAGGCTCCTTTCTTCTTCCCTTACCATCATCTTTAGCTGGCTATTTATGCTCTAGTCATCACATTCAAATTGCAGCCACTAGGAGGGAGGACAGAGATATTGCATGTCTCGGTCCTTCTTTTTAAAGACTTTTGGGAAGACTTTTAAAAGACTCTCAGGAAGTATCATTTAATACTTAACACATACATTTCATTGGCCAGGTCTGACCCACATGGCCGTATGTACTTGGAAGGAAATTTGGAGAAAATGCCCAAATGAAAATTGGGGTTTAGTTTCAGAGGTGGATTATATGCCATATTTTGCTTTCGTATGTAGATAATAGGAAGGAAAACTTTAACCTCAAGTTATCATAAATTGCAAAATCAACACTATCTTTTGGATACTCAGGGATTGCCTCTCTACCTCTTACCCACCCTAGCCATACACACTATTGCTTTGGAGTATAGACCAAATTAATTAATTAAAAGCTGTAGATATGTAGGGTGTGCCAGGCAGTATGCTAGGTGTTACAGATAAAAAAATGAATAGGGTATTGCCTCTGCCTTCAGGCAGCTTATAGTCTACTAAGAAGATGGACACATAAAATGCATTTGTATTTACAATACTGTAGTTAAAAATAAACTACTCAATAAAAAAATTCACATATTGATTTTCTAGGGCCCTATTTGTACTTCTATTTTATGTAATAGTGATGTAGCTAAAGGAAGATTAATACTTGCTGAGAGCTGGCATTCTGTTACACTGCAAACTCCATGAGATCAGAGACCACGTCCGGTTTGTTCACTGCTAAGCCTGGTACATGGTGGACTGTCAATGAGTACTGAGTAGCAAAATGAATGGAAATATGCGAGGACAAGAAGAGTCTGCATTTGAAAAATGTCTAATTTATATAACATGGAAATCTGGTGAATGGAAAGACATATTTGTAAAAAATGAAAGGCACAGAATAACTAGTTACCTTGAACACATGGTCTTCATCTTAGAGTATGACTTGTCAAACAACCCTGTGTATTTACTTTATTTCATTTTATTAAAAAATTTTTAAGTTCATTTATTTATTTTGAGAGAGACAGAGACAGTGTGAGTGGGGGAGGGGCACAGAAAGCAACAGGTAGAGAATCCCAAGCAGGCTCTGTGCTGCCAGTGCAGAACCTGACACGGGGCTTACACCCATAAAACAGGCTCACGACCTGAGCCAAAGCCAAGAGTCAGATGCTCAACTGACTGAGCCACCCAGGCACCCCAGCACTGTGTATTTAAACTATGATTTGTATAATGGGCATTTGTAGGTTACTTCTACTTGTTCTTATGCCTCATTGCCTAGTCATTCCTTCCCAGTGCCCCTATTTGGGGACCCATGTGATTCCACAGAAGCAAATTCTGCCTATCACTCTGGAGGTATCTTTTAACTTAGGCTAAGCCATTCAGCACAAGTCACCTTTAGCCACTGTCATTGCTTCAGGGGTGGATGACATCATCATCATCATCATCTTCATCGTCATCATAAACAACACTTTCGTAGTGTTTACCAAGGGCAAAGCACTGTTTTCAGCATTGCATTAGTCCACTGAATCTTCACAATAGCCACATCATATAGGTGCTAATATAACCCCTTGTCTATGATGCTCTGAGGCACAGAGTTTGTAAATAGTGAGGTGGGCTGGAGTCTAACTCAGTCTGTTTGACTCTGGAATCCATGTTCTAATGACTCCACGGAACTGCTTATGACTCAAGCTGGTCAATCAGAGTGAACCTGGGGCCTCCAACTAAGAGAGTTAGGAAGGTTGGCTCCCTTTGCTGTGTGTAGTGTGGATACCAGATGTGAGTCTTGGAACTATTCCAGTATCTGACTGCTTCAAGAGAAGCTGGGCTGAGTTCAAGACCAATACATGGAGGTGGTAGAGGTGAAAGGACAGACAGAATCAGAGTCAGTTCTTGGATGTTGTTTGAAATTTATAATCAGTGAGGCAATAAACTCGATTTTAAAGATTGGTTTAAGTTGGATTTTTAAAAGCACCCTGATATCATTTGATTAACAAAAAAAATGATATACATGCATTCTTTCTTATCTGCATCTGTTACATGAAAATATTTGTACCTGTGCCCACCACTTATGTTTACCAATGAACATGGTATAAATATACAGACATTAACAATATTAAATATATTACTTTAGGAGAAAAGAATAGTATAAACACAATCCTAACAAACACCATACTTCTTCAATTTTCAAAATGACATTTTTTTCATATGTTAATATTTCTGAAATTGGGCTATTTCCTACAATTGATAGTATCTTCAATTAGCTGACAGTTTTTCTTTCTCTCTTAGCAGTAAAATAAGTTGTTAATGTAATTGGTGGCATCTTAGATTCAATGAAATACAGTAATTTAATTATTATTGGATATAAATCTCTTAAATATTACTTTATCCTATCTATGCCTGGACTAAGCATACTCAGATACACACTAGTGATACGTGTATTTTACACACACACACACACACACACACACACACACACACACACACACCAAAGCTTAAATTAATTTTATACTTTCCTAGAGTTCTGGATGGGGTTATATTATAAGTAGTGGAAAGTTATAAATTAAAAAAAATTAGTTAATTAAGACTTAAGGGCAGGAGTCTTGTGGTCAAACTCAACTCTGCCAAGAGCTATATACTTCATTTCTTTGTGTCTCAGTCTTCATCTGTAAAATAATTAGTGGGTGGGATTATGTGATCATTAAAAGTTCTTCCAGATTTCATATGCTACAGGTCCTATGTAATTGTATGACTTGCTGCTGTTTCATAATGTCACCGACAATAGCTATATAATATCAATAAAGCATGCTCTAAACCCAGACTGAATGAGTTATTAGATAAAGATTGCTTTTCATTTTAGGAAACTCAACACAGCCTACTAAAGGAACAGATTACTGCAACTCTTTTATCAGTATATCTTGGTTATCAGCTCAAGTGCAACTTCTAATAGCATTCAGTATTTATTCACTACAACTTGAGGGCAAACTCTGGTCTATAAGTTTGCACCAAGGTCTAAAGTGTTTACTATTGCCCTAATTGCTCATCCAAGTTAATTTCTACAGAAAATAAGGAACTATCTCATAACACTTCAGATATCTAAGTGCCAACCAAAGAACCCAGTGATGTACAGGGCAATGAGAACCCATTAGGCTAACATGCACATTTCAGTATATAGCAATGGTTATATGCTTACTCCAACTCTTTATTACCACATTAGCAAAAGTTGCTTTTGGTTAAGAAGATGGATAGCTGGGAAAGTAAGAGTTTTCTAGAACAGAATCAAAATAGAGCCCAGGTGACAGTGCTCAAAAGAAATGTGCATGTAGCATGCCAGAAACAAAGCCTATACAAGTAATCTCATTCATTCAACACATATTTATTGAGAGTCTATGTCAAGCACTGTAACAGATGCTTGGGAAACAAAAGTGATCAAGCCAAACATGGTCCTGATTTCAGGAACTACAATCGAGTAGGGGGGTAGTAATAATGCAGATTGGATGGGGACCCAAAACAAACTTGGGAGTCAAGGGAGCTCCATGGAGAAGGAAGAGCAAAGTGGATCCCTCAGCAGCAAATGGATGAAAGCGGGGGAGCAGGTGGGGGTCTTGAGAGAGGAGGGTTTTAGGAAGAGGGGGGCTTTAAGCTGAGAAAACAGCTCACAGTGAGAGAAGGCATGAGGATTCAGGGGCTGAAGTGAGTGATTCATAGGCCATCTACTCAGCACTTGCATGTGTAAGGTGACATGGTTGCTAATGGAGATTTTATGGCTTCCCCTTTGTTTTGGTGTATTAATTTGTCCCCATTTTGTTCTTTAGTTTACATTTTTTATTTTATGTAATTAATGCTTAAAATAAAAAACAAAACCTTATCTGGCCATAGGAGTAATATTCATGGAAGAAAATTTATAAAAAATAAACAAAATCATAGAAAAGAAGACAAAATTCACTCACACTTTGACAGAGATAATTGCTGTTCATATTTTTTTAATTTTTTTTTTAACATTTATTTATTTTTGAGAGACAGAGATACAGCACGAGCAGGGGAGGGGCAGAGAGAGAGAGAGAGAGAGAGAGAGAGAGAGAGAGAATTTGAAGCAGGCTCTAAGCTGTTAGCACAGAGACAGATGTGGGGTTGAACCCACGAACCGTGAGATCATGATCTGAGCCAAAGTCAGAGGCTTAACCGACTGAGCCACGCAGGCACCCCTGTTGATATTTTCACATACATAAATCTAGTCCTTATTCTATGCATGCCCATATAAGGAAATGAGATCATAAACTACACTTCATTTTTTAAAAAATTATTTAGGGGCGCCTGGGTGGCTTGGTCGGTTAAGCGTCCGACTTCGGCTCAGGTCATGATCTCACGATCCGTGAGTTCGAGCCCCGCGTCGGGCTCTGTGCTGACAGCTCAGAGCCTGAAGCCTGTTTCAGATTCTGTGTCTCCCTCTCTCTCTGCCCCTCCCCTGTTCATGCTCTGTCTCTCTCTGTCTCAAAAATGAATAAATGTTAAAAAAATTATTTAAAAATATTTATGTACTGACTAGGCAATACATGTACAGAATAATAGGATTCAAAATTCCAAATGTACAGAGGGGAACGTAAAAAAATGGTAAGTCTCTACTTTGTTCTTGTCCACCAACCACCCATGTTCCCTCCCTGGAGTGAATAACTGTTTTCAGTTTTCCTTGGCAACTTCTTAATGTCAGAATAAGAAGGCCAGACATTGAGTTCAGAGCTCAACTTCTTCAGATTTTTTTTTTTTTTTTGCCAGATGTTATACTGGGTTGTTCCTTCCCTGGGATACCACCCTTACAAGAAGGCAATGTGTTGTTTCCAGAAGAAAGGGATGGGAAAGCAGCATGCTGGGCATGAAGATCTAGAAGCACCAGAATACAAGTCCCAGGTCCTTTATAGAAGAACATTCTGAGGCATAGATGATGGGACTTCTTTAAGATCACGTGGCTAGTTAGACCTAAAATCAAAAAAATGTGGGATAACTAAAGCTAATTTCCCCATTCTTTCCGCAAATTTCTATAGGTGGATAAATATCCATGTCATTAAATTGATGTTAATGAAATTAACCTGATATGCTTTATTCAGGGTATGAACGAGAATATACGAAGCAGGTAAAATAGTCATTAGAGTCCAGGTTAGAACCTAGAAAAGTAGTTCATTTAAAAAGAAATTTTTTTAATGTTTATTTATTTTTAGAGAGATAGTGTGAACGGGGGGAGGGGGGTAGGGCAGAGAGAGAGGGAGAGAGGGTGACACAGAATCCAAAGCAGGCTCCAGGCCCTGAGCCGTCAACACAGAGCCTGATGTGGGGCTTGAACTCATGGACTGAGACATCATGACCTGAGCTGAAGTAGGACACTCAACTGACTGAGCAACTCAGGTGCCTCAAAAAAAAAGTAGTTCATTTTTAAAAGAAGGTTAATTTTGTTAACCACTAATGACATTCTTTTACTTAATATAAAAAAATCTATTTTCATTTAAACTAATGCTCATTGTGAAAAAATCCAAACTTTCTTTAAAAAACAAAAATGGACCTTTCTATATGCACTATTATATAAGCTGTTCTTTTTTTTTTTTACCTCACTGTGTACCTTGGATAACTTTCCATGTCAGTTTATATACATCCATTTCATCTTTTCTAATAGCTGCTGGAAATTCTATTAGACACATCCACTAGAATTAATATAACAACTCCCTATTATTGAGCATGTGGGTTGTTTAAAGAGTGTTAATATTATAAACATGCTGTAGTAAATCTCTAAATTCCTAGATGTTGAATTTCTGGTTTAAAGTGTACACATATTTAAATTATTGTATTTATGACAGATTGCACTCCAGAGAGCCTGAATCAATTTACAACCCCACCAACAATGTATCGAAGTGCCCTTTTTACCCACTCTTGGCCATCTTGGGATCTCTCTCAATCCAATAGGCAAAGAACGTTAATCGGTTGTTTAAAAAACTAAAAAAAAAAAAAAAAAAAAAAAGTCCCCAACAGGACTAGACTTATCAACTAGCTTTCCCGCTCCCATTTTTTTTTAAATAGCATATATATGAACAGTGAAAGGGAAACTAGGGTATTTTCAAAGTGAAAGTTCCACACCATTCAAACTAAATACAAACCATATCACTGCATTTACCAACAAGGATTAAAAACTGCAAAATAAGGATTTTCAGTAAACCCCAAAGAACATTTATATGGAGATCACAAAGATGAAGAAACAGATTAGACTGTTGTTTTAGGAGATGACTTCTCTTGAAATGTGGGTAACACCCTTGAGGCATTTCAGTAAATGGGATCTAAGGCTTTAGGAGAAGAGAATGGCTGGTTAGCAACATATATATGAAGTGAGTCAGAAGGCAGGATGGTCTTAAAAACGGGATGTGCCTGAGCACATACTATATTAGAAAGAAAAATGAGCAAGGTGTTCAAATAAAATAGGCAGTAGTATGTCAAAAACTAAAACAGGGATTTTTATCTTCCTTAAAAACTACTCTTTCTGATATAGCCACTTGGCAGGGTCTTCAATACTCTTTTCCTTGACAGGCATTATTTTGATGAATGGGATAGATTGATAGGGAGGTACAGAATGAGACACCCCCTTTGAAAAAATTATTTATAGGTAATTAGGACCAACTTTTATTATTTATTGGAGAGATAAGCTCTAGAGCAGTGGTTCTCAAACCAGCACCATAAGCATCACCTGAGAATCTGTTAAAAATGCAGAGTTTCAGGCCCTACTTCACAGGTACTGGATCTGAAACTCTGGGGGCGGGGCCAGCAATCTATGTTTTAATAAGTCTTCCTGGTGATTCTGCTGCATTGCCTTTGGGTAGTTAAGTAATTAAATTATTTACTGTCAGTGTTTTATATGGTGTTTTTTCCTTTTGCAAATCACAGTTAACTTTCTGAAGTTTGGAAAATGTAAAATTAAAAAGGATGATGAAAGACACAGACTGTTTAAAGACATCTTCCTAAAAGGAATATGGTGCTTTAAAAAGAATTCTGTCTGGCATTTTGCAGCGCATGTTTCAGCAAGGGGTGGGAGCTTGCTCCATGTAGAGTGAAATTGCTTTTTCCAGGATGGAAGTTCCTGCAGTCCTTCACAGATGGTCTACATATTTCCATAATATTATATCTACTATGAACTTGTTTGTCATTTGACTCATCTACATAGGCTTATTATGACCAAATGTCATCTTGACCAAAGAAAGTATTTTTCTTAAAAATCTCTGAAAAGAGATCAAAGGCTTTGGCACAAGGCTTTAAATTGGCTGTATTATGTTATGCACATGTTGAAAACTATACTATTTTCCTGGGGAAAAATGTGTTTGAATAGTATCTTGTTAATTTATTTCTTTGGCTAGACAGAGAAAGTCCTCCTCCAAAATTCTGTGGAAGGTCTATGTACAACTTTTTCAGAAACTGTCAAAGTGTTACCCAGAGTGATTGTACCATCTTAATCTGTACTAGCAGTGTATGAGAATTCAAATTGTTCTGCATCCTTACTGATACTGGTATGGTGGTATGGTAGCCATTCTATAAGGTCTGTAGTGGTGCCTTATGGTGATTTTAATTTACATCTCCTTAATGACGCTGAACATCTTTTCATGTGCTCATTTGCCATTTGTAGATCTTATGATCCGACTAGTCTACTCTTTTTTATTTCAAGAGAAATAAAACCACATGTCCATACAAAGACAGGGATCCTCACTATGGTCTGAACTATGTCCCCTCCAAATATACATGTTGAAGCTCTAACCCCCAATGTGACTATATTTGGAGGTAGGACCTATAATGAAGTAATTAAGGTTAAAAGAGGTCATAAGGGTGGGGTCTTGATATAATAGGTTTAGTGTCCTTATAAGAAGAGACACTGTAGGCTTGTGCTAACTATCATGCTTCCCAACAAAGAGGAGGTCATGTGAGCACCCAGTGGGATGGCAGGCACATATAAATCAGGAAGAAAGGTTTCACCAGTAAGCAACCATGATGGCACCCTGATTTTGGACTGCCAGCTTCCATAACTATAAGAAAGTAAGTGTCTGTTGTCTAAGCCACCCAGCCTGTGGCAGTTTGTTATGGTGGCCTGAGCTGACTGGTATAATCCTTATAGCAACAGGATTTGTAATATTTGTATTATTTCTAATAGTAAAAAACTGAAAAGCACACAAATGAATGGATAAACAAATTGTGGTTTATACATACTAAGGAATACTACTGAGCAATACAAATGAATGAACTGCTGATATATACAACAACATGGATAAATCTCAATTATGCTGAATGAAAACAGACCAGATTAAAAAAAAAAGCTGGCACTATTATCCTATTTATAGAAAAGTCTAGAAAATGCAGAGAAGCCATACTGACAGAAAGCAGATCTGTGGTTGCCTGGCAGGTGAGATGTGGTGAGGAATGAGAGAGAAAAATTATAAAGGTACAGGAGGAAACTTTAGGGGTGATGAATACTTTGCTATCTTGATTGTAGCAGTGGTTTCATGTATACATATGTCAAACTTATCAAACTATAAACTTTAAATATATGCAGTTTACTGTATGCCAATTATAGCTCAATAAGGCTGTTTTAAAAAAAGAAAACAACACGTGGGATCTTCCTATTATCTCTAGGACACTCCAATTTTGTGTTAGATTTTTTTTCTTTTCTTCAATCTCTCACAAAGAAATGGAAAAGAAAATGCCTCACTCAGAAAGGGCTGTCATATGTATGAGACTTCACAGCTTTGTACTTTCCCTCCTGAGGGGCCTGGAACAGAATCCTTGTCCCCACCTCAAACCCCCAGCCTTTCCATTACCACTGGTGGTAAAACCAGAACAAAACAAAGTCAAAGGGCATAAAACAGGTAGCAACAAAACTCTAAACTGGAAAACAAGTCATTGCAACTCGGACTTTATCTTTTGTTTTTGCAAGCACAGGTGACCCTATTGGATATTGTGGTAAAGAATGGAAGTCTGTTACGAAGCCTTTCAATCACATTTGGTAATTTATGTCAGGAGCGTTCTGTTACAGAAAAGCCTCCTGAGGTAAAGACGCTAAAATTCAAAATAATGTGTTGGCTCATGTCAGGCAAAACATTGACAGTACAGCCCAAAGTTGGACACAGAATTTGATTAGGAATTCAAAACCTGCTTCAATTTCACAGAAGGCTTGGAAGGTACAACAGGGTTTGGTTCTTAGCTTTAGGTAAAATTCGCATTAAACATGAGGGTTTATCTATTGCACTTTGGGGATTGTGCTAATTCACGTTTAGAAGGGGCTGAGATATCAGGAAAGGAGAAGCCTTAGAAGGTCCTTTGTGGAAAATCACTATGGAAGGAAACTCCTTCTAAAGTTGCAAATTGTTCATTTCCATTCTACTCGGTTTTTTTTTTTTTAAATTTTTTTAAGTTACTAATGTCCTAAGTTTTAAGCAAATTTTGTGAGTTTTGACCACCTAGCTTGTAAGTGGTAGAGGAGGGAACTCAAAACTATGTTTGATGCCAAAGCTCTTGCTCTAACACTCAATATATATAAAGTAGGGAAGTTTTCTGGGAGGCCTACCGTCAACCCCGGCCCACGTCCTCTCGGCTCTCATTAACTCGCTGGTGGTTCCCAGCTGGAGAGCACCGGCTGCACCTGCTCCGAAGTCCAGCGGGGCCCGGCCTCATCCTGCGCTCAGCCTCGGCTGCTTGTGCACGGACTCGAGGACCCACCAGGGGTCACTGCAGCCTCAGAGCTATTGTGCCCGCCACTCCTGGACAAGACCCGCCGTGCGGAGGGCGTGGGACTGGGAGCGCCGAACGCCAGGGTCCGAGCAGAACTGCGCCCGGCCTTCCTAGAGCCAACCTTCCGTCTCCCCGGGAAACGGCTACAGCAATCAGAACCAGGGCTCCGAACAGCCGAGCGGCCGGGGTGGTGCGCGCGGGCTCCGGTGCGGACCTGCCCGCACCTCGCCGTTGGACCACCTCCGCTCCGCCTTCCGCTCTCAGCCGAGACCCCGCCCAGAAGGGGCGCCCCTTCCCGGCCTCTGGGCCCCAGCTTCGTTCCAGGGCTCTCTGCAGACACTCGGGCCCGGCCCAGCTGCACCTGGGCTGCTCCCGCCCGGGGCGCCACCCCTCGCGCAGCCAAGAGAACTTTCCCGGGAGCCGCCGCGGCCTGCGCGTCCAGGGCACACCCCCACCCACCCGCCAGCGCGTTCCCAGCCTGGGCGCCCGCTTCTCCGCCCGCCGGCGCGCCTGCAAGCCCTCTGACTCCCCAGTTCTCTGAAAATCCCGGAGGAGCAGCGCTCCGCCGCCGCAGCAAAGGCGTTCTCGGAGGGCCAGCTTGAACTTAGGCACACGCAACCCCCCGTGATGAGTTCCACGGTCCCCAGACGGGAGCCGCGTCCCGCCACGAGCTGACTTGCACTCGCCGGTCTTGGTAAGGAGCCCGCTGCCCTTTCCGATACTTCTCGGGGTTCCGGGTGTCCGAGGTAGACTGACGATCCTCGCCACTGGCCCTGCCGTGGGACTGGGACGTCGCGGGTACCCCTGACACAAAGGAACAGCCGAGTGTTCCCTAGTCGGCAGACCGGACTGGGGGCTGCGGGGTGGGGTCGGAGCTGGAAGTGGGAGCCCTCCGGGGACTCCACAGGGGAAGGAGGCCGGGTGTCTCGGTAGCACTCCGGCCG
Organism: Acinonyx jubatus; assembly: GCF_027475565.1. Taxonomy (NCBI): domain Eukaryota; kingdom Metazoa; phylum Chordata; class Mammalia; order Carnivora; family Felidae; genus Acinonyx; species Acinonyx jubatus. The sequence continues at coordinate 169,556,578 of NC_069380.1, read as the reverse complement.
GGGACAGGCGGAGGGGGCTGCACAGCTCCCAAGGGTTTCCTCGTCTGGGGAGGGCCTCGAGCTCGCATTCCTCCCTTTTCTTGCTTCTTGCCCCCATTGCCAGACGACTTTTGTCGTCCCCAGGACTGCGGGAGGGGCCGCGGCGCCCCCGCCTTCGGAGGAGCCCGAGCCGCAGGATGCGCGGGGACGCGCCGCCGCCCTCTGTGCTCAGTTCCGCCGGTGCTTCCCCGGCGGCTCCCGGGCGCTGACTCCGGGCTTCTCCGCCCTCCTTCCTTCCAGCCGGCGCCGGGCGGCTCGTCCGCGCGGCCCTGGACCTCGCCGGGAACCGGTCCCCTCGCCCTGGCCCCGGCGCGGACAATAAATTAATGCCTCGCGCTTGAGGGGAGGGGGCGGCTCGGCGCCTGGGTCGCAGCTTTCTCTCCTGGCTGGAGACGGCCACAGCCAACATGGGCTGCTTCTGCGCTGTTCCAGAAGAATTTTACTGCGAAGTTTTGCTTCTGAATGAATCCAAGTTAACCCTCACCACCCAGCAGCAGGGCATCAAGGTAGGCGCGGGCCGGGGGCGTGTTCCGGGGATCGGCAGCCGGGCGGGCGCGGGGGTCCTAGGCTTTGTCTGAGGGCTGTCACGGGTCTCGGCCGGCGACTGCTCTCTGCGCGGTGGGAAGGAGCCGCAGCTGCCCTGCGCTCAGGTGGAGTGTGGACGTGTCGGGGTGGATTCACTTCGAGTCCCTTCATAAAGGGAAGTAAGTTTCACGTCTCAAAGGGTGTTCGCTCATCGACTCTCAGCTGCAACCCACAGTCCTGCAACTGAGACCCAAACTCTTCCCGGGACCGGTTTCCTCCAAAAGCATCTAAGGCCCCCGCAGCTCCAAAGACGCGCAAACCTGAATATACAGGCTGAATACAGTGTTGAAGGCACGGTTTCCCGTGGCTTTGTTGAGGCTTTTTTCTGTTAGTGTCATTGGGGAAGTAATCTAGTTGACTCGCAGAAACACATTTACTGGGTGGCTGTGATTGTGTTCCCTGGGTTTGTAGATGAGTAATGCTACGTTTGGATGGAAGATAATTTCCAGTTCCACAAGCGAACTGGTTTTATCCCCATATTTAAGTAAACATCTCTCAAAGCGACTCGGTAAATAACTTTGCGCCTGTCTGTAGGTCATTAAAATGGAATCATTACTATTAACCTAGAGAACCCAAACAAAAAGGCTGTGGGAGATTGCAGAGATCCACTTCCTTAATTTTGAAGAGTTCTTATGTTTATGGTTGACAACCTGACCCACGCGCCTGCGCGCTTGTTTCGCTCTTGCAACCACGTAGTTACCAAAAGGTGATCGGAATTCGGAACGTTTTGTTTCTCTTTCTCCGTATTTAAATCACGGGAGCTTTTTAAGTAACCTTAGCAGCTGAGTCTGGTGAGGGGCTACCGCCCCCCCCCCCCTATTGTCCCCCACTCTCCATCCTGGTAATGCTGGAGGTCTGAGAAAGAAGTTCAAGCTGCCAGTATCCTCTTCTGGTCTTGTATGTCAGAAGTTAATCCTAATGGCGTAGGCCCTGGTCATTTCCTTGTGTGAATCAGTTTTTACATAGCTTTATGCACGCCAGAGTAACTGTTCCTGGCTAAAAGCTTCAGCTTTGATGTTACCATTCTTGGTGTACAGAATTCTAATTTCACAGGTGTTCTTCTGCTGGAGATGGGGGCGGGGGCAAAAATGATCAATTAAAGTCACAAGATAAAGTTAACCCTTCCTTTAGGAAATTGTTTTGAGCAGTTGTTTTCCAGTAATTATAAAAAGCAAAAGTCAATCAGATTCTCGTTTGGTGTTTCCTTTAAAAGCCAGGAAAAGACTCTTGGAAAAGGGTGTTTCATATTTTATATTTTCACCTTTTGCTTTATGTTCCACCCCTCCACCCCCATGAAATCAGGAAAAGAACTGTTCAAGATGATGTAACATTCTTTGGTGTACTGTGCAAATAGGCAAAAATAAAAAAAAAAACCCATAAATTTTTGATAATACATAGATTCTCTTTGGCTCGGGGAAAGAAACCATTAGAAAAAGATAACGGATGATCTGATACTAAACCAACAAAGAAATCTTTCTGAAGTGCAAAGTCTATAAAGTCATCTGGAGTGTGAGCTTCCTATTTAATCATGAAAGCCATATCCCTGTCAGCTGTGGAGCATGTACATTATTCTGTCAAGAGAGCAGCCAAGACTCGGGATCAAATGGAATAATTTTGTCAAAGAAACATGAATAAAAAATCCTGATCCATAATTGCTTTTTATAACCTGATGGTGCTTATCTTGTTTTACAAATATGTTGAAAATTGGTGAGTGATTCAAAGGCAATAGCAACTTTATAATGCTGTTATTTTGGATATGTGCCATTTAAGTAAACAATAATTTAAGCAGGCTTTTGTTGGAAGTAATCATTTTGCAACAGGCTTGGCCTCTTTCAGTGTCACAAAAGCATGCCACAATTATTTTGATGGCCATATGTGTAACACAGATGTTGTCTGCTGAAGTTAACCACATTATCTGTAACTACCAGGCTACCATGAAATGCATGTGTTAAGCACCTATCTACTTGTGGTATGTACTAAATTAAACACATATGTGTATTTATAAATGGAATAATGTACGAATAGCATCTCACGTGTAGATGGTATTCAAACGTTGAATGGTTATGTGTATATTATTATTCTGTACATTGCGTTTTCTTTTTAACTCCTTTAGTTATGAGTGAAATAGTAAACTAAAATGTAAATGAAATAGCCAATAACTATAATGGTGTTTCCCCTTGGAAAAGTACATTTGAAAACTTTTATTATCATTAAAGTCAAAATTAAGCATATGACATCAATTAGCCCATTTACCTCCTGAAATTAAAATAGAAAAATCTTTTTGTTTTTAAAAAGTATTTTCTAACATTTTGAGATGACCCTTTTCCATGTTCTATCTCAAATGAAATAAAGACCATTAATTTTGCATTAAAATTACTCACCTATTTCATTCCTTCATGGAAGGAATTTTACTGATTATTAAATAATCACTTAAGAATTTGCTTGTATTGCTGTTATAATAATGTATTGTGAGTTTAAAAAAAGATTAATTATAGTAAATTTAAGTAGAAGAAATAGAGAAGCGTGGTAAAACATATTTTCTGTGTGCCATTTTGAAAAACACTTTCTGGATTTGTTTAAGCGCCACATTACAAAGTTAGTTATGAAGTGATTTTCTGCAACTTAGATCAAAGTCTTTCATCAACAAGAAAAAAAATTGATGTGTTTGTTCCCATGGAAAGGCACTTCAGCCTTGAGACGATGGTTACACGTCTTCTATGTCAAGATGAATAGCAACTAAATGGAAAATAATTTTCTATTAAAAAACATAATATATTTGTATTCATATTCATACTAACATTATGGAGAAATTTGCTTCTTTTTTTTTTTTTTAGAGGTAACCTCACCTTGACAAGCTGGAAGTCTTTGGCATGCAGTTTGAGCCCTAAGATTTATAAGAATCTTATAAATAAGGTTTATATAAACTGAAAGCTATTGGTGGTGTGTTGACCCCCACACAATAGCTTTTAGCTATCTGTTCTATGCTGCTATCTCTGTTGTTTATTTAAGTAAGCATTTCTGCTGTGGTTGGTCTTTTGGTTTTTTTGAGCAATGTTTGCTCAGGGAAACTTTTGTTACGTCCTTTGTCGCTCTCTGTGCTGGGGGAAGTAAGGATCTTTCTTTTTGTTGTCTGAGAGAGCAAAATTTGTGGCTCAAACTACTGGTGTAAGTTGACATTTGATTAGCAAAAGATTTTCAGGGAAAAACAAATCACAAGGTTTGATTAGAAATTTAGTCCTCAAAGTTGCTGCTACAAATATGAACTGGATTAATATTTTTGTTTCAGGGAGGCTGTCGTGCTCTGAGCAGTAATGTAATAAACACTGAGGTGCTCATTTTTCCCTTGTTGTATTTGACTAAATTAATGAAACCAATATGACAGCAAGATGGAAATTCCATTAACTTTTTAAAAGGCATTATTGAGATATACAATTTCACACATTTGAAGGGTACAGTTTACCCATTAACTTTTAAATGAAGTTACTTCCTAATCATCCTGAGGTTTCTGAGGGAATATTGTGAGTCAGTTTTGATGCTTCAATCAGAAACTTCCTAATAAACTAGAAAAACAGAAAGTGGAGACTTAAATTATATGCATCTCAGTTACCGAGAATTATAATTTTTACTCCATTTGGACTGGTGAGGAAAATGCCTAAGAAGATTAAGAAGACAGTGAAAAGCAGTAGTGGTTCATAAATCATATTAAGTATATAGGTGAATACCTGTATCTTTTAACATCAGCCTCATAAGATACAGAGTCAGGGACCTGATAAACGTAAGATGAAGCAAGTAATCGTACACCAACATTACTGTTAATGTGAGATTGGCTGTGGGTCTTGATTGGTTGGTAAATTAGATGTGACTGGGTTAGATGTAGCCCTCACTGACACTGCATCTTCATTTCTGAAATTCAAATAGAATGTCCATGTTGTGTCTGTTTAAGATGGACTCCTATATTAATCCTCCTTCAAAAATTCTTTTTTGTTTTTAAAATTATTCAAACTGTTTTCAGCTTTACTAAGGTATAATTGACAAATGAAATTAAAGTGTACAACATGATTTTGTAGAATATAAGTTGTGAAAGGATTCCCACCATCCCACCACTGAGGTAATGAACACATCCATTACTTCACATAAATTACCTTTTTGTTATTGTTGAGAGTACATAAGTTCTGCTTTCTTAGCAAATTTTATTTCTACAATACAGCCTTATCAAGATCCCCAAACTGTAAATGCTCTCGTAGCTAATGGCTGTCCTTCTCCAAGTGCTTCTAATTTCCTTGTTTTTTGGTGGACCACACAATTTTTTTTAGTCCTGTTAATATAATTTTTCTTGAATTCTGTAATGCTAAACTTGAACTGACTTTGAACTAAACTTCAACTAATGCAGAGCTGTTAGGGGGCGCCTGGGTGGCTCAGTTGTAGGAACATGCAACTCTTGATCTTGGGGTCATGAGTTCAAGCCCCAAGTTGGACATAGTCTACTAACAATAATAATGATAATGATGATGATGATAATACAGAGCTGTTGTTGCTCTTGAGCATGGGTGGTGTCTCATCCATTTGGGCTGCTATAACCCATACTGTAGACTGGGTGGCTTATAAACAAAAGAAACTTATTTCTCATAGTCCAGCATGGTCAGGTGAGGGCCTTTTTCTGGGTGAAAAACTTCTTGTGTACCCTCACATGGCAGAAGGGGCTGTGGAGCTTTTTTGGCCCTCTTCTGTAAGAGCAGTAATCTTGAAGGCCCCAACTCCTAATGCCTTGGGGGTTAGGTTTCCAACATAATGGATTTTAGGGGCACACAAACATTCTGACCATAGTAGGTGGTGCTAAGTTAAATCTAAATAGTAGAGACAGAGGTCCAGACTCTTCTTTTGATCAGCCAGATGGACAGTAGTTTGTTATTTTTATTAAGACACTTACAAAGAAAATGGGAAACTCTTCTCTGATGGTTTGTGTCAAGTTGTATCTCAGTGTAGGGCTAGACAATTCTTTGTTGGGGGAGGTTTTCCTGTCTATTGTGGGATAACTGTGTTCCTAGCCTCTACCCACGAGATATCCGTAGCACCTCTTGCCCATTTGCGACAACCAAAAATATCCCCAGCTGTTACCAAATGTCTCCTGAGGGGCAAAAGACATAAATTCCAAACTGCATTGTTTGCATTAGCACCCTACCTTATCTAGACCTTTAGCAGTTCTGAATGCCTACCCAAATGACTTGGTCTGTGGGTACACGGAAATGTTCCCTTTCCCAAATGTACCAGACTCTTGTGCCTTTTTAGGCACTGGATTCCTGCTGAGTGGTGTACCCTTTTACCTTTCCCTAAGTACACACTCCTCTGGATTCATCCTTTAAGACTTGAATCAAGTGTCCTACTTGCCAGGAAGCCTTCAACCCAGGCTGACCAGGCAAACTTAAGTGCTAGTCCTGGCCTCACATACGCCCTGTAATAGCACTTAGCGCATTGCAAGCATTATTTCTGGATACATCTGTCTCCTCCGGTAGCCTGTGAGCCCCTACCTGTGGTCCCCTAGCAGCTAGAGCTACACACCTCATGCAATAGATGCTTATTAACTGTCGTTTGAATAGAGAGTTGAAAGGAGTGATGTTACAGCTGGAACAGGACACATTGAAAATCTTATGGATAATGAGGTTCCTTTGCCATTTTATTTCTACTAGAAAAGGTCTCAGAATAAAGTAAACCTCACTGTGAAAAGTCTGTTGCCAAGATACTCTAATTTTTATATTGATAATGGGTGGAAAATGAGATGGTGCTGTGGACTGAATGTATGCAGCACACCGAACAGCTGATGAGCAGCTTTTTCAGAAAACCCGAATCATACCTTTTTTTGTATCATAGAGGTTAGTATTCCGTCTTTCCGTCTCTCTCTTTCTTTATTTCTAAAATAAAGAAACTTTCCACTTAGAACTTGAGTCTTTTGGAAGAGGGGCATGTTTCGAGAGTGGAAGATAGATTCTCACACATTAGTTACTTTTTCTTGTCTCCTATTCTGTACACCACGTGAGGACATAGTCCGTTGGTTTCACGGTGTGGGTTTACACAATCAGGGGCCATTGTGTAATTTTTAATCTTGCCATGCCACCCATTTTACTCTTGAAGCTGTGTAAACCTCATCTGACACTGCTGTAAGGCTTACTGGCACAGACAATGTCAAAAGTTAAATATTGTGTTTTTAAAATGTTTCATTTATTTGAGAGAGAGAGAGAGAGAGAGAGAGAGCGCGCGCACATGCAGGGGAGGGGCAGAGGGAGAGAGAGAGAATCCCAAGCAGGCTCCATGGGCAGAGTTCGATGCGGGGCTCAATGTCATGAACCGCGAGATCATGACCTGAGTCAAAATCAAGAGTCAGACACCCAAATGACTGAGCCTACCCAGGTGCCTCAAATACTGGGTTTTTATGACAAATAAGTTTTCAATTCCTATGCACAGTGTATTTTTCTGCAGACCAGATACAAACACAAGTCAGAGGTCAGATTTACCATGCCTCTCCAACTTCTCTGGGATTGACTGCTTTGTCTGAGCTGTCTGCAATATTTCAGCCTCAGTGCTCCTCATCAGCCTGCTTTGGGTTGTAATGAGTAACTGCCATTTTCTTCTGCATCACAAGATGTGTTTCTAAGTTTCATGTATTAAGATTGACCAGGCATCACTTGTTTAGGTATAGCCTAGGTGCGTTAAGGTCAGGAACCAGCCTGTTTAGTGTATGACTTGAAAAGCCTGTTAACTACATTTTGGTGAGTCTGTACCATTCTAAAAAATGTGGATTGCATTCTTGCATCCTCTGAGCCATGTATGTAGTTCTTGTTTGTTTAAGTGGAACAGCCACTGTTCCTTAGTGCTGCCTACTGTTAATCTATTACTCTAACTAAACATTTTGCTTAGGAGATTCCCCAAAGGATGAGATGGCTCCCCCAAGCCTTTCCTAATAATAATCCTGAAAACATGAAAGGGCCTAGCAGTGGCTTCCAAATGTGTGAGAAGTTTGCTTTTAAGGGTATTGAGATGCCAAGAGGAAGTTAGGACAAGGGAGATGGTGGCAGGCAAGGAAAACCAAAAGAGGTGCTGAGTGCTAGCCCCCATGGACAATAACCAAAAGGTCAGATAGTGGGGGAGGAATTAGCCGACCAAGACTGAAGACAGAACCAAATGTAGCAACAGACTATTTAGAAATGACATGTGTAAGAACATGAGAAAGCACAGTTTATGATGCCAGGGGTTCCCGGCATTGTGGGGATGGTGTCCCAGAATACAGCTTTCCAGACAAACAGTGGCCCGAGAGAGGGTCAGATTCCTGGGCTAGCCTAACAAAGACTGTTTGAGTTTTGGGTCCCACCTTGGTCTTCATTCAGAGCTGAGTTTGAGAGGCAGTCTTGGAGCCTCTGTCACCTTAACTATCACTTGTCAAAACTGGTTTTTCTCTACCATACTTAATGATCCCAATGTAGTCATGGCCCTCATGTGTCACACATGAATCAGGCTTCTAACCTGGATGCTGTGTGACCACCTTCAGCCTCTCCCGTCTCACCACCCCTATCCCGTGTTCAAACCCTGCTCTGCTTGTGACTGGCCACGTGACTCTTCCCTGGAACTAGGCTCTGCTTCCTCATCTGTAAGTTGGGGGGCATGATAGCTGCTGGATGACTGTAGAATTTGAGAAAAAAATTTAGGCACATAGGATTAAAAGGTGCTCAATAAATGATAGTTATTATTATGCACTATCTATTATTTGCTAATAAATTTCTTTGTGAATTCCTGTTTGTGATATCTAACCCCTTGTTCCTGCCCAAAGTGATGCTGTCTCTCTGAGGGGGTGGGTGGGTGTTAGAAATTGGGGAATAGGGTGGTTGATATTCATATATACAAGTGATCTGTCAGATCTCTTTCGCCTCACATTGCCTCAGCTACCACTGGAAGGCTGAAACTCTACATCTGTACCCCTAGGCCAGACTTCCTTCCTCTCACCTGAATTTTACTTCTGATTGCCCACTGGGTATCACACAAGATGCTTAAGCCCATCATCACTACCCCTCTGCTCCCTCTAGTCCTGCTCCTTCTGTGCTGCCTAGTTTGATGAATGAGACCACACTTGGTCTTTACCAGTTAAAATGCTTTGGTTTATAGTTACAGAGATCCAACTACAAACAGCTTTAATATGAGGAAATTTGTTTGCTCACCTATCAGGGACTCTGGGGACAAGGATAGGAGTTGAGGGTGGGTTGATGACATCAAGGCCCCAGCTTCTCTCCATCTCTTCTGTGCTCTGACATCTTGGGAGGGTGTCATCAGCAGGTGGTAGCAGACGTTTGTGGAGATGATAATCGTACATTGGCAGTATGTGAGATAGGAGTAGAGATGGCCTATTTTTTAGGAGAGAAGACACTTCCTCCAGAAGTCCCTCAGCAGACTTCCCCTTGTGCCTTTTAGCAGAAGGAGTCTTGTGGTCATTCTTGAGCCATAATGGCAATGGGATCACCTTTGGGGTGCCGTATCCTCCATGGGGCCGGGTGGGGGTGGAATCAGTTTCCCTGAGGCAAGTGACCGCATGGGGGAGAGGCCCAGTCAGGAAGGAAGGAGGGACTTGTGGGTGTTGTTGGCCATGACAGTGTTCACTCGATCCCTTGGGTCAGGATTCTGGCACACATGCTCTCCTTAAATTTCCACATCCGTCCAGGCGTTGGAATTCCCAGCTCCTGAACATCTTCCAGATTTGTTTCTCCTCCTCACATTACTCCTGCCGTGGTTTAGACCTGTCTCAGGTGTCAGCTGGACAGTTGCAGTAGCCTTCTCACCACTGCCCTTGTCTCTAGCATTAACTCCTTGTGATTACCTATGGGGTGGTCTTTCTCATCTCGACCCCTACAGCTCAGGTTTAAATTCCTTCATGGTGGCCGCAGGGCGGCATTCCTGCCCTTTAGTGATTGGACTCACCTCCCTCTGTTCTTTCTCCCACCTTTTCCTTATACCTATTTTGTATTGTAGCCAGACTGAGATGCTTCCAAGTCTGAATGCTCCACATTCTCCCTTGCCTGTGTCTTTTTCTCAGCCTGTAAAGCCCCACCCAGCTTCCTCTTGTTTGATTGAAGTCCCAGCCCTCAATGAGCTACGACCTTTTCTGAAGACTTCTCCTTGGTGTAGCACAGGAGAGGCCCTCTTCTGATCCTGGTCAAGCCTGCATTTCGTTGCAGCAGTTCCTCTGCTGTCCTGTCCACCTCACCCTGGGAGGAATATAGTAAGGTGAAGAGAGCATGGGCTTTGTCTAGGTAGATGTGGCTTCGGGTCTCCCTCCCATTTGTTCAAGCTATGAACTTGGCCAGTCATTTACCCTCTCTGAGTCTGCTTCCTCATCTGAAAATTAGGGTAGGCCTTCCACCTTATTCTGAGATACTGCGTGTGAAACCCTTAGTTCCGTGCCTGATGAGTGGTAGCTGTTGTATTAGAGATGGAAAGCCTTGAGGGAGAGGACTAAGTCTTTTTTATGGGGTATCTCCAGTCAAGCCCAGTTCCTAAGGAGTAGTAGGTATCCACGAGTTAATCTGAATAAGAAAAGATACCTCTAGATTGACATAAATGAATGAACCTGAGGAAGCAAAGACATCTTTCTACTCTTTACTGCCCAGGTTCCCTGGGTACAAATAGTGCACCTGCTTGACTGCTTAATTTCTTAATTTAAGTTTTTAAAAACAGTTTTAAGATATAAACCACACACTATACAATTCATCTATTTAAAGTGTGCAATTCGGGGCGCCTGGGTGGCGCAGTCGGTTAAGCGTCCAACTTCAGCCAGGTCACGATCTCGCGGTCCGTGAGTTCGAGCCCCGTGTCGGTCTCTGGGCTGATGGCTCAGAGCCTGGAGCCTGTTTCCGATTCTGTGTCTCCCTCTCTCTCTGCCCCTCCCCCGTTCATGCTCTGTCTCTCTCTGTCCCAAAAATAAATAAACGTTGAAAAAAAAATTAAAAAAAAAAAGAAAAATGAAGTGTGCAATTCATATATCCACAGAGTTGTGCAGCCATTACCGCAACTTTAGAACATTTCATCACTCCAGAAAGAAACCTCATACCTAGTAGCAGTCCACTCCATATGTCTTTCTAACCTTCCCACCCACACCCCCCTAGCTAGGCAACCACTAGTCTTTCTGTCTATGTAGATTTTCACACTTTGGACATTTCATAGAAATGGGTTCATGTAGTATGTTGTCTTTTGTGACTGGCTCCTTCACTTTGCATAATGCTTTCAAGGTTCATTCCTAATGTATCAGTATTTCATGTCATTTTATTGCTGAATAATATTCTACTGTATGGATATGCTTTATTTATCCATCCAATAGTTGATGGACTTTGGCTAGTATAATAATGTTGCTGAGAAGATTCATGTTCAAGTTTTTATGTGGACATAGGTTTTAATTTCTCTCGGATGTATACCTAGGAATTGATGGGTGTAACATTTGTGAGGAACTGCCAAACTGTTTTCCATAATGGTTGTGTCATTTTACATTCCTACCAACGTGTAAGGTTCCCAATTTCTCCACATTCTCACCAACACTTGTTATAATATGTATTTTTGACTGTAACTATCCTATTGTGTGTAAAGTGTTATCTCATTGTGGTTTTGATTTGTATTTTCCTGATGAATAATGAAGTTGGGCATCTTTTAATGTGCTTATTGACCATTTGTACATCTTCTTTGGAGAGATGTTTATTCTTTGCCAAATTTTGAAATTGGGTTGTCTTTTTAACATTGAGTATAAAAGTTTTTTTTAAAAGGATGTATATGTCCTTTATACAAGTCTCTTATCAGATATTTAATTTAGAAATGTTTTCTCTCATTCTGTGGGTTTTTGTTTTGCTTCCTTCACAGTGTCCTTTCATGTACAAGAACTTTTAATTTTGATGGAGCCCAGTTTATTTTTTCTTTTGTTCCCTGTGCTTTTGGAGTCATATCTGAGAAATTGTCACCTAACACAAGGTCATGAAGATTTACTCCTATGTTTTCTGCTAAGGGTTTTATAGCCTTGTTCTTACATTTAGGTCCATGATTCATAGATATAGATAGATCTGTGGGTATCCGGTTGTCCTAGCTTGTTTTTGGAAAGATTATTTTTTCTTATTGAATTGTCTTGGTACTATTACCAAAAAATCAATTGACAATAAACGTGGAGATTAATTTCTGGACTGTCAATTCTGTTCCATTGATTTACATGCCTATTTTTATGCATCTTTTATTGGTTCCTTGGTAAGGTACGTGTTTGTCATTTATCAAAGAAACACTCCAGGTTAAAGCAAATCTGAGGACTGACCAGTGGGATAGAGCAGTGGAAACGCAACAATAGAGAGCGCACAACACACTCCAAAAACGCTTCCTGAAGTTCCAGACCCTGGACAGTCTATGACCCCTTTTTAATATAGTAGTACTCGAAGGTGCAGGACATGTAACAAGCTATTAAAACACGTGAAAGACAGAAACCTAGCCAAAATGATGAAATGGAAGAATTCTCCTCAAAAGAAAATCCAGGAAGAAATGACAGCCAGATAATTGCTCAAAACAGATATAAACAATATATCCAAACAAGAATGTAGAATAACAATCACAAGACTAATAGTGGGCTTGAGAAAAGCATAAAAGACAGTAGAGAATCTATTGCTGCAGAGATCAAAGACCTAAGACATAGTCATGATGAAATAAGAAATGCTCTAAATGAGATGCAAAATAAACTAGCTACAGTGGCCGCAAGGATGGAAGAAGCAGAGGAGAGAATAGGTGAGATAGAAGATAACATTATGGAAAATGATGAAGCTGAAAAAAAGAGGGACAGGAAATTACTAGACCATGAAGGGAGAATTAGAGAGCTAAGTGATTCCATGAAACAAAATAATACCCGTATCATAGGAGTTCCAGAAGAGTGAGAGAAAGGGACAGAAGGTTTATTTGAACAAATTATAGCTGAGAACTTTCCTAATCTGGGGAAGGAAGCAGCATCTAAGTCCAAGAGACACAGAGAACTCCCTTCAAAAGAAATTTGGTATGTAATACTTTTGAAAAAATATCTTGTAAACTTCCTGTGGGCTGTAAAACATTGTCTATTTTATCCACTATAAAATCCTCAATCTGGAAGGGTGTCAGGCACATGGTGGTGCTCAGTAAATATTTGTCATATTTGAAGGGCTGATAGAAGGATTGTTTTAGTGAAGTTGCAGCTACTGCTTTTATAACTTGAAACCTTGATTGAATATTTAGATTTCCAAAAACTGTTCTGTGCATCCTTTGACTATTGCTATTTACATTGTGTATAAAGGATTTGCCTTTGATTCTTGTATACTCTTTCTGTAAACCACTTGATAGAGAACTAGAAAAAGGGTATTTGCATGTTTTATGAATAGTTTTTCAAGTTTATTTATTTTGAGGGAGAAAAAGAGTGAGTGCACACGTGAGTGGTGCCGGGGAGAGGCAGAGAGAGAATCCCGAGTAGGCTCTACGCTGTCAATGAAGAGTCTGATGTGAGGCTCAAACTCACGAACCATGGGATCATGAGCTGAAATCAAGAGTCAGCAGCTTAACTGACTGAACCACCCAGGTGCCCCAATTTTGTTAGTTTTGATAGGTGAAGGTGTAGCATGTTAGATGAGCTAATATTTAAATGGGTGTGTGGATTTTATCTGTTACCTTGAAACATACCGAGAGATTGCTAGAGATTTGCCCTGAGCAGTGTTCTGTGCAAGGTTTTCCTTCTAGGAAAATGATGTAGATGGTTTCAAGACTACTTCTGAACACACATACCCTCTCCTCACCCTTGTGACTTCCTTTGGACCCTGAACTTCTAGGATTCCTAGCAGGAGTGCAGGTTCAACCTAGGAAGCAACTATGGCTTTATGGAATTAGACTAACATCCCCCATGACTAAGGACAATTGTAGCAAATCTTAGTGGTATTGAAACTGGCATCGGGTACGCTTTACAGTTATGTCTGGATTGTACACTTTGAAAGTTGGTAGTATTGAAACAGTTGAAAAATCCCAACAGATAAGCTGGCGATAGGCAGTTCCTTGGCGAAGAACACCTCAAGTGTCTAGAATCCAGATAATGCCATAGCACGACAAATTTTTCACACAAACCCGTTTCTACCTGCCATTGTTTTTTCCTGCCAGCCACTCATTCTTTTGCCCACCAGTTCAGCCGTCTGATTCTCTGCACCTAACCTGTGTGTGGTCACGTGGCCTCACTTCATGCAGCCCCAAGATGCTGCCAGAAAACACAGCAGACACCAGGGGGAGAATGTGTAAGAGATGGCGTGAATTATAGCAGACCGGATTTCACTTAGAATAGAGAGGGCTGGCCTGGACGTTCGGAATTGTTCCACCTAGTCCTCTGATTCTACAGGTGAGGGAACAGAGGACCAATGAGGGGCGATTTGCCAGAGCCCAGCATAGGGTCCTAGAACCCTGTCTCTTGGTTTCCCATCTGGTCATTTTCTCCGTGCTTACCCGCCCCTCATTCCTTTGCTGCATGCAAGGAGGGAAGGGCTGGGAGCTGATTATAAAGGAAGAGGTCAGAACTGATTGAAAATCACTTAGGTTTACTGCCAATCCCATCTCCTCCCATGTTCCCAAGCCCCTCTTCCCTCTCTCCTTCTCTTTAAATCTTTATAGGCGTACAGTCTGGCCTGATTTCCTTCTGAAGTCTTGGCATGTGGATTTGTGGCTCTCTTTTCAGGTAGATTATAGGAAGGAGAGACCCTTTTGTCTCAAGGAATCTTTTTTTTTTTTTTTTTTTTTCCCGTTTAGAAAAGAGTTTGCTTACATGGAATTTCTTTTCAGAGCGACACTTACTACATTGCATTTTAATTATTTTGGCTTAAAAAATGCTTATTTGTCTAAAAGGTCTATAGTTCTTCCTTGGTCTTTATTTTGTAAAGCTTTGCCCTGAGTTCTTACAGCTCCGTTCTGAATATCTCCTTAGGAAGGAAAATTAAAAACTGATTAGTGACCCTTCTTTACTGCCTGAGGGCGGGTGCAAGGGAGGAGAGCAGAAAGGTAAAATTGCTCTTTCGTTGAAAGGTTTCAGATGGGCCAATCATCAGGAGGCTAATAGATCTTTTCCCTTGATAACGATTATTTCATGCATCTGCAGCTGTTTACAAGGGCACTTGGAGGATGTGCAAATTTTCCAGAATTCCACAGAGAGCCAGGTTTTTTTTCTTTCAGACACTGTTTTTACATCATGTTCTGGGACAGTTATTTAAAGATAAATAGTTTTTGAGTGTGAGAGTATGGGGGGGTGGGGTCTGGACTAATACCATGTGTCTGGAATTGTCGGTATGGCTTTGTGAACCCAATTCTACAAGAATTCATTCAGAGCTTGTTGTGTGCCCATTAGCATCCAGGATTTCTGGCGGGGATGATAAAATAGAGGGAGGACTCTTCCCTGTAAGAAGTTTAGCTTTTAGGTGGAAAGACAAACATTAACTTATAAAACAACAGACCCAAGAAAAGAATTTGTAACCAAGTATTGAGTTATGTGGTGGAGATTCTAAGAGGTAAAGAAATTCTTATAAGAAATCATGTTTCTAATATGCCAAGGTGGGGTTAATAAAAAAAGGGGTTTTAAAAAAAGTGAATACAGGTTCACAGTACCTTACCTGAAACCTTTGGGGCCAGGGGTGTGTCAAGATTTGAAAATTTTCAGATTCCAGCTAGGTGATATGGTGTATATACCATGTATTTTGTATCATCCCTGGCAGGTCTGGGGTGGCACCTCATAAAACAAGTACATTAACATTTGTGCAGCTCATCTTCTGGATATTCACAATAAGTGGATGTGTGTGTGTGTGGGGGGGCATATAAATAGAGACTCTAAGTAGCCTTATGCCAGCGTATAACAGATTTTGTCCCTGTGTTAGTTACCTATTGCTGTGTGGCATGTTATATCCAAAAGTTAGCAGCTTAAGGAACAAACATTTATCACCTACTGACTCTGTGAATCTGGAATCCAGGAGCGGCTTAGCCGGATGATTCAGGTTCAGGGTCTCTCATGAGGTTGTACGCAAATTGTAAGTGAGACCTCAGTCATCTTGGGATGGTGGAGCTGTTCCAGGCTTACTCACGTGCATGTTGGCAAGCCTCAGTTCCTCACCACAAGGGCCTCTTCGTCGGCTCCTGAGTGTTCTTGCAGCATGGCGGCTGGCTTCCCTTCAGAGCGAGTGATCCTAGAGAGAGAGAAAACCCAGGATAGAAGCCACAGTCTTTTTAACATCCTCTTACTTTTGCAATACTCTGTTGGTCACACCAACCAACTTTGGTGTGAGAGGGGACAGTTTAAGAGTGAATATGGTGAGGCAGGGGTCGCTGGGAGCCTTCTTGAAGGTGGATTACCATAGTTATCCAATGGGTTTTAGCATCAAACTTAAAATACAGAGTTTTCATAGCTTTTTGGGTTTTGGATTGTGGAAAAGAGATTGTGAACTTCTTTGTAGACTTTGGTCTCCTCAAAGTGATGACTTGTGGGGATAGACTGTGCTTCTGAAGCCAGTTTAGGGTGGCAAATTAGCATGAACATAGAGGAATAAATTTGGTGGAGGAAGAAGGGTGTCTGAGAATACTCAGACTCAGTCTACTGCGTGCTAGGCACTGTACTTGATGCTGGAGATAAAAGGGTGAATTAGATATCATGAGAACCATCTGGAGCTAGAATTATGCTTTGAGAAATCTAGAATTTTAACTTTGAAAAGTGATCAGTGCTTGATGAAAATATTTTTATTGAATGTCTACAATAAAAAAAAGGTAGCTTGTGTAGTAGGAGAAGGAAAGAGTACAAACTCAGAAAACCTGGATTCCTGTTCCAGCTCTTTCATTTTTAGTTTGGAAAAGTCCATGTTTTGGAGCCCTAGTTTTTCATTTGTAAAATTAAACTGATGCTATGTTATCCCATCAATATCACAAGCATTGTGAGGTTCAAAGAGGATAATGGCTGAAAAAACTCTTGCAAAATGCTGAAGTGTTATGGAGTGTCAATTTACTAACTAGTGGACTTTGGCAAATTATTTAATTCTGTGCCTTGGTTTCATCATCAGTGAAGTGAAGATGATAATACTACCCACTTCATAGACGGCTATGAGGTTTGAGTGAAATAATCTATGTAAAGGCTTAGAGTAGTGCCTAGCATATGATAACATGAGAAATACCAAATAAATATTAGCTGTTATTATTATGTAGCCATATAGTGCTAATCCTAATGGGAGATTAAAAAGAAGTGAAATGATGACTCAAGAGTGTCTTTAGACAGTTCTAAACAATGAGTCAAATTACAGTTTCCCTGAAAAGGCTTTTTATTGTTTGTATTTGCATTTGCTGACTAGAAAACTGATTTATTGGGTTGGACAGAGATCACTTTGAAACCAACTACCAGCTTCTTCCCCACCCCTTCTCTTTTTTTGAGGTTGATCTTCATGTGCAGCTTTTCAGACTTCTGAAAGTCGTAGCTGAAAATAAATCCCTTTGCATTAATGGTAATGTAGTAGTCAGTTTGCCTACCCAAGCATAAAGAGTTAAGTTCAATTTAGATAATCTTGATCACTTGATGAAGATGTGTTTCAAACACATGAGGCTTCGGTTTGGAAATCTGGCAGGATTTACTCATTAAAATTCTTTGTAGGACTAAAATTACGAGTCAAAACTGAAGATTTGCAGTTTTTTTTTTTTTGTGAATTTCAGTGATGATGACAATTGAGCTTATTACAATTTAGTCTTTGTAAGGATCTTAATAGCCTTATTTTGAGGATCATGATAACTTAAATAAATCATTATTTTCTAGAATCTTTTGTCCCATAAACCTTGAAGAACTTTTCCTTAGACTGCTTTAAGCTATTACAGACACCCAGGTAGAGAAGGCTGTGACAATGTCATGGAAACGTCAGTATTGACACAGGCATGATGGGGACTCCCAAAGAATGACTATAAAGGAAATTAGACCCTAGGCTGACAGCAGATGAGTCCCCTTAGGTCCTGTGAATTGGGGTGAAAAAACTTGGGCACCTTATATGCTTTCAGGTTAAAAATCTTGAGTTTTTCTCCTGCTTGAAAATGCTGAACCATGTGTGTGAATATGTGCACATATATGCCCACCAGCAGGAAAAAGATAAGTGACCTAACATTTAAGTACCATTTTAATATTTGGGTCAGTTGTGTTTAAGAATAAATATATGACTAACTGCTCTTTAGGAAGCCACTTATCTTCCTTTTAAATATTGTTTTCAAATGATGAACAGTATTTATGTCCTGAGACAATATATATTTTTTTAAGTATGAAGATCAGGGCAACTGAAAACTGGTGTGCATATTCAATAAGGTGTACCTTGCTTTATTCAACAAATTATTTTTCTGAAAATTTTCATTGTAAATTCATACATGTTTTAAACTGCTTCCCATCTGGTGTCGTTGACAAGTTGAAAGAGACATAAGGACTTTTCCCCCTAGGGGAAGGGTGGTGATTTTCTGTGCTGAATTGCTTACAGTTTCCTGGGTCTGCCATGTGCTTTTCCCCTTGTCACTGTCACTCCTGAGTTGACCAAAGCCATGTTCCCAACAAAGAGTGGTGTGGTTTTCAGCACAAAGCAGAAGGCAGGCATACTTTATTTGGCTTTACAAATACACAAAGGTATTTACCAGAGGACAAAGTTTCTGCCTTTGTCCTCAAATGGTTAGATAATTTTGTGCTTTCTGCCTGAGTTTGGGGTCACAAAGTAACAACAAAATGACCATTTCCCCACATGTGTAATAAATGCTGCTGCTCTGAGTGGAATCCGTGGCTTATTAGACATGCTGAGTTGTTAGTTTTCTAAGCATGTTCCACCAAAAATGATGATGAGCTAAGATAGCTTAGGCTGACTGGTGTATTTTGAGTCTTGTTGCATGTATTTGTCAAAGAGCTTGGCTCTCATTTTGGTTAGTCTTTTCTCCATCGAAGATTCATTGACACTATTTGGGTCAGTTTGGCTGTATTTCTTGTGTTTGATTCCTAGTGCAGACAGAAAAGGGAGTAAGAGCCAGTGAGAATCCAAATATTTGGAAACATCTGTGATTTTTTATAATGCTTACTGATACATTTTACAGTTCCCCTTAAAACTTTTGGGCTGAGAATATAGCATATACAAACTACATGCACATTTGCTATACATGCATCTGGTTATTTCTGGTTGTGTCAGTGCATGCGGAGATAACATTTAAAAAAAATTCTTCAGGGGCACCTGGGTGGCTCAGTCAGTTAAGTGTCCGACTTTGGCTCAGGTCATAATCTCACGGTTTGTGGGCTCAAGCCCCGTGTGTCGGGCTCTGTGATGACAACTCAGAACCTGCAGCCTGCTTCAGATTCTGTGTCTCTCTCTCTTTCTGTCCCTCCCCTGTTCACATTCTGTCTCTCTCTGCCTCTCAAAAATAAATAAACGTTAAAAAAATGTAAAAAATCTTCAAAAGTAATGAGACCCCCTTGTCTGAGAAATAGTTTCCTCTTATGCAGAAACTGCTAGTTCTTAACTGAGTAAGAGATAGGAAAGGATCCTGCAGATCCTGGGTAATGAGTATGTTAAATGCATGTTTGATACAAGCATTTGAACATGAGGATAAATCTCTGAGTTTCCTTCTAGCTCTGAAAGACTGATGGGTTGTGTCTGATGTGGCTGTGGTGACAGGTGCTGGTTTTCAAGCCTGTAGGTCATGTCTGTGGTTTATCTAGTCCGGAGCAACAATCAACTTTTCATTACTCAGGCTTCTCAGATTACTGTTGCTTTTCCAGTTCCCCTCCTAAAGTGGACAGGGCTCGGGAAAATCAATTACATTTCTTTTTTTCAACAACTTGGATGATTGATTTAGTAGGGAAAGGAGATGGAAGCAGTTTGTTCTTTCTTGGACTCATGAGCATTTAATTTTTTTAATTACTCTTTGGGCGCCTGGGTGGCTCAGTTGGTTAAGCATCTGACTCTTGGTTTAGGCTCAGGTCATGATCTCAGGGTTCATGAGATTGAGCCCCGAATTAGGCTCTGTACTGATGGTGTGGAGCCTGCTTGGGATTCTTTGTCTCCCTTTCTCTCTGCCACTTCCCCACTCACATATGTGCTCTCTTTCAAAATAAATAAACTTAAAAAAATAATTTTTAAACATTTCCCTTTTTTTCTGGATTTTATTATTTTCTTCTTTAAGACTGCTTCATTAAGACCATACACAGTTAAAGGTTGTCCATAAAAAAATGTGAGTCAGTAATTGAATGAAAGTTTTAACAGTATTTACTAGGTACCAGATGTTTTTAAAATTTGTTTATTCATTTTGAGCAGAGTGGGGGAGGGACAGAGAGGGAGGGAGAGAGAGGATTTCCAGTAGGCCGTGGGCTGTCAATGCGGAGCCCAATGTGGGGCACGATCTCACAAACCTTGAGATCATGACCTGAGCTGAAATCAAGAGTTGGATGCTTAACTGACTGAGCCACCCAGGCGCCCCTGTACCCAGATGTTTTATATCTCATGAAATGTCTGACACCCAGTGACATCCAGTAAAGGTTAATAACTTTCCTTTCCAGCTAGTTGTGTGGGATACAAAACGAACATATGTAAAATTATAAGAGAATAGTTAAATGTAGACAAGGCCTGGAGGTGAGATATTGCAGTGTGGAGCATGAAGGTCTCATGAAGAAGTGTGTCTTGAATTTTGAATTTTACTTTCAAGGATAAGTGGGCTTTTTAAAATTTTTTTTAATGTTTATTTATTTTTGAGACAGAGAGAGAGAGACAGAGCATGAACGGGGGAGGGGCAGAGAGAGAGGGAGACACAGAATCAGAAACAGGCTCCAGGCTCTGAGCCATCAGCCCAGAGCCCGACGTGGGGCTTGAACTCACGGACCACGACATCGTGACCTGAGCTGGAGTCGGACGCTTAACCGACTGAGCCACCCAGGCGCCCCAAGTGGGCTTTAGATATACAGAAAGGGAGGAGTTGCCCAGTGGAACAGCTGAGATGATGAGGCGGCTGGCTGACTCTGGAGGCAAAGGGGAAAATCGCGTTGCATCCATTTGGTGTTATTTGATAAGGGAAGAACCTGAAAACCAGTGAAGGGGAGTCAAGACCTGCTGTGTGATAAGTCAAAATGGGGGAGAGTCCCGGCGGGATTTTAGAGAGGTAAGCTGGCAGGTAACTACCACTGCAGGCTGGATTGCAGTGAGAGGAACCTGGGGTCTGGGAAAGCAATAGTGGTGAGGTGATGAGAGCTGGGCTGTGACCGTGGAGTGGGATAGAAAGAAACCACACAGTTTTAGACTGTGGTGAGGATGCAGTGGTGAGGCCACCTCACACGGCCCCTCCCAGAGTGGAGCTTACAGCTTACTGGGAGAGCAGGAGTGTGAGTGCACAGGTGTGGGGAAGAAATGTTGGTGATGACACAAGAGCGTGCAACAGGGACTCTGATGGAAAGACGGGGAAGCTTTCCTGAGGAAGTCCTATTTGGGTTGAATGGTGGTAATGTGGAGGCAGAGGGAACAGTGTATGCAAAGGCCCTAGGGCAGAGAACCCCTAGTGTTTGGAGTGTAGTCAGGGGATAAGTGAAATTGTTGGTGGTATGTTACTGTCATAAGCAAGGAGGGTATGGAGGGGAATATTGGTGGAAGCTGGTGGTTTAGAATGTTTGATTTGATGGGGGTGGACATATCTGCTGGGAGTCGTGGGAAGATAATGGATTTAGACTTCTATTGCTTCTGTCCTCTCACCTGTATATCCATCTGCCTCTAGGTGGGACCTACATACCAAGGTTCATTACCTAGAACAGCCGATTTACCTAATTATGACTGTATCTTTAGTTGGTGTCTTGTTGAATGTGACCTACCTGAGATCAAAGTCAGGGCAGTTTTACATAGTTGTGCTCATTAAAAGGCATCCATTTTCTAGGGAAATGTGCCTTCAAAATAATACTATTTTGTTTTGGCTATCCCCTTTAAGCATGAAAAGCATCAGGTTTATCTTTTTAAGAAAATTCTTGACAGACAATAAAATGATTGATCTTAAGTATTCTGAGTTCTGAGACTTAAGATTCATGAAATTGTCAGAAATAGTCTATTTGTTTCTCAAACTTGCAACTTATTTCTGCCTTGGAGCCTCAGCTCCTGCTGTTTCTTCTGCCTGGAATGCTCTTCCCCCAGAATTCCACATGGCTTACCCTCACCCATTCAAGTCTCTGCTTAGATGTCTCCTTTCTAAGGGCCTCCCTGACCCTCTGCACTCACTTCCCCTAAGTCTTTTCTGCTGTTTTCTCTTCATTATACCTACCACCTGCTAACATACTGTATAGTTTACTTACTGTTTTTGCTTGTTGCTTGTCTTTTTCTGCTAGAATGTATGCTTTATGAGGGAAGGGATCTTCTTTTTAGGATTTGTCCAGAGGTCTTTTCAACACCTACTACAATGTCTGGCATATAGTGGGCTTGTAGTAAATATTTATTGAATGAACATCTCCTTTTAACATGGGCTAACCTTATTTTTCTGATTGGCTCTAATCAAGGTGTACTGTCATACTTCCCCTTTCCCTTCCCTCCCCATCCCTCCCCTTCCCTCTGCTTTCTTTTCCTAGGATAGGTTCCCATTACCTTCTTTCTTCCAGAGAACATCCTGACAGTGGAGGGTGGGTGGAGAGGTCTCTGACGCACTGGATGAGCCACCTTGAAGCCCATGCTTTAAAGCCCATATACATTTCACTTGGAACATATGAACTGAAGTCAACAGTCTGATTTTATGAGCACTCGCACTGTTAGTTGATCTGATTACCGAGTCTGTGGCAAAGACAGGTCTGCTGGAAGGACTGTACATGAAAGCAAGCAAGCCCAGGTTCTAAAAATGCATTTATTATGGGGCCATTAATTACAGAGGCTGATAGACCTTCTGGGTTATTAACTCCTGGGGATAGAAATTGGGCAGCTTTAGGAAAAAGAAAAGGAAAAGCCATTTGTTTATAAAAGGATTCCTCTTTTGTCTCTCCATATTGGAGAAAAACAGTTTGACATTTTTCATTCTGGATAATTATCCCTGTACAGTGAATAGGTTGGATTGGACTAAGTAATGTCTAAAACTATGCTTCCATTTTGAAACTGTATGATCCTATTCTGTCTAAATATTCTGCTCTGGCCAGTTGGTTTTATGCACCATTGTATGAACATGCCACGTGCATTCCTTAGCTTAGTGGCTTAGCTTACTTTGTCTCCAGTCTGAATACTTGAGAAGGGGGATTTCTAGATCCAAATGTTTGCAGATATTTGAGGCTTTTGTTTCATAGGGCCAGTTATTTTTTAGATAGGCTGCTCTGTAGAATAATGGTTCATGCTTTGGTTATTGAATTAGGAGAGGTTTGGTCAAATACTGTATCTGCCACTTACCAGCCATGATAAGGGCTTACTTAATTCTAGTCCCTTAATTTCTTACCTGCCTTCCTTATAGAGGCATTATGAAGAGTAACTGGTGGGTGGCTGGGTGGCTCAGTCAGTTGGTTGAGCTTCTGATTTCGGCTCAGGACATGATCTTACAGTTCGTGGGTTTGAGCCCTGCGTCGGGCTCTGTGCTGACAGCTCAGAGCCTGAAGCCTGCCTCAGATTGTGTGTCTCCCTCTCTCTCTGCCCCTCATCTGCTTGCTCGCTCTCTCTCCTCTCAAAAATAAATAAACATTAAATAAGAAAATTAAAAAAAAAATAACTGAGACATCGTGTGAGATAATAAACATTTGTTGTTTGAACCCAGTAGGTCTTGGGATAATTTGTTATACAGCAGTAGAGCCCCATAGTTGTCCTCTAGTGTCCTATAGATGTCTGAGTGTTTAAAACTAAAATAAAAACTCAATATGATTTTCTAAAACAACAAGTATATATTGGAAAGAAACTGCTTATGGAGGCAATATAGTCAAAATAAAATTAAAAATATGTAGACAATATAGTAAAAGTGTTAAATGATTTTCTAACAGTGGCATCTTTTCATATTTAAACAGAGATGCAGAATTCACTTATCAGAGCTGAGTTACAAGGTTTGGAGTCAGACAGACCTGGTTTTGCATCTTGACCCCATCCTCTCCTTACTGTGTGAAACTGGACTGGTTGCTTAGCCTCCGAGTTTCCTTCAGTTACCTCCTTTGTAAATCACTGGTGGTTTAACACCTGCTATCAATTCTAGCATTGTTATGAGGATCAAATGTGATAATATTTATGACAGTAAATGCTTATTACACAATATCAGTGGTATAGAGTTCATTAGTTTTTTTAAAAAATATTTTAAATGCCAATGCAAATCCAGTTTTAATACAGGGAAATAACAAGTTGGAACAAAATTGATTTCTCATATTAGAAAATGTGAGAACTTTGATTTTTAAATTATTGTACTTTATTTTATTTTCCCTCCTCTCTTGTGCTCTGAATGTCCTGCTAAGCCCCAGACATTTTTTTTTTTTCGTGTCAAACACTTCTCTTCTGGGGTATGAAGTTACTTTAGTATATAAGTTTATAGCTCATTAAATTAAAGAGCCAACTGTTTCAGAGGCCCGCAAGCCAATAATTTACTCTTAAGTGTGTGTTTACATTTAAGAACTCATAGCAAGGGGCTAAAAGGGAAGAGTAATGAGCCTGGAGACTCCCCTAGCTGTCCCGAACTGGCAGTGTTCCACATTCCTGCTCTGTTTTCCTGGGTCCAACCATGATGCCTTTTGAATATTAAAGATGGCTGTTGTGCATAGCACACAGTGCTGGAGAGCTAGAGCACAGGGAGAGAAGAGCTCCAGAGCTGAGCCTGCACACGGTAATTGACCAGGTGGATGAGAAGGCTGGACCAGGTCTTTGAGAGAGGTGGGGCACAGAGCAGCATCTTGTGTCGGGGCAGCCCGTGGGCTTGCGCTTTTCCTATACACCGCTGTCTGTTCCTCATCCTCCCTTCTCTTTCCTTCAGTCTAGTGGTGCTGACCCCTGAATGCACGGTGCAGTCACCTGGGGGACTTTGAAACCAACCAGAAGTTCTGATTCAAGTGGTCTGTGTGGGATCTGAGCTTGGCTAAAGTTAAAAAACCTCCCCTAGGTGATTCAGCTGCACCCCAGGACCTGAGAGCCAGGAACCCAAGCCAGGTGGGTTGGTAGATCTCTGCTTCCAGATTTAGCCTCTCCAGGCTCCTCCCCTCCACTTCACCTCCCTTAAATCTGTGTATTTAAGGCTTGACTCTGGCATCAGTTCTGCACTTTTAAACTACTGTCTTCGACAGCTTGTCCTTTTATATGGTCAGGAGGAAGGAGATTTATTTTTATGAGAATTCACAGGC
Organism: Acinonyx jubatus; assembly: GCF_027475565.1. Classification (NCBI taxonomy): domain Eukaryota; kingdom Metazoa; phylum Chordata; class Mammalia; order Carnivora; family Felidae; genus Acinonyx; species Acinonyx jubatus. The sequence goes on along the minus strand of NC_069380.1, from coordinate 169,531,626 downwards.
TGTAACCAGATACAGTAAGGGTAAGTTGTTAGTTTGCTGCCCTGTTGAGTTTTGAATTAATTTAATGATCTGTGAATTTCTGCTGAAACAATTTGAATTTCTAAGTCTCCTTGGGGCATGGCCCCTAGAGATAAACTCTTGGGGTTTGGTATTTTAAAATTGCCCTCTGCCAGGCCTTGTGCAGTGATAAAAGATTGAGAAATTTTACTTTTCCCCCCTTTATTATTGTTGTTAAAAACTGGGTGGGTAACTTTTACATTGCCTAAGTAGAGAAGGTGGAAGATTAAGAATGTATTTAATGAGTTCTGAATAAATCTCTTAGCGTTAACTGGAATTTCAAATTTTTCTCTTGAAGGTGGTTGTATCATAATGTCAGCATTTTAGCAAAACGTACAATATACAGAATTGCCTCATTTACAGTCTCATTCACAGATAGTGTGGAAGCTTTCTAAATATGCACTTTGGAGGACTTTGTGATAAATCTAAATGTTATTTTGCAATTTAAAGGAAAATTCACAAATTATTTAACATAGTTTCTTTAAAATATTACCACCTGGTAAGAAATTCAGTTAGTAGTTCAGTCCAGCAAAGTCTGACACTTATTTGTAGTGGCAGTTTCTTTACCTTTGAGACACTTAGAGTGATGGAAGAGCCTTGGCTCTAATGGCAGCTGGGGCATCTTGTTGGGATGGTTGTCTGGATGTGCTCGGGGAGGGTACCCGTGTTGGGCATGATCAGCATCAGGTGCCAGACATTCATGCAGCTGCCTTAATCACTGGTTGAAGCTAGATGTGGCCAAGCCAGTGCCATGAGAGTCAGCCTAGGGACCTTTCTGAGCAAAGTTATCAGGTAGAGTCCAGGTGGAGAGAGTGTTAATGGCACTGCACCCTGAGCATTGCAGGACCTTAAACCAGTCCCTTAGGAACATTTGCTGCTAGAGCTGAAGGGCAGACAACCTTCAGGCCTTCCTCCCAAGGCTCCTGCTCTCCTTGGTGACTGGGTGGCTTTGTCTTTGCAAAATCTCAGCCCTTTTATGACCTCTTTAGTCTCAGTGGAAAGGGAGATCTTTTCCATAGGCTTTTGGTTTTTGTATCAGATGTGAGGCCAGGTGGACACATATACTCAAGGTACCCAGGTAGCAGTTGGTGCCTTCTTTTATGGTTTGTGTTTATTTTTTCCTCATTGTCTTTTTAGCAAAATCTGAGACCCGCTGGTAGGCTTGGTCAAGGGCGAGGTCAATGTGGAGTGGGTAGCAGAGGGAAAGAGTCGATCATCATCTTGTTTGTTTCCCCCCTAACTCAATTGTATTTGCTTCTTGTAGGAGAATCCCTTTCCATTCCCACTGAGCATAGTCTACCAATGTCCTGGCCATAGTATCTTCCTCTAATCAACTACCCAGTCAATGTAACAAATCTATAACCTCAATTTTGAGATGTATCCTGTACTTATGATCCTAAAAACAGGACTAAAAAGAAAGTTGATATCAACGTTTGTTTGTTTGTTTCTTTTAAAATTTACTTCTTTTGAGAGAGAAAGAGAGCACGATTAGGGAAAGGACAGAGAGAGAGGGGGAGAGAATCCCAAGCAGGCTCCACACTGACATGGGGCTCAAATTCATGAACCGAACTGTGAGGTCATAACCTGAGCTGAAACCAAGAGTCGAATGCTCAGCTGACTGAGCCACCCAGGCACCCCAATATCAGAGATTCAGCTAAAAACTCTATTTCTGTAATATGTCCTAAAGTTAGTTCTCAGTCCAATCTCTTAAGCCTTTCACAGCTCAGAGCCTGACAGTGAAATCCAACAATCATTTACTGGATTAAAACAACTTGGAAAACTCAATTACCCAGAAAACGTCATGCCCCAAGCATTCTTTTAAATCAATATTGTGTCATATAGATGAACTCAGAAATCTGTCTTCTTTAAAATAATTACTGTTAGATGTGTATGCCTTTTAAAATCTATTGAAATCAACATTATTAATTTTTAAGCTAATAAAATTTATTACTGAAGGTTTGTCCCATTGGGAATAACTTAGGATCAGACAGAAGTAATTTGCTGTAACAATATTTCATTTAAGGTTTGAGCATTTTTATGGGCTGGGTTTACGAGGCTAGTGCTTCAGAGGCTGTTGATTTCTTCACTGTGCATTTCCAGGATTTGACATATGGCGCCCCTTTGTGGGTGATAGTGCCTTCGTTGGGTATTAGCGCAAACAGCTGTGCTTATTAAATACCTGACTAAAGACAGGAAGGGATACAAGGCTTTGCTTCATTCCATATGTCTTTTCAAAATGTAAAATACTGGGGTTGAATTCTTTATTAAAGTAGCTAGAAATAATTGTAATTTAAAGGACTAATTAAGCCATATTAAAAAGTTAATCATTTGGCTAACTGTGAGCTCACAACTTCAACTATTTCTGAGAGAGTAGAGATCAGAAGAAGAAAGGAGTAACAACCTAGTTATAAATAAATCAATACATGTTGCCCACATTATGTTCAGAAACATTCTCCCAATTTGGAACACCCACTGGGAGCTTGTGAAATTGGAGACTTATCTCTGAGTGATATGTATTTGAAGATTTAAGAAATACAAATTTAAATATATAAAAGCTTGTGAGGTTGGATATTACCCATTTCTGTTTTCCTCTTTTGAGTTTTGTGTCCTTTGACCCATTGGGTCTTCTAAAATGTGCTGGATTAGGCTATAGTTTTAATTCTTTTAGTATAGATGAGATAACTTCAGTGGATGAAAATACAGAGACTGGTCAAGGGGTTTTTTTTTCTCTTTATTTCTTCCATTTTTTAAAAAATTGACTATGTTTTTGGCATTAGGTAGCAGGGTTTACTTTTCTGCTAAAATAACAAGTCTGGAGGTTGGCAGTTATGGATTGGTTCAGAGGTTTTAATGATGCAGGGCTCTGGAGTGGCTTTTCTTTGAGTTTCTCACCCTTTTTCTCATGATTGCCTGGGGTGGATAAAAGCTTTGGATTTTGGGATTTTGCTTTGGGATTCTGTGTTACCTGTGATGGTTTTCCCTACCCTACCCATGCTTTCCTATGCCTTTGTTAGACTTTTTAAAAATTACCCAAATTTAGTCTATTATGTATTTCTTCCTTGGGCCCTGTTACAGACATGTCTCTTTCTATCAGAGATGAGCATTCTCCCCAGAAGCCCCACATCCCAGTCAGAGTTCCTTTCCCACTGGCCAGGATTGGTCACATTCAAGTTCTAGCCTGTGGAGGGTACCTGATAGTGTCTAGAGCCATGCAGCCTCTGCCAGCAAGGTTATCACCAGCTGTTTATAGAAAGTAAAACTGAAACCAAATCAAGGATCGAACGTGCTATTTCTAGCCTTTTCCCACAGGAGGGAAGCCTCAGTGTGCTGAGGGGTCATAGGGTCATGCAATGATGAAGACCAACCACAAAGGGAATTTCCCAGATAACACTCTAGCATATGGATAGGGCAGCTCTGTGTATTATTGAGGCCGCAACAAAAATTTATTTACTGTCCATGCTGAAATCTCTCCAAATCCAGACAAAATCCTTCATGACTTTTCTTTTTCTTCAGTAAACAAAGGTGCTTAAAACAAGGTTTTGACAGGTTACTCATTCTTCCTTAGTTTGAAAATGTAGATACCAGTACTGTCTTCCAGGTAATATAAACTTTCCACTCCCATCTGTTTTCATGAGAAGGAAAAAATTCATATTTGCCTGTGACAGAAAGCTCTCAAGCCCTAAATGGGGATTTTACTGACTTTTATAAGAGGGTTATCTTTTTATTTTTAGAGTTAGCCGTGATCTGCATGTTAATTGTGAACGTGTTTACCATTTTTTGCCTTTAAACTGAGATTAAAGAAGTTCTAATTAAAAAAAAATTTTTTTTATTTTGAGATAGAGAGCGGTGCAAGAAGGAAAGGGGTGGAGAGAGGGGGAGAGAAAGAATCCCAAGCAGGCTCTGAGCTGAACCTGATGTGGGGCTCAAACTCACAAACTGTGAAATCATGACCTGAGCCAAAATCAAGAGTCAGAGGCTCAACTGACTGAGTCACCTAGGTGCCCCTAATAAGTTCTAATTTTTAAACAAATTTTTAAAAATGTTTATTTAGTTTTGAGAGAGAGAGAGAGAGAGACAAAGCACGAGGAGGGAAGGGGCAGAGAGCGAGGGAGACACAGAATCTGAAGCAGGACCCAGACTCCGAGCTGGAGCTTAGGGCTCGAAGTCACGAACCACGATATCATGACCTGAGCTGAAGTCAGACGCTTAATCGACTGAGCCACCCAGGCATGCCAAGAAATTCTAATTTTTATTGAATTATATTTATGATTATTTTCTTTTTGGAATTTAAAAAATATTTCTAAGGTAAAATCTTCTTTCGGAGCAGTCATCTACATTTTCATCTTTTTTTGTAACAGCTTTGTGATACAGTGCCCACATTATAGCATTAGAGTTGTGTGACCATCACCCTAATTCACTGTAGAACATCTTTATCACCTTGAAAAGGAACTCGTTACTCTTTTTTAAATTTTTTTTTCAACGTTTTTTATTTATTTTTGGGACAGAGAGAGACAGAGCATGAATGGGGGAGGGGCAGAGAGAGAGGGAGACACAGAATCGGAAACAGGCTCCAGGCTCTGAGCCATCAGCCCAGAGCCTGACGCGGGGCTCGAACTCACGGACCGTGAGATCGTGACCTGGCTGAAGTCGGATGCTTAACCGACTGCGCCACCCAGGCGCCCCAGGAACTCATTACTCTTAAGCCATCACCCCAAATTCTCCTCCACCCCTGGTAAAGTAACCACTAATTTCCTTTCCCTACCAGTTGGCCTACACTGGACACTTACATAGGCTAAATCATACAATAAATGGTCTTTGAGACTTTCATTTAGTATGTTTTCAAAATTCAACCATGGTATAGCATCTATTAGGACTTCATTACTATGGCTGTCTTCATTTTTTCTTTTTTGCATTTGATTTTTAGTGTGTCTAGAATTTATTTTGATACATGTAGATGCAAATTATATATTGACGAGTAACTATTCCAATATAATTTGTTGATTCTTTCTTCATTTACTTTGTTTAAATCAAATGTTAATGTCTTATACATAGGACTTAGTTCAGATTTTTTCCCCTTTAATGATCAGTCTGTTACTGTATCATTAATTGTCTGAGTTACTGTTGATTTAAAATATATTTTACTCTTGATTTAGTCAGCACCCACTCTCCTATTTGAATTGTTTTTAAGCAGTTCCCTCATGGTTTCTTTTTTCTGTTTTCTTTAGGCCTTAAAATACTTTGTCTTTCTTAAAATTCTCATTAGGTTTTAAATCTGGTTGTGGTAAACCTGTAGTTTTGTTTTGAAAGAACTATGAAGTATTCAGACTGGGCATTCAGCAACAAGCTATGACTCTCCATTCAAATTTTCTTCTACATCTTCCAGTGAAGTTTAATAGTCTTTTGTCATTGAAATCTTGTAAATTCCTTTTTAGGGTTATTCCTTTTTTTTTTTTTTTTTTTTTTTGTGAATCAAGGCCTTCAGTTTTATTGATAATTTTATCACATTTTGGTCAGTTAGCAGTCAAGTTTTGGGGGACCACATGGCCTTTGGATTTACATTAATTGTTTTGTACATTAATATGAATAAAAATGAGATAGGAAAATTCCCAAAATGAAGAAAGAAGCAATAAAAGAAAATAGGGATAGAAATAAACAAAGGAGATTTTTTTAAAAGGATTAAATGGGCAATGAACTTATATTTGTGAAAAGGCTCTCCTTTATTTTTTTTACCTTCTTTAGTTCTGTTTTTTTTTTCCCTCTTATTCTATCATCACATTTGGTTAGCCTATAGTCCTTTTTTCTTTTTTCTTTTTTTAATATATGAAATTTATTGTCAAATTGGTTTCCATACAACACCCAGTGCTCATCCCAAAAGGTGCCCTCCTCAATACCCATCACCCACCCTCTCCTCCCTCCCACCCCCCATCAACCCTCAGTTTGTTCTCAGTTTTTAAGAGTCTCTTATGCTTTGGCTCTCTTCCACTCTAACCTCTTTTTGTTTTTTTCCTTCCCCTCCCCCATGGGTTTCTGTTAAGTTTCTCAGGATCCACATAAGAGTGAAACCATATGGTATCTGTCTTTCTCTGTATGGCTTATTTCACTTAGCATCACACTCTCCAGTTCCATCCATGTTGCTACAAAAGGCCATATTTCATTTTTTCTCATTGCCACGTAGTATTCCATTGTGTATATAAACCACAATTTCTTTATCCATTCATCAGCTGATGGACATTTAGGCTCTTTCCATAATTTGGCTATTGTTGAGAGTGCTGCTATGAACATTGGGGTACAAGTGCCCCTATGCATCAGTACTCCTGTATCCCTTGGATAAATTCCTAGCAGTGCTATTGCTGGGTCATAGGGTAGGTCTATTTTTAATTTTCTGAGGAACCTCCACACTGCTTTCCAGAGCGGCTGCACCAATTTGCATTCCCACCAACAGTGCAAGAGGGTTCCCGTTTCTCCACATCCTCTCCAGCATCTATAGTCTCCTGATTTGTTCATTTTGGCCACTCTGACTGGCGTGAGGTGATACCTGAGTGTGGTTTTGATTTGTATTTCCCTGATAAGGAGCGACGCTGAACATCTTTTCATGTGCCTGTTGGCCATCCGGATGTCTTCTTTAGAGAAGTGTCTATTCATGTTTTCTGCCCATTTCTTCACTGGGTTATTTGTTTTTCGGGTGTGGAGTTTGGTGAGCTCTTTATAGATTTTGGATACTAGCCCTTTGTCCGATATGTCATTTGCAAATATCTTTTCCCATTCCGTTGGTTGCCTTTTAGTTTTGTTGGTTGCTTCCTTTGCTGTGCAGAAGCTTTTTATCTTCATAAGGTCCCAGTAATTCACTTTTGCTTTTAATTTTTTAGGGTTATTCCTAAAGTCACATTTTGGTTACCTTTTGAATGCAAATTTTATTTCATTGCATTTTTTTGAAAGCAGAGTGTTGCTGGCATATATGAAAACTAGAGAAGAGTTTTAATTTTATTTCTCCATTTTTTTATTAAAAAATTTTAAGTGTTTTTATTTATTTTTGAGAGAGAGAAAGAGCACGCGTGCGCGCAGGCAGAGGGACAGAGAGGGAGACACAGAATCTGAAGCAGGCTTCAGGCTCTGAGCTGTCAGCACAGAGCCTGATGCAGGGCTCAAACTCATGCACCTCGAGATCATGACCTGAGCCACAAGTCGGATGCTTAACTGCTTAACCTACTGAGCCACCCAGATGCCCCTTATTTCGCTATTATGCCAAATTTGATTATTGGCTGCTCTAAGTCTTTAGTTGGCTCCTTTGAGTTTTCTTGAATATCCCAAGTTTTCCAGTCTTTGGGAGTCCTACATTGCTTAAATATCTATATGACATGAAACTGAAGGCACCTCCTACGTAAGTGAAGGGTGTTCATTTACCCTCCTACACACTGAGGATCCTCTGAGGAGAGTGTTGACTTCCCACCCCACCTCCCCAGTTTTTACTGAGATATAATTGACATATGATGTGTAAGTTTAAGATGTACAACATAATGATTTGATAAATTATATATTGCAAGATGATTACCACAGCAGGATTAGTTAATATCTACGTCACCTCACATAATTACTGTGGTTTTTTAGTGTATGTGTGGTAAGAACATTTAAAATCCACTCTATCAAGTATATGATACAGTTTTGTTAACTGTAGTTGCCATGCTGTACATTAGATCCCTAGAGCTTACTCATCTTATAAATAGAAGTTTGTACGCTTTGACCAACATCTCTCTCTCTATTCCCCAGCCTCTGGAAACCATGATTCTACAAATTCAGTTTTTTAAAGATTCTACATATAAGTGATATACAGTATTGGTCTTTCTCTTCTCTGACTTACCTCAGTGTATTGCCCTCAGGGTCCATCCATGTTGTCACAAATGGCAGGACTTCCTTTTTTCTCATGACAGGATAATATTCTAGTGTGTGTGTGTGTGTGTGTGTGTGTGTAGTATGTTTGTGTGTATATATAATATATAAAAGCAGCCACATCTTTATCCATTCATCCATCCATAGACATTTAGGTTGTTTTCATGTCTTGCCCATGATAAATATGCTGCAGTGTGAATATAGGAGTGCAGAGTTCTCTTTGACATCCTGATTTCATTGCCTTTAGATGGAGACTCAGAAGTGAGATCACCAGATCATAGGGTAGTTCTATTTTTAATTTTTGGAGGCAACTTCATACTGTTTTCTATGATGGCTATACCAATATGCATTCCTACCAACAGTACACAAGGGTTCTCTTTTCTCCACCCTCTGGCCAACACTTGTTATCTTTTGTCTCTTTGATGATCGCCTTTCTAATAGCGTGAGATGACAGTGGTTTTGATTTGCATTTTCCTGATGATTAGTGATGTTGCACACTGATTCATGTACTTGTTGGCTATTTGTGTGTCTTTGGAAAAAAATGTCTATTCAGATATTCTGCCCATTTTTAAACTTTTAAAATTAAAACTGTTTTGTTCTTCAGTTGTATGAGTTCCTTGCATATTTTAGATATTAACCCCTTAACATATAGATGGTTTGCAAATATTTTCTGTCACTGAAGTAGGTTTTCTTTTTTATTCATTTGGTGGTTTATTTCGCTGTGCACAGACAGTTTGATGTAGTCCCACTTACGTGTTTTTGCTTTTGTTGCTTGTGCTTTTGGTATCCTATCCAAAAAATTGTTGCCAACACCTATGTCAAGGAGCTTTCCCCTATGTTTTCTTCTAGGAGTTTTATGGTTTCAAATCTTAGATTTAAGTCTTTTATCCATTTTAAGTTAATTTTTGTGAGTGTGTAAGATAGGGGCCCTGCTTCATTCTTCTGTAGGTGATTATCCAGTTTTCCCAGCACCATTTATTGAAGGGACTGTTCTTTCCTTATTGAGTATTCTTGGTTCCCATGTCAAATGTTAGTTGACCATGTGAGGTTTTACTTCTGTGCTTTTGATTCTGTTCCATTGATCTATGTGTCTGTTTTTATGCCATACTGTTTGAGTACTATAGATTTGTAATATAGTTTGACATCAACAAGAGTTATAGCTCAGGTTTTGTTCTTCTTTCTCAGGATTGCTTTGGCTTTTCAGGGTCTTTTGTGGTTCCATCCTAATTTTAGGATTATTTTTTCTGTTTCAGTGAAAAATGCAATGGAATTTTAGTAGAGATTTCATTGAAAAGATGGCTTTGGGTAATATGAATATTTTAATAATCATTCTTCTGATCCATGAACACAGGCTATCTTTTTATTTATTTGAGTCCTCTTCAGTTTCTTTCATCAAAGTCTTATAGTTTTCAAGGTACAGATCTTTTAGCTCCTTAAATTTACTTATTAGTATTGTATTCCTTTTAATGCTACTGTGAATGTTATTGTGGGAAGTAAGGGAGATGATTCATTTTCAGAAATACAAAATAAAAACTGTGCTGTCTAGTTAACAGCAGATTACAACTTATTGGAAATATGTATGAACCCCGCCCCCAATGGAGTCCCAAACCCTTAGACACTTCACATCCTGGTTTTTTTCCCCCTCTCCTTCTCATGGGCTTAGTTTCTCAGGCTTTGCAACGAGCATGCGCCAAAGAACAAAGGGTGGAAGGACTGAAAGTCTCTGTATCACCTCAGGGAATGTACATTTGTTCTAATCAGGCTACTTTTTACCTTACATGGGCAGAGGCAATGTGTAGGTAAGACTGTAACCTCTGTAGTACTCAGCCAATGAGGGACTTGCATACTAGGAAGTAAATTGTCTGCTGTAACTGCCCTGAGTGTGCCTGTCCATCAGACACCCGTTCTTGCAAGAACGTTGATTAAAGCCTCACTTCACTAAGCTCTGAGTCTCTGTGTCCCACTTTTGATTGGGTTGGTGGGCTTATTTCTCACAGTTATTTTTTTTGTTTTGTTTTTCAGATATTTTGCTGTTAGTGTATAGAAAAACAACAGATTTTTAAATATTTTTGTATCCTGCAACTTTAATTAATTCATTAGTTCTGATGGTCATTTTGGAGTCGTTAGAATTTTATATATATATATATATAATATATATTATATAAATACATATATATGTATATTATATATATATGTATATATAAAATATCATATGCTCTGCATACAAAGACAATTTAACTTCTTCCTTTGCAATTTGGTTGCCTTTTCTTTTTCTTGCCTGGTTGCTCTGACTAGGACTTTCAGTTCTATAGTGAGGATGTAGTGATGGTGGCCGCTCTTACTTACCCTGTTCCTTTCAGGACAAAAGCTTTCAGCCTTGCAATGTTGATCTGTCAGGTGTAGGCTTGTCATGTATGGCCTTTATTATGTTGAAGTGTGTTCCTTCTATACTCAATTTGTTGAGGTCTTTATCCCAGAGGGATGTTGTGTTTGCTCAAAAGCTTTTTCTGCATCCGTGGAGATGGTCATAATTTTTATTGCTCATTGTGTTAATGTGGTGGTTCTTACTTCTTGTGTGTTTGTGCATTTTGAACCCTCCTCCTCCGAGATGAATCCCACTTGGTCATGTGGTATGATCCTTTTAATGTGCTATTGAATTTGGTTTGCTAATATTTTGGGGAATTTTTGCATCTATCATCAGGGATATTGATCTATTGATCTGTAGTGTTGTTTTTTTTTTTTTTCCTCCTTGTAGTGTCCTTATCTGGCTTTGGTATCAGAGTAATGACTGGATTTGTAAAATGAGTTTGGGAGTGTTCCTTCCTTTTCAACTTTTTGGAAGAGCTTGAGGATTGGTATTAATCTTTTAAAATTGTTTGGTTGAATTCACCAGAGAAATATCTGATCCTGGAAATTAACTTCTCTTGATTGGCATTTATTGGGTCTTGTTCTAGGCTTTTCTTTCTAGCTTCTCCAGAGTCACTCCTGGCTTCTTATAACTGCTTTGTCATTGCTTCTACAAGTCTCAGCTTTGACCCAAACCCTTCTCCCTTTTTTACTCAGTTGCTTTTAATTCAAGTCTGTGTTGAGTATAATGTGATTTTATTCAGGTTTGAGGATAATCTAAAAGAATTAGAAAGCAGGAAAGGAAAGGAGGGACGTCTGGATGTCTCAGTCAGTTGAACATCTGACTCTTGATTTCAGCTCAGGTCATGATACCATGGTGGTGGGATCGGGCCCTGTGTCGGGCTTTGCATTGATTGTGGAGTCTGCTTAAGATTCTTTCTCTCAGTCTGTCTCCTTCTCCCTCTTCCTCTCTGTCTGCCCTTCTCCCCTGCTCATGCTCTCTGTCTCAAAACAAAACAAAAGAAAACAAAACAAAACAAAACAAACAAAAACAACAAAAACAGAACACAGGAAAGGAGATTTGACAACTGTATCAGACACACATGCTTCCTATACACTCTTTATTAGCTGACTCTCAAAGCCCATGTGAGAGTCCCTTCTCCTTTCCTCTTTCACTGAATTCCTGGACACCAATCAAGTTTCTAATCCCTTCAAAAGAAACCACTCATTCAAAAGAGGTCAGTTCTTCAAGAGATACTCCTGCATTATAAAATAGAATATTTGACATCAAGTCTCAATAGCTGCATTTGTATTACTCCACTGGGTCAGAATTTCTCCAAGAAAAGCCAGGTGCATGCAGGATTCATACAGAGGCCACTCCCAAGGGTAGATTTTAGCCTCCACTCTGGGTTGTAGTCTCCATCTTCCTTATAGCTATGTAGTCATATCATCTGCTAAATAACGACAGTTTACAACCCTTATTTTCTAGCCATTGGTTAGAACCCCTTCTAATGACATGGAGAAATGGTGGTGACTAATTGAAAGGCCTTTTGCCTTGATCTTTTAAATAGGATTAGATTGAGGTGAAAAATGTCAAGTTAAGGAAAGAACTTGCTTTTCCTAAGTTACTGAGAGTTTAAAAATCAAGAATGGATGTTAAATTATATCACATATCTTTTTAAGCACCAAATGACTTCTTAAAAATGTTTTCTTGAGTAATTGATATGAATTACCATATTATAAATTTATAAAAATTTATTTCTGGAAGAAGTCATACTTTATTGCATGCCATTGAATATTTTATACAAATTTTATTTATTTATTTATTTACTTACTTACTTACTTACTTACAGCATGCTGGAGGGGCAGAAGGGGAGGGGAGAGAGGGAGAATCCCAAGCAGGCACCGTGTTGCCAGCACAGAGCCCAATGTGGGGCTCCATCTTACCCACTATGAGGTCATGACCTGAGCTGAAACCAAGAGTCAGTCACTTACCCGACTGAGCTACCCAGGCGCCCTGTTATACAAATATTTTATTTAGAACGCTACATTGTCACCTCCCTTATAGGTAAATTACCCAGTTCCCCAGCACCATTTCACTTTGGGAAGACCCCGCCTTTGTGTGGAATTGGTGGGACACAGTGCCTTTTTCACACTTTGTATGCACAGAAGAATGTGGCTGCTTAACCAAAGTGCTGGGACTTTGACTCTTACAAAGACCAAAGGACGATTTAGAAAGTTTTCACTCTGTGCTTGGTTGTCAAGAGTCCAGTGGTGATGTGTATCTTGGGATAGGAGCATAAAGGCAGCAGTAGTGGAGAAGATGACAATGGAAGCATCTTGATTTGAGGACTTGGCCTTGGTCATGGCTTCTGTAGCCTTGCCTTCCTTAGCTTTTACTCATTTTGTGGACTTGTTTTTCCAGGTTGCCTTTCCATCTTGTGAGATCTCACTACACTTCCATAAAATTGCTTCTCTGCTTAGGTTTGCTAGAGTTGCTTTCTATAACTTGCAGTCAAGAACCTGAATGTATAAAGCATAGTGGATGGAGTGTGAACAGATACTGGTTCAAGTCCTGATTCTTTTAGTAACTGGCTTTGGGCAAGTCACTTAACCTCTCTGAAACTCCTTTCTAAAACCTTGCAGGGTGATAGAATTAGAGATAATGTATGCCAAGTACATTCTGTCTCATAGGAGGCGTTCAGTAATTATTTATGGAATGTTCTTTAATGGGTCAATCTGTTTTCCATAATTCTGAAATCCAAAAAGTTCTGAAAATGTAGACTTTTTTTTTTTCATAACTCATTTGACTGTAAAACCTGCCCTGTCTTGGATATATTTGAGGAAAATTGCCTGATGTGAGGCAGTTTAAAGTCTTTATAACATTAGTGTATATATTCATGCATTTTTTGCTGGAGAAATATCCTAGCTGCCCAAGACTGTCTGAAGGCATGTGAAGTATATTGAAAATGCCCAGAAGTGTCTTTCTGGAAAGTTTTTGAATCTGAAAATACATCTGGCCCCATGAGTTTTGGGTAAGGGATTTATGAAGGAGTGTTAATGTATTTTTCCTTTCAACGAGACAGAGTATAAGAATGGTCTGAGGGAGTTTTTCAAAACATCTGTGTCCTTTGGGTGAATGGGATCCGTGCTTCCCTCTTCTTTCCCTTTGGTTGAGTTGTGTGTTCATGTGTCTTTGTATGTGTAGGGGAATGGTTTCTCTGACTGGTTTTGGTACTGAGGTTATGCTAGCATCAGAAATTAATTGGGGGCATTTTAGTCTTTTTCCTGTGCTTAGCAATAAGCTGTGTAACTGGAGACTTACTGGTTTTTGAAAGTTTGAAAGTATATACATTGAACTATCTGAAACTAGAGTCTTTTTTGTTTTTTCTCCTTTGAAAAAGTTCCTTTTTCTGGGAACTTAAATATGCCATTTATGAAGGAAGAAGTTTTTCCCACAGATTCATCCATTGGTCAAAGAATTTTCAAGTAGTAGCATATGGATGAGAAAAAGTAAGCATCCACAATCAATTCCTATCTATCAATTCCTATCTTACAGAGTATCATGAATAAGGTTATAACAACTAAGTAATTTGTTAATGAAAAACATTTTAATAGAATTAGAATTTTATTGAATAAATAGGGAGAGAGGAAGCATTGTATTTAAACATAGGTAAGTAGGTACCCTTTGATAATTTTTTTTACTGATCTTTAGTTATTTTCAGTCACTTCTTAATCTAACTGCTTTTTTCTTAGGATTCCATAGCATAGACTCATGTTGAGTTTCCTAATTTGGTATGAGACCCCCTTAGTTACTTCTGTCTGATTCTTGGCTCTTGCACTGTTCTCTGGGACTAGGACTAGGCTTTCCATTAGAGAGGACACTTTTGATGACATACCACTTCTCCTTCAGGTGATGATGGTTAGTCTGCTCAGAAGAACAGATTCAATTTTGACTCAAATTTTATGCTCCTAAGATTCTAAAATAGAGAAATTGTATGGCTTTCAATTTAAAAAACAAATAGTCTTCTTAAATTTGAGTAGGTCAGTGCTTTGAGCAAAAGGCAGCTCAATTTGCCTTCTTTGGGTCCTATAGAATTATAGTAGCAACTCCTATTTTGGTAAAAGTGATTGGTTTTAGATTGGGAAAATTTCCAGTAAGCAATTATCTTGATACTGTCATGTTAACTGCTAGAGAATTTTTCATGACTTTGGGTGGGCCTGAAATCAAAGTCTGCATTAGTTTGGGAAATGCTACACATGGTTTTTCAGAGTGGTTGGGTTTTCTCTAAGAGTAGATGGTCTACAGTTTGCTGCTGGTAAAATCTCTTCCTTTACAGATGAGGAAGTAGGAGTGGCGAGGCATGTGAACATTTCAGTGCTTCTCTGTTACTCTTTCTTATGGACAGACTCCCAGGATGGTCTCAGTGCATTGTTCCAGACTCTTCTCCTGCAAACAGCTCTGCTCTTTGTTGGCATTTCCTCAGCCTGGCCTTTGTGTTCCTCACCTTTTGTTTCATTAAAGCCTGTCCTTGTGAAAGATAATGTTAGACCTTCATTTTTTTCCCAAAGCATTTGGCTATTATTTCCCAATTTATTTGTGGGAATACAGCACCTTGTTTTGTAATAAAGAAATCCTAGGTTTTCAGAATATGTAGGGAACATATTCTGTTTTACAGGTTTATTACATAAAAGGAAGTGCTTAAATTTCTAATTTTAAGTGTAAAATTCTAAATGTTTGAGGGGAAATGTGTATGTTCCTTTGCCTCTGTTACTGCCCATTGAAAGCTGGTGGGCTGCTTTGGTTTTGCCAGTTGCTAGTCCCTCAGAGAATTAGTGTCTACATAGATGAGGAAACACTGGTTTGGTGCTAGCACAATGTGCTCCGCCATCTTTGTAAAGGCGTTCATGTACATGCACTCCTGTACAGTTCTGCACACATCCAATTCACAGGAGAAGGGTAAGCATTTACGGGGAGCATATCACAGTGGAATGGTTTCCAAAGTCAGTCCCAGATGTAAAAACAGTGCTGGTCAATAATAGACTTAAACCCTTTAGGAAGGCTCCACCACGGAAACTGCCCTATTAGCCATTAAACATGGCCCATGTTTACTCTTGATTTGGAACAATTACTATACATTCTATTGAGCATCAGATAAAGAAAGAGTTTGTGTTGAGAAGCTTTTGTGTTGTACAAAAATAAAATGCACTTAAACCACTATGATCAAACTCAGTGTTTCAACACGTACCTAAGAGAGGTGCCCAGGAACTGAGACTGAGGGAACAGGAATGGCCCATGATACTTCCTTCCCTTTGACCGTCTGTCTCTTTCTCAGATTGATCTAGCTCAGTTTGCATAAGTTAAATGTTCTACACTCTCTGATTTAGACAACCTGGCATTCTTAGGAGTGATTGAAATTTTGTATAGATCAACTCCTACAATCATGAGGGGAAACAGACGTAATTTTTACCAAGATGTGATGCAGAAGGTAGCATGAGTTGATAAATGAAGTTTGTGAAATATCAGAATAAGTATCAGGATGGATTATAGATTTTCCATTCCTGGAGACCTTTTAATTCAGGATATGTTTTCACCTTTCCATGTTGAAATAAGTTTCTTCCTGCAGATGAGGTGCCTGGATTCTCCTGTCTGAGGAAGTCTTAGGTACTATACTTGTGGGTAGAAAGTGAAGATTACAATTTGTTACGTTTGGACCTGGTAATTGTGCATTCTGAATCCAAATGTGAATTAAGCCACGGAAGAATTCTTGTCCCAAATACACTGTAGAGTAATATCCTTTTTTTGTTTGCCTAAAGAATTGGGTGTATTGTAATATGAAAGCTGAGGAGTTGGCAGTGGTGATTTTATATCCAGTTCATGTGAAAATGTCATTCTGAAAGACAGCACTGGAAAGGTCATGGGACTAGAGAGGGGCATTTAAGTATTTTAGCATCTTTCTCTGAAGAGGTGGAAGAGAAGAAAGCAAGTAGCGGCATAGAAAGTGGTCACTTTAGGCAGTAGTGTGTGTGATGTGTGCTTGCTAGCTAATACTATGTTGAATGTCACCAACAAAATAATCAGTCTTGGCAAGGCCACAGAGTGCCCCATATTGAATAAAATTAGGTTGCTGGGCCTCATGAATTGTGTGTGAAATACTGGAACTAAAAATGGCCAGTAAATAAAAATCTGGAACGTGAAAAAAGGTCAATTCCAACTACTGACTCTGTGCTGTGGTCAGGGTTCAGTGGCCCAGTAGCATTTTTTTTTTATTTAAACTTTTTATTTTGAGATAATTCTCAGGTAGTTTAAGAAATAATATACATAGAACCCATGTCCATTTAACCAGTTTACCTCCAAGGTAACTTTCTGTAAAATTATAGCACAAAATCAAAACCAGGGTGCTGACATTGATGCAGTCAAGATACAGAGCATCACCACAGAGATTCCTCACATTGCCCTCTTATAGCCATATCACATCCCAGCCTCTTCACATCCCGGCCTCTTTACCCTCTTCTTAAATTGTCAACCACTAATCTTTTCTCTAGATTTCTCTATTTTGATAACTTTATCATTTCAGGAATGTTATGTCATTGGAATCACACCTTTTAGATTGGCTTTTTTGACTTAGTGTAATTTTCTAGAGAACTTCCAGATTTTTGCATGTGTTAGTATTTATTGCTGAGCTGTGTTCCATGATCTGGAAGGACCACAGTTTGTTCAACCATTCACTTAAACTGTCCTACAGTTTTGGGCTTTATGAATAAAGCTGCCTTAAATACTCGTGTTAAATTTTATGTGTGAAAATAAAATTTCATTTTTCTGGGATAAATGCTGAAGAGTGCTGTTACTTGGTCATATGGCAGTTGCAGGTTTAATTTTTTTAAATACTGCCGAATTGTTTTCCAAAGAGTCTGTATGACTTCACAGTTTTACCAGCAACGTGTGAGCCACCCAATTTCTTTGTATCTGTGCCATCATTAAGCATTATCATTATTTTTTTCTTTCTTTATTATTATTTTTTTTTACTTTTGCTATTGTGTTTGGTACATAGTGGTGTCTCATTGTACATTGTACTTTTAATTTACGTTTCCCTAGTGGCTAATTATATGGGTTATTTATTTATTTATTTATTTATTTATTTTTGAGAGAGAGAGAGAGCAAGAGGGGGAGTGGGGAAGAGGGAGAGAGAAAATCTTAAGATGGCTCCATGCTCAGCATGGAGCCCAACATGGGGCTCCATCCCACCACCCTGGAATCATGACTTGAGCCGAAATCAAGAGTCAGATGCTCAGCCTACTGAGCCACCCAGGCGCTCCTGGATTATCTTTTCATGTGCTTATTTGTGATCTGTATATCCTCTTTGGTGAAATGTCTCTTTACATCTTTGCTGATGTTGTAAATGTATTGTTTTTTTTGTTGTTGTTGTTGCTGAGTTTTGAGAATTCTTTATATATTCTAGATACTAGCCCTTTATTTGGATATGTAGCAAATATTTTCTCTCTGTCTACAGTTTTCTCTGTTTTCATTCTCTTTAGAGGATATTTTGCAGAGCAGAATTTTTGAAGAGATTAGTTTTGATGAAATCCAATTTATATTTGCTTGGTTTCATAGTTTCCATGTCAAGTAAAAGCCAACCCTGGGGTCAGTCAGCTTGTCTCTTCTTCCTAACCCTACCTCTTGGGGAGACAGACACTGTTTAGTATAGCTCCCCTCTGTGGGTTTTCATCTTTAACTGGTTAAATAGTCCCATTCAGAAAGTTAGATCCATTGAGCCAAAGGTGAATTACAGTACACAGGCACTAGGAAACCAGAGGCCAGCCTACAGCTGGGTTAGTGCCCTATGGGATCCTTCACTAAACAAACTTTCCAATCTGTACAGCCCAGACCTGCATACTTCTGTCTGGGCCAGTGATGAACCTACTTCGAAGGCTTGAGGAACATGATGGCATTTCCTCTAGTTTATTTAGCATGTTCCTAAATTCTCCTCTAAGAGTTTTTATCATGGCTGCCTTAAAATTTTACTCAGATGGGACACTTTGCATGGCTCAGTTGCTTAAATGTCTGACTTTGGCTCAGGTGATGATCTCATGGTTCATGGGCTTGAGCCCTGTGTCAGGCTCTGCTCTGGGATTCTCTCTCTCCCTCTCTCTCTCTGCCCCTCCCCTGCTCATTCTCTCTCTTGTTCTCTCTCTCTCAAAATAAATAAATTTTAAAAAAATAATAAAACTTTTTTTATTAGATAATTCTAACATCTGTCAGGTTGATCTATTGGGATCTGTTGGTTGTCTTATTTTCATTCAGTTTGAGATCTTCCTGGTTCTTGGTATGAAGAGTGATTTTTTAATTGAAACCTGGACATTTTTGTATCATGTTTTGAGACTCTGGATCTTATGTCAACCTACTGCTTTTGATACCACTGGATACAGGATGGGAGAGAGTTGTCACCTATTTACTATCTGTGTCTCCAAGGGGTTGTTAGGAAGGAAGGGCAAGCGTATTGACCCCAGGGATTGGCTTTGGTTTCCAGCATCACTCTGGGACCTTACATTTCTTTAGCATCTTCTAAGCAGTGGTTCTCACCCTCTCTGCCCATTAAAGTCACCCAGTGCAGCTAAAGGCAACAACCAAAAATGACGGTTTCTTTCTTCACCCTGAGATTTTGATTCACTTGGTCTGGAGTGGAGCTTAGTCACTGGTATTTTTTAAAAGCTTACCAGGTGATTGTAACATGCAGCTGAGAGCTGAGAGCCACTGCTCTGCAGACGAAAGAATCTGAATGTTGAATATCACGCTGTGGTTTCCAAATTTTTAAAAAAGCCTTGTTCTCAAAACCAGAGTTTTATCTATTTCCATTCTCTGTGGTGGTGGGGGGATGTGAAAAGCTGCAGGTAAGCTTGGCCCTTCTTCCTGGGTACCCGTTTTGCCTGATAGAAAAATCACTTTAAACTACCTTGCAAAAAAAAAAAAAAAAAAAGAAAAAGAAAGAAAGAAAAGAAAACACATTTAAAAAAATAGAGTAGAATGTAATTTTTAAGGAAAACAGTGGGATTCTAGAGAAAGCTTACATTTGTGGTAAGTCCCAACAGCAAGGATGTGTGTTTGTAGGGCTCTCCTAGTGGGGTTACTTTGAAATTATTTTGAAATGCACCATGAAGGCCTGGGTGGCATAATACTGCTGTGTCTGAGTGATGTTTATACTTACTGTTATGCAACCTAGGTGACCTGACTAATGTGATGTTTTAGAGTATGAATCATTTTTATTTAGAAGACTATACCTTTTCATCATCTTTAACTATCAAAGTAATCATTTCACTGAATACTGCTATTTCATATATAGAAATATATATATGAGGGTGTGTGTATATATATTTATTATTATTTTTTTGTCTGGAGCTCTGGGTGATGAGAACCCCATGGCTCTGAATTCTAAACTTAGGAAGCACTTCTGTTCATTTTTGGAAGGTTAAGCCAGAGAACTTTTGGGATAATGAAAACATTCTCAGCCCTTTTGTTTCCATTCCCAAACGCTGTCAACATAGATGAACTCCTTTCTTGAAGGCTACAATTGGTCACACCAGTTTAATAGTCTGGTTGGGGACCTGAATTATTCCATGGGGATGCTTCTGACCTTTGAAGAATCCCATTTCTTTCTGAATTGAGCACTCCTTCCACACTAATGATTCCCTTTCTGGAATGTTCTCTCAGAAGTTGGGTGCTTCCTACCCTGCGGGGTTGCGCTCTGGCAGAGCTGACAAGTGTATACATGAGTTGCTCTCTTTTACCACATATTAAATGAAAAATGGATGTTTTCTCTTCATCGCATGGTAATCTGATTTTCTGGAGGTGATCCAAAACTTGATGCAAACAAACTCCTGTAATTTCAGCACTATGGGAACCACATAAACATTCACTGCGGCTTTTCTCCATTAAAATGTAAAAGCTGGATGCTCTCTTTGAATTGAATTGTGGACCTTTCTGTGGTGGTTGACTGCAGTTGTTTGATTTTATTCCTGAAACACAGGCCTTGGAAGCCGGACTCGAGAAGCAGGGTAGCTCAAGTGGTAAAAGCGTGGGGACTGTGAGCAGACCAGACTGCCTGGGTTCTGGTCCTGGCTCTGCAGCTTGCCAGCTGGGCAAGTTACTTAACTTCTTTGTACTTTGGTTTCTCCTTGTATAAAATGGGAATAGGATTTGTATGAGGATTAAATGAGTTAATACATTGAAAGCTCTAAAACTCTTTTAATTGAGAGCCACCGTTCTGCAGACGAAAGAACCTGAATGTTGAACATCACACTATGGTTTCCAGATTTTTAAAAAGGCTTGTTCTCAAAGTCAGAGATTTAACTATTTTCAGGAGTTTTTGGATCACCTCCAGAAAATCAGATTAACATGGCCTATCACATCAAGTGCTCAATAAAGTAGCTATTTTTATTTTATTAATAAAACTTTTTAAGTGCATTTCCTTATTTTGAGAGAGAGAGAGAGAGAGAGAGAGAGAGAGAGAGAGAGAGAGCAAGCGCACAAATAGGGGAGGGGCAAAGAGAGAGAGAATCCCAAGCAGGCTCTGCGATGGCAGAGCCTGACATGGGGCCCAAACCCAAGAACCACGAGATCATGACCTGAGCTGAAGTCGCATGCTTAACCGACTGAGCCATCCAGGCACTCTCCTATTTTTATTTTAAATGGACATAAAATATAGATGGCTGCCACTTGTGCACACCTGACATATGAAAAGGAATTCAATTCCAGATTGGGCAACAGGGGAAAAGCAGCCACATCAAACAGCCCTTGATGGCAGTAGAAAGGGAAGCACATGGATTGGCTCATGGGATCTCAGGAGAAAAGAAAAGGGGACTGTGGTGACAGGGAGCTGGCCCGCAGGGACCCTGGAGACACTGGTCCTATCAGCTCTCCCCTCCCACTGTCCAGGACCTGACTAATGTTTGCCACAGGCCAAGGGTCAGGAAGTAGGAGCATCTTTGCTCCCCCTCCTTCGTTGGGCAGATGGGTGGAGTGGAGTCCCTGAGTGTCTTGCTCAGCCTGCGATGTGGGGACCTCTATGCTGGGGTGCTGAGTTTGTATCTGAATACATATTTTTGGGAAAAGACATCATTATTCCTTACCGTTAAGCTCTGTATTGCTCCAGAAAAGAGCAGCTTAGTCATATTGGTGTTATGTCAGGTATTTTAAGGGTTAGTGAGCAACTGCGGGCTGCCAAGTCCTGTCACTTCTGTCTCCTCCAAAATATCTGCCCATCTCCCACCACCTCCACTTCCACCTCTTTGTCAAGTGCCATTGTCTCTGATCTTAAAAAAAATTTTTTTTTTAAAAAGTTTGTTTATTTTTGAGAGAGAGAGAGAGAATGCAAGTCAGGGAGGGGCAGAGAGAGAGGGAGACACAGAAGCAAAGCAGGCTCCCGGCTCCAAGCTGTCAGCACAGAGCCCGATGTGGGGCTTGAACTGACAAGCCGTGAGATCATGACTTGAGCCAAAGTCGGACACTTAACTGACTGAGCCATCAGGGCGCCCCTCGTCTCTGACCTTCTGACCTGAACTGCTGCAATAATCTCCTACCTGTCTCCCCTGCTCACCTCCTTGACCATTACAGTTCATTTCTCTACTTAGTAACCAGAGTGATTTTTTTTCTTTTATTTCTTCTTCCTTCCTTCCTTCCTTCCTTCCTTCCTTCCTTCCTTCCTTCCTTCCTTCCTTCCTTCCTTCCTTCCTTCCTTCCTTCCTTCCTTTCTTTCTTTCTTTCTTTCTTTCTTTCTTTCTTTCTTTCTTACATAATGTGTGAATTGGAGTCTGGCAGCTTCTTAAAATTCGTAACGTGTGAATTGGAGGCTGGCAGCTTCTTAAAATTCTTCAGTGGCTTCCATTATACTTTGAATAAAGCCCATACTCCTTGCTATGACCTACCAAGACCTCTAAGATGCATAAGATACAGTCTGGCTCTTTCTTGTTCTTTCCAGTCCCATCTTGTGCTGCTCCCTTCTGTAAACCATCCTCAGCCACACAGGTCTTTCATTTCTCAAATGCATCCTATTCTTTTTCACTTTGGGGTCTTTGCGTTTGTAGTTTATTATGCCTGGAGAGTTCTCCTCTCATGAGCAGTGCTCAGCTCAGATACATATCCTTTCCTGAAAGGGCCTTTCCTGACCATTCTGCTGATTTCCTTCCAAATAGATATGTGATATGACCTGATGACAGACCAGCCAGCTGTCTGTGACTTACGCAACAGAGTCTGTGAGGAGTGGAGAGACGCAGGATTGAGAGGTTCCAGATCTTGAGCAGCACATTGCAGGGGGTCAGATTTTTGGTCTCACCAGATATTTTATGTCTTCTTGCAGACAGGGAGTTTGTACAGCCTTAACCAACCTTTATCTTCATTATCTTCAACTCTGTTCCTTTCACAAATGAGTTATTTTTAACAATCTCTTTGCTCAGGGCACCTGGGTGGCTCAGATGGTTAGGCATCTGACTCTTGATTTCAGCTCGGGTCATGATTCCAGGGCTGTGGGGTGGAACCCTGCACTGGGCTTCATGCTGAGTATGGAGTCTGCTTGAGATTCTCTCTTTCCCCCTCTCTCTGCCCCTCACCCCCACTTGCACATGCTCTCTCTCTCTAAAATAAATTTAAAAAAATCCCTTTGCTAATTAACAAACTTTTTGTTGTATTTTAAAATAGTGATATTTAAAGTGCTAAGCAGGAGTGTGAACTCCTGATAACAGTACTTGAAGTGCTAACGAATGACTGCTAGGGTGTCAGTAAAGTCTTACTATGTAAACACACACATAAAATATGCTTTGTTTATACCAAAGTTTTCTAAATTACAGAAATTATAATAGATGGGGACCTTGTCTGTTTTATTGATTACAGTATCTGCATTTAAAATAGTGCTTAGACCATGATCGG
Organism: Acinonyx jubatus; assembly: GCF_027475565.1. NCBI lineage: Eukaryota > Metazoa > Chordata > Mammalia > Carnivora > Felidae > Acinonyx > Acinonyx jubatus. The sequence continues at coordinate 169,508,423 of NC_069380.1, read as the reverse complement.
TGTTGCATGAATGAATAAAACCATTTCTGACAGGGGAAAAAAAAATCTGTGTTCTAAACAACCAGCTTGCAAGCTTTTGGAACATAACTCACTTTTAAATTGAGGATTTGTAACTTGAAAACTCAATCTTCTTAAAAAATCCATGAATATTTTTATTTAATCCAGATTAGGTTGACAGCTGGATTGTTTATCATCAGTCAAATGTCTACTTTGATTAGGACATCTTATAAATATGGTAAAATGAGCACATCCGTTGCCATCCATATGCTGACCAATGCTACAAAAATGACAATTTTTTAAAGAAAAAATAATCCTTAAAAATTCAAGAAAGATATATAATGCCATTAACAGATTAAAATTTTGGAATAATTCCTGAAAGATGGACGAGTTATCAGTTTTGCAGAGAAACAAAAGTAGTTAAAGCCAGGACAGAGGCAGGAACAGTTCTGGAGACCTACAACCCAGAGCTGGCAGGGAGCCGGAGCAGGTGCCCTGGGGCGTTCATCAGAATTTAGAGGCCAGAGAGCCTTTAGCGGCAGTGGCTTTTGCTTCAGGCTAAAGTGGAGCCAAGCGATCTGTGCTCTGTGTCCTCTCCTTCTACCCTGAACACTGGGAACTCCCAGATGACAGGCATTCCTGCTGCCTCCCAGCAAATTCCAGTAGCAGGCTGGGGACCCCTCAGTATTTCTTCAGTTACACAATATTTCTTTAGCCATACAATGTAGATAAAACAACTATCTTAAGAATGTTGTAAATATTACGTAAATGAATGAAAAAAAGATACTTAGCACAGCACACTGCTCATGATAGAAATAAGTGGTCATTGAGCCTCACACTACGTACAGTCTGCACTCAGTGCTGTGTGGATGCAAGTAAGTTGTATGAGACCTTGGCTTCTCAAGTAGTGAGACACACGTAAATGAATTTACTTAGCTTTTTCAGACATGATTTCAGGTGCTTTATTTCTTAACATTAAAGTAGGAACATGTCATAAATCGTCATTTAGTAAAAAAAAAAATCACAAGACTTACAGCTCTTTCTTTCTTTGAGAGAGAGAGAGAGAGAGAGAGAGAGGGCACAGTGAGCAAGGGAGCAGAGAGAGAATCTCAGGAGGGGCAGAGAGAGTGAGAGGGGAGAGAGGGCAAGAGAGGGGGAGGCAGGGCTCACCCAAAGCAGGGCCCATGCTCATCTGAAGTGGGGTTTGAGCTCACCCAAGGTGAGACTCAACTCACTCACTGTGAGGTCATGACCTGAGCTGAAGTCAGTTGCCTAAAGACTGAGCCACACAGGTGCCAGGACTTACAGGTATTTTAAAAGTAACTCCCAAGTACATTCATAAGATTTTCTGATTAATTAAAGAAATACCATGTCTGGATCTGACTGTACAGTTATTTCTTCAAGAACATCTATAAGGAAAATAACCGTTCTTTGAAAAATCTATTGGAATGGAAACAATGAAACACGCTAACCTGATTTTTAGTATTGTTTTATTTGCCATGATAATAAAGGGAAAGATAATATTCCTGTGGCTCAACAAAGCTTCTAAGAATTTTTCTTTTGGTCCTCTTTATTTACCAGTAATTCAATGCAAATGTAAATGGTATTCAAAATACTCTTAAAATGTTAAAAAATTTTTTTTAAATGTTTTATTTATTTTTGAGACAGAAGGAGACAGAGCATGAGCAGGGGAGGGGCAGAGAGAGAGGGAGACACAGAATCTGAAGCAGCCTCCAGGCTCTGAGCTGTCAGCACAGCAGGGCTCATACCTCTTCATGAACGCATGAACCGTGAGATCATGACCTGAGTGAAAGTCAGATGTTTAATGGACTGACCCACCCAGGCACCCCTGCCTCTAAAATGTTTCAATGCTTTTAATCTTAGTAACTTTTGCTTAAATAAGTCAAATTACTTTTATTGTGTGGTGTGGTGTTTTTTGTTTTTTTGTTTTTTGTTTTTTGTTTTTTACACAGCAAGTATTTCTTGTGCTTCTCTGCTATGCTATGCATAGAATAGGTCTGTATAGGATATGGTCTCTGCTCCCTGGCAGCTTAATCTGTTAGGGGTAGCAAGTGATTTCCCTTAATGAGACCAATAAGGAAGATTCCTGGAGGAAAGTTCTCCTGAGACCAGAAGAATGACTATGATTCTCAGGGAAGAAAGTTCCAAGGAGAATTCCAAGAATATCAAACAGCATGAGCAGACACAGAGGCATGAGATAGCATGGGGAAACATGCAGGTGACAATTATCAGCTCTATTTTACCAGCGAGAAAAGACCAATAGAATAGGTGGGAGTGAAGTCTAGAGAAGATGGAGCCTGAAAGAGGAGAACCTTTATGCTGGGTATGCAAAGTTAGTGGAAAGGCTTTTTAAGGGTATTGACTGGGCTAGTGAGGGGCATTTGTATTTTCAGTAGATCTTACAGGGCTGTGTCAGGGAAGTGAAATAAAGGAGGTTTGGACTAGATGCAGGAAGCTTTGTTAGGAGGCTTTGCAATGGTGAAAGATAAGATCTTAAACTAGTACTGGGGAAGTCAGTGTGGAAAGGAAGGGATGAGTTTTAAAGATAGTTAGGAAACCCTTTTGGTTTGCCTCTCTGATTTTATAAGAGACTGTTAGATACAGAGAACAAACTGGGAGTTGCTGGAGGGGAGGTGGCTGGGGATGGGTAAATGGATGATGGGCATTAAGAGGGCTCTTGTTGGGATGAGCACTGGGTATTATATGTAAGTGATGAATCACTGGGTTCTATTCCTGAAACTAATACTACACTGTTAACTAACTTGAACTTAAATAAATAAAAATATAAATAAAATATTTAGGAGACAAAACTTGCAAGATTTGGTGATGACTGGATGTTGGAAGGAGGAAGAGGTTAGGAAGAGGTTATGACTTCAGGTTGCTGGCTTGCAGACTAATGGTGGGAAGGGTGTCCTTGGGGCATTAATGTTGAGTCTGAAACACTGGACATCAAGTAGCTGTACAGATATATATTGGTAGCTGAAGAAAAGGCTTTGAAGTCTTCAGTGAAAGATGAGAGAACCATGGAAATAGATAAGGCTGTTTAAAGGAGAGCTTGGGGTGAGTGAGAATGAGGGCAGGGAGGTTGGGGGATGGGATAGAAGGGGACTGGAGGCACCGTGATGAGAAGGCAGAAGAGCAGAGGCAGTAACAAAATATAGAACCATTAGGGACAGCAATACTTAAGGGTGGGCTGAGAAACACCGAGAGAGGAAAGTGAGCGGGAATGGTCAGGGCACTTCTGAAGAAGCAGAAAAGCGAGAGTAATGCTATAATAGTCGTGGGAAGGAGAGGTTCATGGTAGGAAATGTGGCAGGGATGTCCAGCAAGACATGTGCTGAAATGACTTAAGTGGATTTTGCATCTGTAAGAAACAGATGTCCTTTGTAAGAGCAGGTTCTATAGAATGGTGGTGTCAGGCCTTGGCTCAAGAAAAAAGATCAGGAAGTAAAGATGAAGGAAGCCAGAACACCAATGGTCTCTGTCATGTGGGAAGGAAAGCGGTGGGTGGTAGCTGCAGAGACTAAGGTAGGGGCCAGGAAAGTTTTTACTGTTTTTTTTTTTTTAAGGGTTTGAGTAACTAAGGGGTGTGTGTGTTTGTGGGGGGGGGGGTGGGTGGGTGTGTGGGTGTGTGTGTTGTGTTTTATATATACATAGGCTGGAAAGAAAGAACAGGTCAATGGGGATAAGATGGTGACAGGGAAAGGGATTAGCAGAAGAGTCAGGCAGCAGAGGATGGAACAGGGAGTGGTATCAGCTATACTGTGGAAGGAATGGCCCCAAATGCAATGGCCTCAAGTGGAGATAGTTCATGTTGCTGTGAGATATAAGGGGAGGAGTAGGAGCTATTTTATAAGTAGAAGCAGAGAGATGAGATAGGTTTGAAGACTTGACACTGAAAGGCCAATCTGTTTTCAAAGTCTCCTATCTTTAAAGGTAACATTGAGTAATAATAAGATTAACAAAAGACTAAAGGCTATACAAAAGATACATTGTTTCTTCATTGCTTTTGAATTGTTTTGTATCATAAGCTTTATGAGCTATTTCCCCCCAAAGTAGTCTCTGTATAAGCCCATTTTGATAAGTTAAATACAATTGTTGATTATTTCCTTTTGTAAATAACAAAATTAAAGCATCTGCTTTGTGTTCTTGGCAAGGTAAATGTAATAGCTCCTTGCCACACTGTTGTGGAGCTCTGATTCTGGGCTGATGGTATTTGGGGTTCTTTGGAACAGGCAGTTCATGGTTTGTAAAAACAGGTACTTGGGACTTCATTGACAGCACAATCACGATGAAGTGTAAATGTCATTCTTGTGGTCCTTTTAGCCTTTCCTATTTTCATTGTATCTCTGAAAAGAGGGGTAGTGCTTTTATAAAATGTGAAGGCATCTGTACACAGCACATCCAGTGCATGAATTTGTTAGGTACTTAACTGTGTGGCCCAGTGTGGTGCTGATTGGGGAGGAAGTTAGAAGAAATGACGAGGCAGCTCTGTCCTAGAAGGAGCTGGTAATGCAACCCTGCCAGGTGTGGAGTGTGGAGTGGTAAATTCCATAGAGAAAGAGGGCAAGAGCAGGAAGGCCAGAGAGGAAGGGAGGGCAGGGCTGCATAGCGCTGAGGACCTTTAGAGATGTACACAAGTGGTAGGTGATAAGGGAAGAGAAGAGAAGATAAGGTGTTTGTATAAACATGGACCTACTAGTGCCTCATGGAAGGTCTCAGAGACCAGACGTTTTACAGTGTCTTAAACAAGATAAATTATTTGAAGAAATTCAGAGAAATGTAAATGAAGTTTTATTTTGTTCTGAATCTATCAAGAGTAGATTCAAGGTCGAGCTCTGGAGCTTATGAAGTATTGGTCAGGATGATCCCAGGGGTTAGATTCTTACTTGTTAGAACCTAGACTCTTGCCTAATGATCACATGAACAAACTCTGTCCTCTATTGACATGAGGGTGTTAGGCTGAACTGAGTGATCAATGTGGGTGTTGACGGAGATCTTGGAGCTTCTCTCTACTTGTGGAGCAAGTACTGGCTGATGGGCTCTCACTTTAGCATGGGGGGGCTAGCCTCACCTGCCTCTGTTTCTAGTGCTGTCAAGGTCAGGCTCAAAGGCACGCCATGTTTTCTCTGCAGCAGAGTCATACCGTGATGGATCCAGGCTCTATCCCGACCAGTAGCTGAGATAGGCCCATTCCATCTCTTCTTTTAGATAGACCTTGGGCACCTACTAGGAGGTTTGTGCACAGGATCTGTGACTCTTTCTGTAAACCACTATCCCTGCTTCTGAGGAGGTCCCAGTACAGTAAGGGGATAAGACAGACAAACATCAAAATGCAGATAGCCATGCGAAAGGTGTGAAGTTGTCTTGCTTCCCTTCCTGAACTGCATGTATTTCATTTGCTCCTCTAGACCTTTTATTCTCCCTCCTAATCTACCCAGCCATGGTGGTCTGGGACATTCACCTTTGTGGAATACATCACTTTTTTTTTTTTCTTTAAACCCTGGCTATTAGAAGGGACTAGTGGGGTTGGAGGGCAGGAGGGAGAGGAGTGGAATGTCATTCCCCCAATCTCCTGTCGGGTGGCCCTTTCCCATTCACTGTTCTCTCTGGGGTCTGACAACGCCTTCCTCCCCTTGCTCTCTCAACTGCTCCCCATTGTTGCCAACCCCAGGGTACTGTGCCATGCCACATTGGTTTCTCTGACTACACCTCCACAGATGGCTCCTTGATTACACTGTCTTACTCAGTTACATTGGTAACTCAGGTTGGTACATTTCCTGCTGAGACCCGAGTGGTGACTTTGTTTTCTTTTTCTAAAAATGAGGAGAGACAAATTACAAAAAATTGACAAATATACTACAGTGAATAAAACTGGAATAAAGAAGAGAGTGGCAAGTGGCCATGGTCAATATGGTTTCTGGAGTGGAGCTCTAGCTTCAGAGTGGTGGCTGGGACAGAATAGATGACCAATTATTGTTCTCCTAGTTTTCCTGAAATGCTTCCTTGACTCTTTAGTCTTTCCCAGGGCCCTGTGATTTGTTTCCCAGTCATTGTCAACTTTAGTTTCCTCTTAGTTAGACTCTCTATCTGCAGCCCAGAATTTGAACTTATAGTTTGCTTCTTCCCAGAATAATGCTTTTTTTTTTTTTTGGTTATTGGATAAATGAGGAGATAAAGGCCAAATTTTTTGCCATGTACTTTGCCCTATCAGAAATTATTAAGGAGCACCTGGCTTGCTCAGTCAGAAGAGCATGTGACTCTTGATCTTGGGGTTGTGAACTCAAGCCTCATGTGGGGTGTAGAGATCACCTAAATAAATAAAGCTTTAAAAGAAATTATTAAGTTAAACATTTGGAAATAATGTCACAATTAAACCTTAGGAGAAAAACCTAAGACAAACTCAGTACTTCTCAAAACTGTCAAGGTCATCAAACTTAAGAAAAGTCTGAGAAACTGTCAGAGACCAGAGGTGGCTAAGGAAATGCAGTGACTAAATGCAATATGGTATTCTGCATAAGGTCATGGACATTAGGAAAGAATTCGTGAAATCCTAATAAAATATGGAAGTTTGTTCACAGTAATGTGCCAGTGTTGACTCTTCAGTTGTAACTAACATACCACAGTAAATGTCAGATGTTAGCAGTAGAGGAAACTGGGTGCCAGATTTGGGAACTCTTATCTCTGCAAGTTTTCTGTAAACTGAAATCTATTTAAAAATGTTTATTTAAAAAATTCAGTCTTGGGGCGCCTGGGTAGCTCAGTCAGTTAAGCATCCGACTTCAGCCAGGTCAACGATCTTGCGGTCCGTGATTTCGAGCCCCGCGTCGGGCTCTGGGCTGATGGCTCAGAGCCTGGAGCCTGTTTCCGATTCTGTGTCTCCCTCTCTCTCTCTGCCCCTCCCCCGTTCATGCTCTGTCTCTCTCTGTCCCAAAAATAAATAAAAAACGTTGAAAAAAAAATAAAAAAAAAATTCAGTGTTGGGGCGCCTGGGTAGCTCAGTCAGTTAAGCATCCGACTTCGGCTCACGTCATGATCTCCCAGCTCCTGAGTTCGAGCCCCACATCAGGCTCTGTGCTGACAGCTCAGGGCCTAGAGCCTGCTTCAGATTCTGTGTCTCCCTCTCTCTGCCTCTCTCTCTCAAAAATAAATAAGCATTAAAAATTTTTTTTAAAAAGTCAGTCTTTAATATCTAGGTAAATTGATATTAAGTGAGAAATACTTTATTAAAACATTTACATACAATTTTTTTCTGCAGTATTTGAGAAATGTTCTACAGTATTTGAGGAAGATAATATTTAGGCCCAAAGTGAAACATAAAATTTATGAATCTTTTGCACAATTCAGGTCTATTAAGATCCTCTGTTTTTATCTGGAAGACAGACAAGGTTCTTTACAAATGGGAAATAGGTATCTTTTGTTTTTCTGGATATTTACCTTAATTCTTTAGCTCAGATTTATTTTACTTTAGCATGTAGTACTATATGCTCACATTAGGTACTAAAAGTTCTATGTATATAAGGATGTATGTATTAAATTATATTTAGACCTAATATACATATTGCATATTTATTTTACAGTTTATGTTCAATTTAAGAAGTGAAAATAGACTTAGAGACTCTAACTTTACATACAGATGGGAATTATGAATTGGGAAATAATACACCTTTATTTGCTGCAGTAATTAGTACAAAAAAGTGCTGAAAGTCTGGTGAGAGAATGTTTAGATATTTCTTCAGAGTCAGTATTTAGAGAGAAAGGCTTCTTAAGAAATCAGGTACATTTTATCAGACATCCTAATTTAGGGAAAAAAGCTGCATACCTATAGTATGATTTCCTCTTGGGAACAATACTTGTGAAAAAAGTACCCCCCCCCCCCCCCCCGTCCCTGCTTTGAGTTTCTCAGGTAATTTGCCTTACCTTTAATGAGAATGTGCTTATATCATGGTGTATATCCAGTAGGAATTTGGCAATAATGTCAATATTATTGGTAAAAAATGAAACAGTATTAGCAGCAATTCCAGATCAATACAATAAAACTGGAAGTGAAACATTGTAAATGTAATGTAAATGTTGTAAATGTTCATATAGAATAAATGTGCATAAAAATATTGGCACAAGTTCATTATTACCTCTCCTGGAGTCCATGCTGTTCTTTTTTAAAAGTAAATTTCATTATTGAATACTTTATGAGAGTTACACTCTGAAAATTTACAGGCACATACCACTGAAACTACTTAGGTTGTGAAGCAAATATCTGATTGAAGTAGGGGAAAACACTAATATGCAATTTTAATAGAAACGGCTGAAATGTGCATGCAGTGGTATTATATAACAGTTTAATTTTAAACTGTAAACTTAATATTTAAAATCTTAGACTATAAGAATAATTGAATAAAGATACAGATAAAGGCATCTACCTCCTAAAGGTAACCTCCTAAGCCATCAGATGGCTCTGAAAACCTCCTGAGCCATCAGATGAGATTTGGGATGAGCCCTCAGAGTTGGTATCATTTTACCACATTTATTATTTTAGAAATGACGAATTGTCTTAAGGAGGGTAATGTTTGGAAGAGTGGGGTAAAGACCATTGTTAATGATTACTTTAGGGAACTTTAGTTGAGTGTTGAAGACTTATCTGTTGTCCCCTAAGGTTTAATTTTGAGCAATGTTGACATTAACCTTGGCAAACTGAGGTCAATGTTTTGGTTGACTTTTAAAATTAATGGTCTGTTTGTTTTATAAATCTAAAACAGGATCCTTAGTCTAATGGTAAGCTCATCCATTTGGTTTGTTATTACCAACAAGCCCAAGAATTTAAATTAGTTTACCTTGATAGCCTGGCTTGTCAAGAAAGGAGAAAAAAATATCAACATAATAAAATATTTTAAGAATCAGATGCTCTTATTTTCTTTGATAATCACTTTTACAAATGTATTGGATTTCTATTGGCTCCCTAGTCTGGATAAAAGTGCTTTATTTTTTTAATGTGCATTTAAGTAATTCTAGAGTTCAAATGGATATTTTGAGATTTGAAACATGGTATGTTAAGATGGAAAGTGAAGATGCTGTATCATAATCATTTAGGGTAACTTTAAAGTAGTATATGATATAGGACTTACATTTAAAATTAGCTCATCAAGGCTTTCAGGGACATTTTTCCTACTTATCCTTGAAACGGAAGCAAGAAATAAGTTGGTTCAAATTAAACAATTAAGTTATTCCAGCCATATGAATATTAGAGAGCATAGAGAGTGATTGAAATTGGCTGTATTAGATGATTGGGTACGTCTGGCTATGTAGGAAGATGGAAGTTTCTCTAAGCAAGCTCTCAATTGAAAATTTGATGAATTATCTGTTTTGTTTTTGTTTTTTACCTTTGTTGGATCACTGACCATTAGAGAACTGGAAAACCCCCCACAAAAACTCCTCTAGATTCTCTCCTAACTAATCCATACATATTAATAAATCTCTTAAAAACAATTTTATTGATATATAACCTACAGTAAAATACACAGTTGTTAAATATACAACTGGATGAATTTTTGCGTGTAGACACAATTATGTAAATACCATCCAGAACAAGATACAGAATATTTTTGGTACCCCAGGAGGCTCCTTTGTGTCTCTTTTTAAACATTACCTCCCTTCCCACTCAACTCATCCACCTGGAGGGAGACCACTACTTTGACCTTTAGCACTGTACATGAATTTCACCTGTTTATGACATTGTTTAAATGGAATAGGACAACATGTATTCTTTTCTCTCTGACTTCTTTTGCTTAGCATAATGCGTTGGAATTCTTTCATGTTATTGCTCGTAGCAGAAGTTCTCCACCCCCCCCCCCACCCTTTCCGTTTCGGTGTGATGTTCTTTTGTATAAATATAGTACAATTTATCCATTCTACTGGTGACGGACCAGGTTTAGCTATTATAAGTTATTCTGAGCATTCTTAAAGAGTGCTGAGTCTTTTTGTGGACATATGCACTCATTTCTCTTACATGTACAGCTAGAAGTAGAATTCCTGCATCATAGGGTACATGTGTGTTTAACTTTAGAAGATAATGCCAAACAGTTGTCCAAAGTGGATATACCAGTTTACTCTCCAGTTAGCAATATATGAGAATTCCAATTGTTCCACCTACTTGCCAACACTTGGTATTATCGGTCTTTAAAAATTTTGCAATTCAGGTGGGTGACTTGTTTTTTCCCCCCCATGTGATTGCAATCCATTAACTATGGACAGCAGGATCTCTGATTAAGAACTTAATTGCTGGGTAACAGTTATTTGCCTCTGGGTGAAATGATCTTCTCTAGTATATTCACAATTCCAGAGGAATAATCTGTAACCTAGAAACTAAACTGTAAAGTTAACCACCATGATCAATTCTTCTTGAAAAGGATGAAGAAAGGAAAAGTGAAGAAAAATAAATACATGGGGATGTGTGTGTGTATCTGCATGCACGTACATTTGTGTAACTGGGATATATACAGTGAGGACAAATCATTGCCTCCTCCTTGATGGAAAGGATCCAGTGTAATCCCTCTGCCACTGAGTGGTTGTCTGATCCTCCAGGGGAATGTTGCCATCTTGGGCACTGAGGACTGGTTTCACTGTTGGCATATTAGGTACTCATTATTGACAAGAGCCACGTTAGCCTTTGTGAGAAGTCCATGTTGTTGAATCCATACATATGCTCTGTTGCTGTCACTGTGGTCACTTCTACTTGAAGTCTACTGAGGAAGCATGGGGGTGGCTGATGAAAGGGGTTGACATCCACAGATTGGTAATTTTGTTCACCTGGTTATTAAGAGGCCCTTCTGCATTGGAAGGCCTTTGGTATACATTCACATGGAACAAAAATATTTTTCATACACTGTGCTCATTCTGAAAGGTCTATCCATTTGCACCTTCGCTAGGTCTTCTTACACCCCTTCTTCTGAATTCAGTTTTTTCACCAAGTCCTTGAATGTCCAGATTAACCATTAGCCTTTGCACATGACTCAGTGTAGATCTGTGATCCTGGCCATTTCTCAGTATTGATGGAGTGGACAGGCACATGTACTGGTCATAGTTCTATTTGCTGGGATGATTTCTCTTCATGAAGTGTATTTTAGGGACACTATTGGGGATGTAAGGCTGTAGGAGTCCACTTTTGCTTGGTGTGTGGATACCATGCAAACTGTCTCTAACCCAGGCCCAAGTTTCCTTCTCAGTCAGCTGGTCATAAGGAGCTCTTTGTGAGGCTCTAGGTGTGGTAGTACAGTAGGAGTAGATATTAGACCTATCTGAGCCATCTTCCCATGCAACTTCTTGTGCCTTGTAGTCATGCTTGAATCTGATCGCTTTCATACCGTTGTCTTTTGGTGATGGATTGCTTCTGTACATGCCCAACCTTATGACCAGGGGGGTCAGATAACATTTAGATTGCCACGGCAGCTCAGGTCACATGGTTACTTAATAACCTTTAATCAGGCCCTGACAAGACCTAGTGGCAATCCAGGAGTCATTTCTTAAAAGGACTGTTATCTGCAGAAGAGGACTTGGCTTCGTTCCAGAACCTGAGAGTTTTGTGCTGCAGTTCTCTGGATCCTACTGGATTCAGTGAATTGGATCTGCTGCATGGTAAGACCCAAGTGCATAGTGGTTTGTGCTGCAGCCCAGACATGCTGCATAACCATCTCTTGCTCTGGGCCCTACTCAATACTGATGGTCTTATAGGTTACATAGTAAAGGAGTGAGCAGATTGTTAAATGTGGTATGCATTGTCTTAAAAATGCAAAAAAGGCCCATGAATCATGTGCCTCTTTTTTTAGTGGAAGCAGTTCAGGGTTCAGCAACTTGCATTTCACTTTGGAGGGGATATTCCAACACGTTCCAGACCACTGGATTCCCAGACACTTTACTGAGGTTGAAGTCTTTGAATCTTCATGGTTTTGTTTTTCATCATCAAGCTTGAATGCATTTTACTAAGACATCTGAAGGATTTGTTACTTCCTGTTTATCAGGTCCTGGCAGCATGGTGTAATCAATGCAGGGGCCCAGTGTGATGGTCTGCAGGATGTGAAGACAAGCAACAGCTCTGTAGATGAGATTATAGCTGAGAGGAGAGTTGTTGCTGTTCTTGACCTTGCAAAATAAAAGCAAATGGCTTCATGTGTTCTTTACATATTGGTAAAGCATTTTCCAGATTAGTAGCTTCATATCAGATATCAGGCACTAGATGTGCTCCAGAAAAGTACTTAATTTGGTAAATCAGCCACATCAGAGCCACTGCCTGAATGGATTTAGGATAATCCCTGGCCATTTTCCAAGATCTACCTGCTTTCTGCCCAGACAAAAAAAGGTGAATTAAACAGGAATGTGATAGGAATTATCTGTTCTTAAAATGTCAAGCTTTTGGTGGTGGTATGATGGGGTTTTGGAATGGTGGTGGGGGTTCGGAGCCGACGGCTAAGAAAGAATTCTTGAAAATGTCTTTGATGCAAAAAGGTGATCTTGTCAAAGCATGGGGACGGAACCCCTGGGCAGCAAGAGCTGCACTGAGGTTGTGAAGAGTGACTGCTTATATACTGTGGAGTTGGGGGAGATAAAAGTCAAGACGGAGTTTCTTAAAGGGATTTCCATATGCTAAAGAAGACACAGATTACTGAAGGCCTAGCTATTGTAAAAAAAAAAAAAAAAACAAAACCTCAGGTTTTTTCATTAAGACAGTAGGGAGTTCCTGGAGATTAGGCTATTGATAAGATCTCCTTTTTCTTGTAATATTACTAAGATATTTGTAAACTGAAGGAGACTCTATCAGTTTAACCCTTTGTTTTCTGTCCTTTCCTTTGTTCTTGGGCAGCCAGGAGTGCCACATATCCCACTTTGTTGGGGGTGGTTTGGTTTGCAGGGTATCAGCTTGCCATATGCTTCTTCATCAGTGTTAATGTCTATAGTTTTCCCACAGATGTGGCATTTCTATTGGTTTACTGTGCTGGTAAGGAGGGAAGTTCAGGATGTTTCACTTGGTCATTCTTACCATAATTGCCCATCTTCCATAGTCAGGAAGCCATTGTGGGAATTCTCCCAGTAGTTACATATGTTTACTCTGGTAATGCATTGAGAAACTGCAAAATAACCATAGGGTGGATCCACAGATTTATTGGTTCCACCATGAGATGGAAGAGGCCAAAACATCATCAATCCCCTGACCACAATAAACTTGACTTAGACTGGTTGATGGTGGTATTTAGGTCCCTAGGATTTAATGGAGCTCTAACTTAAAAGAAAAGTAAGGATTGCTTGCTGAAGGAATCAAAACAAATAGAATGTGCATTGGTTATGCTTTTGTTTCCAGCTACCAGATCTCAACATAGCACTGAGACAAGCATCTCTAGTGGGCAGTTATGGGAGGAACAGCTGAAGGAGTGGAATTCTGCATGCCTGGTAGTTCTTTTGTAAAAGGTAGTCCCTGCAGAGCTTGTAGTTGTGTTAGGATTGGGTTCGGAAGAGTGTTTTTATTTTTACATTGTCAGTGCTCTCAAACTGGCTCCTGATAAGGAACTAGAAATGAACTTCATTGTATTGGAAATTGTGTTTCAGCAGTGAAACTGCACTTGTGCTAATATATAAACCCACTTAGCAAACCCAAACCATGTGAAATGTCACTTTGAAGTGTGACACATGCTTATAGGAAAGAGGTTGTAGGTGTTTATCTTTCTCATGGCAAATAACTAGTCCATAAAGAAATTTCAGACTTAGTTTTTTTTGTTTGTTTGGTAAAAATATAATGGATCCATTTGAAACACTTAATCTACATGCACTGTATTGCTTAACTTCAGCCACTTGAGTTGCATAGAAACTATCTTTGAAATAACTGTTGAGCTTTCTAGTAACTTGTCTACCTAGTTACCAATAACTGAATACTTTATTACTAATTTTCATTTGCAAGCTGAAGAAATAATCTGGTGGTGACATTGAAATTTGAGTAAAAATCTGTGTTCATTAAATTATGTGGAATTCTAGAGAAATAGAAAAAAAATTGCAACCTAAGACATTTACTGGTGGTTACTTTTCCCTTCCACATCCACCTGTTCTTAAAATTTTTTAAATACTTTTAACCTTAGTCACACATAATACTCATTTTTCTTACCCGAAGGTAATAATACTGTGTTTATTAGTGGCATGAGTGTTGCCTAAGACTTAAAAAGACTTAGTTAAAAGGACAAATAAAACAGGTTTGCACATAGAGTCTGTGCATATGGTTTGCAAAGACGTGAACCCTGATGAAGCCGGGTTTGAACTGGATCAAGTATGAATCATAAAGTATTTACTCTTAAGTTGTGCAGAGGTGGCTCTTCCTGTGATGTCCCAATTAGAAAATGGTATTTTCACCATCGGAAGTGCTTCCTGGATGTTTTCATAAATGGTGAACTGTATGGCGGGGGGGGGGGGGGGATATGAAAATCATTACTTGACTGATAATTAACTTATGTTAACATTTTGGGTGAGGAGGTAGGATTCTGTCAAATTGAACTAAACATTTTTTCCATGTTCTTCCCTAACTAAAATTTGGCCTTCTCCTGATACATGGGTTCCCATGTTCTTTCTCCTCATGTGTAGTTTCCCATTTTGCCACAGAGTAGGGTCTGCATTTTCTTGCCTTATTTATTACTGCCTCTTCCAGGTTGTTTCTCTTCCCTTTATTTATTGTTCTCTCTTACTTTCTTCTTACCCTCTTCCCTGTCATTTCCTGACTTCCAGGTACCTCCTCAACATAGATTTAGGCCTTTGGCGACTCCCATCCACTGTTTTCTCCTTGAGCTGTCAGCCTCCAACATCTGTTTGGAATAATAATGACTAACATTTAAGGAACTAAGATGTTCCAGGCACTGTTATCAACCACTTTTATGTATGTCATGTAATCTTCAGACTAGCCCTCTGAGGTAGATAGGTCATTATCCCCATTTTACAGATGAAGTTACTTGCTCAAAGTCACAGAAGTCAAAATCAGCAGATTTGGTTTTGAACTCATGTCATCTGACCCTAGAATCTGTGTTCTTAACCCCTCTACCAGTGGTTCTCAAACTTGACTGCATCTGGTCAAGTTTAAAATATACTGACACTGGGGTGCCTGGGTGGCTCAGTCGGTTGAGCATTTGACTCTTGATTTTTGGCTCAGCTCATAATCCCAGGGGTGTGGGATCAAGCCCCATATTGGGCTCTGTGCTGAGCATGGAGCCTGATTAAGATTTCTCTCTCTGTCTCTCTCTTCCTCCCTCTGCCCCCTCCCCTGCTCATGTGTATGCTTTCTCTCTCAAAAACAAAACTAAATTAGAAAAAGATATTTAAAATATACTGATGCCTAAGACCATGCCCAACTAATTAAATCAGTCTCTGGGGAGTGGGACCCAGGAAGCTGTATGTTTTAAGTCTCTCCAGGTAATTCTGTTGAACAAAGTTGAAAACCATTGTTCTACATCTTCATTATGTAGTATGGCAGCTTCTAGTCATGTGCTTATTTAAGTTTAAATGAACTCTAAGTAAATAAAAACTCACTTCATCAGTCATACTTGGGACATTTTAAGTGGTCCATCGCCACATGTGACTGGTGACTGCTGTGGGACCCCATAGACAGAATATTTCTATCACTACAGAAGTTGTGTTAGGGAGCACTGCTCTACACCATGCTATCTCCCATCCCTCACACTGCTGCCTTGACCTCATGACCCTGACCACTATTCTTTATAGCAGTCCACAGATGAGGCTAAACCCTAGACCTTGTCATCACCTGAAACTTGTCTACTTTGCAAAATCTTAAACTCATAACTCCCTCTTTGATTGGAGCCTCCTGTCCTCTCTCCAGTTGATTTTTATATGTCAGCCTCTCTGCTTACACATTTTCCCCTTGTCAACTTCTTCTAGGCTTTCTTTCTTTTTCTGTTGAATTTTGGATCCCCTGGTCAGTCCTGTCCTGGACATATTTCCTGCTGTGGCTTCCATTTTCTCTTTTCCTGCCATACCCAGATTGGCCAGCTCTAATGCTGGATGTGAATCTGTATACATTCTCTGCTACCCCTGCCCCAGTGTTGCTAGAGAAAAGCTTGTCTTCTAACAGATGTCAGCACAGTTTTCCAATCTCATTTGGGAACTCGTCTCTGCGTGGCAGTCCTTTGAGTCTTCTATAGCTCTCCCTTTTTCCCCACAGTGGCTGTTGTAGACCTTCCCCCTCTCCACCCTGGGCTTCCCATCCTGCAGGCCTGAGCACAGGACCCCTGTTCATTCAGGAGAGCCTGAAGGCAGTCTGCAGAAACTCCCTGTGCTTCCCTCCTCTCTGTCTTCACACCCCGCTGCACCCATGCTTCTTTTCTCCTTCATCTCAGAGAAGGGGCCTGCTCCTTCTAAGGCTCCTCTCCCTAGTTGGTTATGCAAGCCCCATCTTCCTATACCAGGGCTTTGTCAAGTCTCTTCCATCCTTAAAAAAACCCAGAAACCCGATCCTTTTGTAATTCTTAAGTGTGATGATTGGGTGTTCACGCTGTTGTGTGACATGTGCCACTCTTAAACCTTGTTACAACATCAGCACATTACCTGTCTGACGTGAAAAACAAAACAAAACAACAAAAAACCAAAAACCCAGAAACGCTCAGTGTTTTCTTCACTGTGCATCCCCATAAAATGGTGTCCTTATCCCCTTCTTTTCCTGTTTTGGCAAACTTCAGCTCCCTTCAGTCTGGCCTCCATGCCTGCCAGTCTCCCGAACCTGTTCCCTCCATATGATGAGGGGCCTCCAGATGCCAGACTGGTTCTCTGCAGTGTCATTTGAAGCTGTGCCACTCCTGTTTCACTGAAACTTCCTTCTCTGTTGGGATTCATGATACGAGCCTGTTCTCCTCCTGGCTCTCCAGTTACTTCCCAGAATCTTCTGCATGCTCTTTCCGTCTCCCCACAGCCCTCATTACACCCAACTGAGTTATTTATGTGGATTTGGACCCTGTCTTAGTCACACCTTCATTTAAAAATCCTCAGCATTAGGCCTGGTGTGTGGTATGAATATTGTGTTTAGGAACATTTTGAGTGAGGTGACGCTCCCCAGTTATGTATAAGGGATAAATAGTTTGGGGATACCTTGAAACACATTTTTGACTTGCACATGTGTGGTTCTGAGTGGACAGATGCAATCCCTTATATATGTTTGGGAGCCCACTGTTAAGGTAGGTTTTCTGCCTCCACTCCTGAATGCTTTGTCAATGTCAGTGTCCTATCAATTACAGACGGTCTCACTGTGCAGATCTGCCTGGAACCCAGCCCCCCACCTCCACACACACACCTGCCTCCTCTAGCTGGCCTCCAACTTGCCCTACAGGGTAACTCATGGGACTTCCCAGATGTTTTAGGTTTTGTCCGTAGCCAAGAAACATTCAGATCTACTGTGTTTTTAAATCATATTTTCTAAAAAAAATGGCTTCCCATAAAGTAGGATTTGGGCACGTTATTTTTAATATCTGAAAATGATTTTTAAAGCAATTTGAGAGGACTGTCTGTTATTAGACATTGAAAGAGAAATAAAGCATGAAAACCATGGCTTTTGAGGTGACAGTAAGGCGATGATTATAATACAGGCACAATGTGATAATGGACAGAGGCGGGATGTTGCTTGGAAGGTTTCATGAAGGAGGTGACTTGAGGAAGACCTTGAAGGCTGGGCAAGCCTTTCAATAGGCAGAGACTAGAGTGAGGATGGCAGTTCACATGGAGGGATGTGAGTAAAGGTGGTGAAAAGTGGCATGTGTTGGCTAATATCAAATATTGCAGTTTATTGAAAATAAGGGCATATGGGGAGATAAACGTGGGAGGGTAAGTTGAGCCACAAATTGGAGAACTTCAAATGCCAGCCTACATAGTGCAGATGTGATAAGTGCTGGGCGCTCTTCAGGGTTTTTGTCAGAGGACAGGTGTGATGATCAGGCACTGGGAAGCTGCATCTGGCAGTAAGAGTTAAGTTGGGTTTGAAGGGATTGAAGCAGGGCACCTATGGCTGGGTGGCTAGCTAGCCTAGGGTGGTCGTGATCCTGGACTTCTGCCGAGTGCAGGGGGCCGGGAGGTGGAGGCTGCCCTTGGCTGTGCTCCACTCTGATTTGTGACTAAGATTGTGGCTGCTCAGCTTCTTGCACTCAGACTTTTCTCTAAATTGCAGCTACTTTAGTCTTTCTGTTGCTTACTCTATTCCACAGGTATCAATTATGTTCTGAATGGAGATCCAAAGCTTAGGTAGCAAAAGGGAAGAAGAACAGCTACTTAAAAATGAATAATTAAAAGCCACCTGAAGGTCCAAAAGCATATTTGATGTGAACACAGCAACCACGTGTTCTTAGGTAAACCCGTGTAAGGTCCAAGATGCTAGAAGGTCATGGCTGTAGGAGAAAGAATTGGTGAGGGAGGGAAAAATCTCTAATCAAAATGTTAGTACTTACCTAAATTCCACATTTTAATAAGCAGTAAAAATTATTCACATTGCCTGAAGAATTGCCAGAGTGTTCCTCAGTTTTTAAAAATTCAGTTGATTCCTTCTGCATGTTCCTCACCCTTTTCCTAATCATTGTATTTCCTTCATCAGTGCAGATGTCAACACAGTGAAGCAGGCAAGTAACACCTTATAATTAATATAAACACAGTTTTGACCTCCTGAACCCCTTAATGGATCACACTTTGAAAATGCTTGTGTGTGTGTGTGTGTGTGTGTGTGTGTGTGTGTGGTGTGTATCTAATGATCCTTTTGTTATTCCAGCCCAGTTTGATGTCTAGATGATAGTAAATATTTGTAGATTTTAGTTGCTTTGCTATTCACTTAGTGTTTCTTCAGAATTATGTGTAGATCTTAGTGTTTCTATCCATGTTGTGGCTTAGGACACAGTTGGTTTACTGGTTTTGTGTCCAACTTGGATTTGGGGTTAGGGGTTAGGATCAGACATGTAGCTGGCTATCTGGGCTATAACTGTCAAAATGCCAAATATTGGGTGCCCACCCTCAGATCTCCACCTTGATGTTTAGAAGGCTGGAAAGAGTACTGGGGTTTTAAGAATTCATATAGATGTAGCCTTCCTTTCGAAGTTGTAGCCTTAGAAGTCTCAGGATTTCAGTGGCTAAAACTTGCATTGGTTCATAGAACAGGGAGATGATGATTTGCAAATTTGTTTCACCAAAATTTGTTTTTGTTTATCTTCAGTTATTACTGTGAAATAACATGGTAACATTAGAAAGCATTGACAGTAACATTTCTACAGTATGGTGTATATGGCTGCGATGTTTCTGTTTATGAACCTCTGGGACTAACATTTTTTATGAGAACCAGAAGGAAGTACCTTTTCTCAGTTTGACTTCTTTCAATTTCTGTTTGTTAACCTATAGGCATCTTATAAGTTCTTTCTTGTTTGGTTTATTTTGTTAACTTTAAAGGATCTTTTCTATCAGATGTTTGAAAATACAACACCCCATATCTGTGTGGGTAAATGATGTGACATACAAAAACACTGAGAAGCTTGAAAAGAGAAAGCACAAATAATTGTGGAGTGCTATGAATTAACAGTCTTGCTCCTAGTATTTCTAGTAAACTAAGATTTCTGGGCAAATGAATTAATCTCCCTTGTCCTTATCAATCAAATCAAAGAACTGTATACCATCCTAACTCTTTAAAATAAAAGAACAAAACATCAAAATTTCTTATACATACATGTTTATACTGGAAATTTGGAAAACAGAAAGATATAAAAAGAAAATAAAAATCATCCTAGGTTGCCTGAGATGTGTGTGAACATAGTGACTCTAAAGGGGCTCTAGGGAACTTTCTGGAATGATGGAGCTGTTCTCTTTTTTATTGGGCTTTGGGTTACATGGGTATATTTGCCAAACTCATCAAACTGTATTCTTTAGATATGTATATAAATTATACTGTAGTACAGAAAAAAATTATCATACAGTCTCAGTACCCAGGAATAACCATGGTTAACATTCTGTATATTTCTCTGTAGTATAGTATGTTTTTTTTTAAAGTTGAGATATTATTGTGTATATTGCCTACTTTTATAAAAAATTGACACTGTTTTTAGCATTTCCAAATGTCATTAAATATGCTTTACGTATAACAGCCCATTCTATCTGTTAGCCCACTGTATCCAGTTTTATATAATCAGTTCCCTATTGTTGGATATTGAGGTTGTTAAAATCCTTCACTTTTGTATGTAAGACTTATAAACTTAATTGCATAAAACTTTTTCCTCAGCTATGCGTCAGTGTATTCTAATTAGGGCTGATTCCATTTAATTCAAGAGCCTGTGCAGAGCTGTGAACTGTTCCATCCATGCCCGTAAGGGAGCCTGTTGTCACGTCAGCCAGATAAAGTGAGATGGAAATGAAAATACTAATGCAGGTTGTTATATCATGTGAGTATTCTGTGTCTCAGGAACTACAAATTTTGGCAAAATAAGATTATGTTGGGGGGCACCTGGGTGGCTTAGTCGGTTAAACATCCTACTCTTGTTCTCAGCTCAGGTCTTGATGTCAGGGTCATGAGTTTAAGTGCCGCATTGAGCTCTGGGGTTGGGCATGGAGCCTACTTAAAAAAAAAGATTATGTTGACATAAATGAAGAAATAATACTATAATAGTTAGCATTTATTGAGACTTAAGTGGTAGGTACTGTGTTAAGATATTTAGAGTTGTTATTTCACAGTATCTGTGTGAGGTAGTGTGAAAGAATCAAATGCTAAAGAAGTACACTGTATCAGTTAGGGTTTCCTAGAGAAACAGAATCAGTAGGATATGTATATGAAGAGATTTGTTGCAAGGATAACTTAGGCCATCATGGGGGCTAGATAGGCAAGTCTGAGATCTGCAGAGCAGATGGCCAAGAAGGGCAGACTGGATCTCTTGGACATGAGCAGAGCTGCTGGCCACAGGTCGAACTTATTCTTGCAGGAATCCTCAGTTCTACTCAAGGCCTTATAACTGATTGATTCAGATCCATGTAGTTTATCTAGGATAATCTCTTACACTGATGATAGACTTTAATCATGTCTGCACAATACCTTCACAGTAACACCTAGATTAGTATTTGAGTAACTGAGGACTATAGCCTAGCCATATTGACTCGGGACACTTTAATAAACCCCCCACCATGTATCTCCCCTGCAACAACCGTGAACCAGTTTTACTTCATTCACACCTTCATTCGTGTCTCTCCTTCCTGTTTTATTTTGAAACCAGTCTTAGTCATCATATCATTTTATCCACAAATATTTCAGTAGATATGTATCTCTAGCCCAGTGCTGTCCAACAGAATTTTCTGTGATGACAGAAATATCTTTATCTGTAGTCACTGACCACATGAAGCTATTGAGCGCTTGGCTTCTGGATAGTAGACTGAGGAACTAAAATTTCACTTTTAATTAACATAAAGTTAAATAGCCACATGTAGGTAGTGACTATGGTACTGGAGAGCATCGCTTAAGAATATATGAGGTTTTTACGGGGCACCCTGGTGGCTCAGTCAGTTAAGCATCTGCCTTCAGGTCATCTCACAGTTTGGGACTTCAGTCCCTTCATTGGGCTCTGTGCTCTTAGCTTCAGATCCTCTCTCTCTGTCTCTCTCTGCCCCTCCCCTGCTCATGCTCTCTCTCAAAAATAAACATTAAGGAAAAAAAGATAAGAGGTTTTTAATAACATAACCGAAATCCTATTTAGTAGTACTTAATATAAAATAGTCAATATTAACATTGCTGGCTGTTTCATAAGTGAAAATGATCAATTGTTTTATATTTTTTAATAGCTTGGATCAGAATACAAACAAGAGCTATACACTGCAGTTGGTAGCTATGAAACTGTAGCTTTGCTTTCTCTGATTTGCTGTTTGTTGAAAATACTGGGTTATTTGTTCTTCCTAGATAGTGTGTCCTACTCATTTTATAATAGATGGTTTGGTGAAGGTTCAGTTGTGTATGCTGAGCTCCAAGCCAAATCTGACTCAGAACCTGAGCTCTTAACCTTTCCTGAAATGATGTTGGGGATGCTGGTGCCGACGATGGCAACAACAGCATAGCTAACTGGGAGTGCTTGCTATGTGCCAGGCAGGGGAAGTCCTTCCCATGTGTCCGCTCATTTCATCTTCACAGTATAGATGTTCCCATCTTCCAGGCGGGTCAGTTGACTTCCCCAACATCAGACAGCTAGTTAAGTGTCAGAATTAGAATTCAAGCAGTCTGCACCCAAGTTTGAATTCTTCATCACTGTGCTACGTTGTCTCCATGCTGTATTTTTTCGTAAGCACGGGGGATAAGAAATTCATTTTGGCTGCCTCCTTCAACCTGAGAATGTTTGAAATTATGAAGCAAATTTTACCAAATGATTTTCCAGGGCTGTTGGGAGAATGGAATCAACAAATGGTTGAAAGCACTTGAGAACCTTTAATGTAAAAGGCTCTTATGGAAACTGTATGTCTGTAAAGTCAACTGCCTGCTATTCCCAGATTCTTATTTGTGCTCTGTATGTCACTTGCTTTAAAATGGAATCTTGTCCTACAGGCCACATTCTGAATGTGGCATTTTTGTTTAAAATCACTTCAACATTACGGAAAACCTCTCAGAAACCTGTTTAGAAACCATCCCTGCCAAAAGTGCCTCGTGCAGTTCCTAGATGAGTCTTCTTTTCTGGGTTAGGAGAGGTTTGTTTGTGCTCACGAGATGGACTGCCAAAATGCACTCTTGGAAGTGAATGTCTCTGAGGTCTAGCAGCTTACTGCAAAACCTGAGTATCTGTGTAGCTGGAATTTTCCTACTTTGTATGCCGATCCACTAACCGGAAACATACAAGCTAATTGCTGTGAGTCTTGGTGGTTGCTTTTTCCTCAAGACCACCTCTTCAGATGTGACCTCCTCACTTCTTCAACCTAGGTGGCCATGGAGCTGGCTGCTTCCACTGCAGCCCAGCATGCTAAAAGTAGACCCTTCCAGTTCTCATTCCTTTCACAAGGATTGGGTTAAACTGGTACCTAAGTCAGCAACGGGGAAATTGGCCTGGCTGATGAAATGGAGCCTAGAATATGTTCCTCTTACAACTCCATAAAATCCACTGCCAGCCCACCCACTTGGGACTGCCAGGCTTCTCAAACCCACCCAACTGGATTGGGCTGAGCACAGCTCCTATAAATCCATGGCAGTAAACGCTTTAGAAAAGTCATCAGGAAAGACCAGTGATAAGATAAGGTATATTTCATGGGTCTACAATTCAGTGGAAAGAGAGATAGGAGAAAGAATAGGGAAAAGAGACAAAGAGAGGGAAGGAAAAGAAATAGGCGAGCCAGCTGGGATAGCATTTCTTATGTCCAATAAGCACCATTGCTTATTGCACACTGTGTGTGTTTCTCTTTGTTGCCTGTATATCTAGCGAAATGGTCTTTAATGAAAAAGTGTTACTTATTAACTTCTCTTTTTTTAAAAAAAGAATTTTAAATGTTTATTTTTGACAGAGAGATAGAGATAGAGCATGAGTGGGGGAGGAGCAGAGAGAGAGAGGGAGACACACAGAATCCGAAGCAGGCTCCAGGCTCTGAGCTGTCAGCACAAAGCCCAATGTGGGGGGTGAACTCACAAACCACGAGATGGTGACTTGAGCCAAAGTTGGATGCTTAACCAGGCACCCCAACTTCTCTTTTTATTTTATTTTAATGTTTATTTATTTTGAGAGAGAGAGAGAATGAGCACACACTCTTAACCAACTAAGCCACCCAGGTACCCCTAACTTTTCTTTTTAGAAAGTGAAGTTTTTAGCAGCTTTTAAGTAGATGTCTTCCAAGAATTATTTCTCTGACAATTTTACAGTTTCTAGTGCAGATAATTTTTCATAGTGTTTTATGAGTTATTTTGTTCCATTCTAGAGGAATGAAGTTGGTACATGGCTTTAAATAAACCTATTTGAAAGAATTTTGCTGTTTTTAATTTGCATACATAATACTGTTACAATGTCTTCACCTAAGCTAAGATGATATACAGAATTTTGGGTTACTGCGCAAAAATATTTTCAGTATTTTTTTTATTTTTATTTTTTTCGATATAGGGATCTATCCTATTTTTAAAACATGTAGTTAAGGATGAGCAATATAGCTTTTAACATTTAAAATTACTTCCTTTTGGATTGTTGGATGTGAACCCTCAACAGAAATGTTTATAATGGTTTACATGCCTTGTTAATTTGTGAGATCATGAAATAGGTATTAGGGAATCCTATTACTGTGATATTTAGTTGGCAGCTCAAGCATCCTATACTTTAAAGCTACATTTGACTTCTATTAAAATAATTTTATATGTGCATGCATACACAGTATATTTTTGTAGACATATTCCTTGAAGAATTGGTTGTGAGGGAAGTAAGCAACATTTGTATCAGTTTCAAGTAGGAAGATTATAATCAAACACAATGAATTGCATGTGGGATTTTTGGAACTTGATAAGGATTCATTGAATAAATTGGACTAAAAGTCATTGAGTGTCCTTGTGTCAGGCTGTCCCTGTTCCAGTGAAACTTACATTCTGGTGGGAGGAGACCATTACACACAGAAAAAATATACAGTAGATGTTAAGAAGAAAAAGTTGGATGAAGGGGACAGGAGTGTTGGGAGTGGGGAGGATGGAGCAGTGTTTGGGGACAGCCTTTCAGATGAGGACACCTTGGAACAGAAACCTGAATGAAGAAAGGTGGCAAACCACCTGACTAACTGATGGAGAGAAGGAAGTATGCTTGCAGAGTGAACAGCATGTGTGGAGACCCTTGGGTGTGTGTGTGTGTGAGTACCTGTTTATGAACAATACAGAGGATTATTTTAGGGCTGAGTGAGTGTTTGGGGCTTGCGTCTAAACGGGATCTTTATCCAAGGTGTAAAGTACTAAGATATACATTGTTTTTTTTTTTTTTAATTTTTTAACATTTATTTGTTTTTGAGACAGAGAGAGTCAGAGCATGAACGGGGGAGGGGCAGGGAGAGAGGGAGACACAGAATCGGAAGCAGGCTCCAGGCTCTGAGCCATCAGCCCAGAGCCTGACGCGGGGCTCGAACTCACGGACCGCGAGAGCGTGACCTGAGCTGAAGTCGGACGCTCAAACGACTGAGCCACCCAGGCGCCCCAGATATACATTGTTTTAAGTGGATCTTTTGCAAACAAAATTCACATCGCAAAGTGAAATTGGCAGAAAGGTATATGTAGTTGTATCAGAACTAGTAAAGGTAGGGGCGCCTGGGTATCTTAGTGGGTTAAGTGTGTGACTCTTGATTTCAGCTCAACTCATGATCTCACGGTTTGTGAGATCGAGCCCCACGTTGGCTCTGAGCTGACAGCATGGAGCCTGCTTGGGATTCTCCCCCCATCCTCTCTGTCCCCCCACATGCATGCTATCTTTCTCTCAAAAATAAAGAAAAAATCTTTTTAAAAAAAGAACTAGCAAAGGTGAAAGGTAAAAATAAAACCTTAACATGTTGTTATGTAGCATTTAAAAATTGTTATATTCAGATCAGGGATATGTTATTACTATTTAATATTTACATGAGAACTAGAAAATCTTTTCTTATTAAAAGAGGTGATATAGGGGCGCCTGGGTGGCTCAGTCTAATGGGCATCTGACTCTTGGTTTTGGCTCAGGTCATGATCTCATGGTTTGTGAGTTCGAGCCCCACATCAGGCTCTGTGCTGACAGCGCAGAGCCTGCTTGACATTCTCTCTCTCCCTATCTCTCTGCCCCTCCCCTGCTCTCTCTCTCTGTGTCTCTCTCAAAAATAAATAAACTTAAAAAATATTATTAAAAAAAGAGGTGCTCTAAGACTCCCTATTAAGCATTGTAATGGGTTGAATTGTGTCCCTACAAAAGATGTATGACTGGGTCCTTATAAAAGAGGGAAATTTGTACAGAGGGAGATGTGAACAGAGGGAAGACAATGTGAAGACATGGGGAAAATGCCATCTACAAGCCAAGAAAAGCCTGAGGCTACTGGAAGCTAGGAAAGAGGCATGGAACAGATTCTCCTTCATGGCCCTCAGAGGGAACCAACCTGCCAACCCGTTGACCTGGGACTTTGAGCCTCCAGAACCGTGAGACCATAAGCTTCTGTTGTGTAGGCCACCCAGTGTGTGGTACTTTCTTACAGCAGTGTTAGGAACCTAATACGGGCATTAAGGAATATTTTGTTTTCTTCTAAAGCTGTCAAAACTGAAATGAGAAGATAAATCTTAAAATACTTTGTGTCTTGGCAACTTGACAGTTAGGCATAGAATAGGGCAAATATAGATGCCCACATAACCTTGGGATCATAACCTTTGCACCCTCAGGGTCTCCTTCTATCCGGTGAATACTTCATATTTGGATGTTGATTTCTTTATCTAAAGTGGGTAATGTGATTTTTGGCAATATGGCAGTCACATAAAATATGCAATGGTTGAAAGATTCTCCAATGGAAGTGTAATGCATTTCCAGGAATACTGTCTCTGTATTACATTTTTTTTCTATTTTTTGCCTTTAGTACTTTATAAGGCTGCTCTCTGATAGTAACACATGAGAAGAATGAACTGAATAAGGTTCCTTCTCCCTGAGGAACTAAAGCACATGATCATGTCTTCTGAAGAGGACAGTTGACTTGGGCCTTTCAGAGGGAGGGGAAAGGAGTAAGTTGAGGAAGTCTTCTTAAAAACAAAACTCAAAGATGCACTGTTACGTTTTCATACTAGGAAATAAAGGCCTGATGGTGGAGGTTTAGGGTCATCGCCAAGGAAGCATTTGCCTGGAGTGCTGTCAGGCAGTTTTAGAGTGCCTGTGATTTGGATCCTTGAAATCTGGCTGTGTGTTTGAGGATGCGTGTGGTTAGGAGAATGGGCTCTGAGTGACATGGCTTGTGTTTTAATCCTGGCTTCATGGCTTGTTGTCTATTTGATCTTGAGCAAGTTACTTCACTTCTGTGTCTCAATTTTTCCTCCTCTGAGAACTGGTATAAAAGTATTTCCAGCCTCAAAGAGTTTCTGTGGTAATGAGATGATCCTTGTAAACCGCTTTAGGATAGTGTCTGGTCACATTAAGTGCTCAGTAATTTATGGCAATTATTAGTGGTAGGAGTAATAGAAAATCAACTTAGAAGACAAAGCATAAAATAGGCTTCATCGGCCTTGTCTTTCTATCTGTGGGGGAGAGGCAGTGGCTCAAGTACACTGGCCAGAAGGGGCTTTAGGAAGAAGATGCTTGTGTCCAGTGCTGAAGAACAGAGGCTTTACTTGGTCCTAAGTCCTGTTTGGAAGAAGTAGGATTTGTGAAAGTACCCATTGACTCTTCTGAGTTTCTGGAGCTGGCTTTAGCCCTCATGATCAGAGAGGAGGGGGATGATGGAGTATGGGGTACACTCAGGCTCCAGTGGGACATCCTGACCTTGGCTGATGCATTAGTGTGATAACAATGTCAGCTCGCATGGAGGGCACCCTTACCGTGAATTAGCATGTGCCAGCCAAGCACAGAATCTTGTCATTTAATTCCTTTTTTTTTTTAACGTTTATTTATTTTTGAGACAGAGAGAGACAGACCATGAACGGGGGAGGGTCAGAGAGAGAGGGAGACACAGAATCTGAAACAGGCTCCAGACTCTGAGCTGTCAGCACAGAGCCCGACGCAGGGCTCGAACTCACCGACCGCGAGATCATGACCTGAGCTGAAGTCGGATGTTTAACCGACTGAGCCACCCAGGCGCCCCGTCATTTAATTCTTAAACCAGTCCTGTGAGGCAGTTTTTATTACCAGTTGTGTTTTTAAAGTGGGAAATTTTGAGCTTTAGAAGGTTGTTTGTCTGAAGCTACACATTCAGGAAGTAGTACAGCTGGGATTGGAATGGAATCTGGCGACAGAGCCAGGGCTTTCAGCTTTGGGGGAATCATGCTAATTTGTCTCCTTGCCAGCACCTGTTTTATCATCGAGGAACCCTCTTCCAGGGACAGGGAGGTGATGACCTGAATTTAGAGACCCAATACTGTTGGTTTTATGGGAGGAGCATAAAGAGGAAGGTGCTGGCAGGTCAGTCTCTGTCATCTGTTCTTTACTATGTATCTTTTGTTTGGTGACTTAAACATCAATCTTACAGTTAGGAAATTGTGAGGCCAATTTTAAGAAAACATTTCAGAACTGTGTATCTATGTGTATTTTTCAGCAGAATTTGTGTATAGCATAATGGTACTCCACTGTTGCTTACAGAACTTTGGGGACTTTTCTTCTAGATTTGTCTTGCGAACCACTCTGAGTAATATATATAACACACCTTTTAAAAATCAATTACTTTAAACTTATATGTTATTTTTTTAACTAGAAAATACCGTGTTATTCAGTGTGCTCAACACCTTTATTAAACTGGTCTTCAGATAATTTTTGCATTTTTCCCAACTTACAGCTGCCCTCAAATGGCAATTTGTAAATGTTGAGGATATATAAAGAATGTGCTGCATTCTCAGAAGGCAATTCTAGACGCACTAAACTATTTTGACACATGTCAGCCCTGTTGGCAGAACAGCATAATAATCACAGGAATTTGAGCTGGGTAGCATTCATCTTGAGATATTCACCCCGGCACACTTGTAAAGTTATTCATTCCTTGACCTCCAGAGCACTGAGCTTGTCACTACTGTCTGGATAGATTCTGTCCCCTCCTGTCTGTTGTGACGCCTGCCATTCTTTCCGTCCCCACATTTTACCATGCCCTCACCAAGAGCGGCTCTTCCTCCTGTGTGGAAGATCTCAGGTCCTTTTTTTTTTTTTTTGTAACTTCCTTGAACTTGCACCAGCCACCATTCTATTTCCCATCTCCTCTTCATCGAAGAAAACTAGAAACCAGAGAGGGAGGTGAAGAGCCAGGTGAGAGAGTATCCAGAAAACCACAGCACAGGTCATAGTGATGGTCACTTGCCACAGCAGTTGTTCCCAAAATGTGATCTCTAGATCCATAGCATCAGTGTCCCCTGGGCCCATTCTAGACCAAACAGATTAGAAGCTCTATGGGTAGGGCCCCAGAAATTAGAAACTCTATCTGTTTAAGGAACGTTACCAGCTGACTGTGATTGCTCCCTAAATTTTAAGGACCACTGTGCCACAGAAGGGTCAAGTTAAATAAGGGCTGGAAATCCCCATTAGAGTTCCTAACTGGGCAGTTCTTTGTATCCCTCCCTGGCTCCCTTAGTCCTGGGAAGTCTTGCTCTGTCCACAACACTTCACGAGAGTGCTCTAGGTTGGCAGGGCCCTGACCTCTGTGCTGCTATGAGCGTTGATACTTGGGAGGAGTCCTGGGCGCCTAGTCAGGAGCTGTGGGTTCTGTTCCAGCCTCCTCCGGTCAACCACCTGGGTGGCTTGGTGTGAGTAGCTGACCAATCTGGGCCCCAGTTTCTTGTTTGTTAACCCAAAGTGAGATTTTCTAATTATTGAAGGATCTCCTCCATCAGATCTAAGGTTTTCTGTATCTTATGAATAGTTTAGCATTTGAAATTTTTAAGTTAATATGTTTGTTTGAATGTATTTATTTGTTACTATGTTGTTAGCCACTCAGACTTAAGCATGTTATCTATAGGTACCGAAACTTTGAATCCTCCAACATATATTTCAGTCGCCTAGTAATAAAGCCAATTCATTCACAGGGGCTGTGCTGTCAGAGACAGTGACTCAGCTCGCTGAGAAGCCCGACCTCTTCATCTTACACCCATCAGTGGGAAGATAGCCAGCCCTGATGCGGAACTTGTATTTGTGGTTTGATGGTTAGAATCTCCTCCTTTGACCAAGGTACACAGCCACATGTAAAATGCTTCTGCCGTGTGATTCCTCCTCTTTTCTCTGGCACCCAGACCCAATCACCAGCATCTCTTGCATCCATTTTCTCCTTTTCTTTCACACTTTTCCTGCTACCTCTTACTTTAACTCATGGTTTCTCACTGCCTGCTTCATGCTAGATAATGTACTAAAAGGGCTAGAGGTAAACTGTGAGCACAGCAACAGAGGCAACAGGGATGGGGAGTTTGCTGCACATTCCAGAATTGGATTGGCTGAGCTTTTCTGGAAAGGATCAGGTAAGGCATATTTTAGGCTTTGTGGGTCATGAGGTCTCTGTGGCAACTATTCGTTCGACTGTGCTGTAGACAGTATGTGAGACAATGGTGTGCTTTTGTTCCAGTCAGAGCTTAGGCAGCAGGCCAGATTTGGCTATGCACCATAGTCTGCCAACCCTGATGAAGAGTGAGGCAGGCCATTAGCAAATACACAATGAAAAATGTGTGTGTGTGTGTGTGTGTGTGTGTGTGTGTGTGTGTGTGTGTATCAATGTGTGTGATGAATGCCATGAAGAAAATAAAGCAGTATGAAGGAAATGAGGAAGCTGGGGAGTGTTTGTATAAGGGGGTGTTCTTTTTTAAATTGGTTGGAAGAGGAAACCCCCTCTTCTGAAGAAATTGGGGACCCAACATGGGACATGCAGTAGAAGAGGCTTCCTGGAGTCAGGGAGCCGTAGGGAAGCCAGACTGGCTGGGGGGGTGCCAGGGTGAGCGTGGGCAGGGACTCTGAGGCAGCTGCCAAGGGACAGGTTGGTAGGAGTTCACCAGGAGAGGAAAGGATGTAGCCTGTGCAAGGGTTTGGAGGTGTGAGAGAGGACAATGTGCTTGTGGAAAATAAGAGGTTTGGTCTGGCTGGAGAACAGGTTAGATGGGGTACGTGGCAGTGAAAGGAGCTGAAGTTGGTAAAGTAGGTTTTGAACGTCATGCCAAGGCATTTGGCTTTATTCGTGGGAGCTTTTAGAGAGAGGAACACTGACAGCCTTTTTCAGAAAAGGTGAGAAGTGGCCATGTGGGGAGTGAGAGGCAGGGATGTGGCAGAGGAGATGGCTTGAGAGGAGACTTTACACTCGGTCTGTGGAGTCCTCTTGTGTCTCTTCACCAGCCCGGGCCTTCCTGCAGTGGTGCCGTTGTTCCAGCCATTCCTCCAGGAATGTCTGCTCCTTCATTTGGAATGAAGGGCCCAAAGGCTTCCCCACCCTGATCACTCCCACTTGAGGGTCCACCTCCTCTTCCTTATTCTCATAGCACCTTCTTCCTGGAACTTCTCTTACAATGTGGGTCAGAAAGGGCTATTTGTTTACATACTCATCACTTCTTAGGCATTTTAACCTTCTTGAGGATAAGGAATGCTTTATTGATATTGGGATTAAGATCCCAAAATGTATAGTGTGGTGGGAAATAGGTTTTGCTGTCCCACCACTTGCTGTGTGACCTTAGGTGAGTTACTTTGTTTCTCTCAGCCTGCGTTTTCTCATCTGTGAAAGGATGGAGGAGTATTATCAGCCTCTTGAGGCTCTTGTGATAGCTGAGATACTGCACGGATGCACTTAAAATCCAGTCTTCGTGTTTTATGTGTCCAATAAATTTTGTCAGTTGTTAGTGGCATTACTGTTACATTACAGTAATGCTTAATACAATGCCTGGAATATAGTAAATGTTCAAAAAACATTGGTTGATGGAGGGAATGTCATACAGCTAGAGTAGATGGATACAGACCAACTCAAATTTGGCATAGCTAACTGTAACAGTTTGGTTCTGTAACTATCCAATTATGGGATTTCAGAAAAACTAAAATACAGCTAGATATCTTAGAATGTTATTGCAGAAGACAAGCTGATAAAATTTCATTTAGTACAAATGCATTATCAGTATTAATGATCAAATATTCTTGCATCTTACAAAATCTGCACAAGTTTGAAAGACAAATTATTGAGGGGTAATAATGTCAGCAATGCATAGTGGTTCCACACTGTGTTGGGGTTCTCTGTGGCCCCAGGCACTACCTACACACAGGTGGTATGTCTTGAATTGCTCAGAAGGAGAGGACTCCAGAATGTGGGGAGACTGAAAGAGAAGCCTCTACTGAAAAGATGCATTCGCTCCAGAGAGATCAGAAATAGTTTTGAGGCATGGCCTTGAAAAAGTTGAAAGGCATGTAATTGTCCCCAGAGTACCTTTAGGTTATTTGTCAACTCTAAAAGCTACCACCTACTTCTTGTACCTGTAACTGAAAGTCTTTTCCGGTCTGGCCTTCAGTAATGAGAGGTTGCATTCATGGTACCTCAGTGGCACAACCACCTAGTGTTTGGACCTTGTGGTCGTCTTCTTTCTGTACTGTTGCCTCCCTGATGACTCCTAGCTCTGTGGTCTCAAAGTTTGAATCAGCACAGTGGTAAGCCCTAATCACAGGGTCCCCCCCTAACCACCAAGTGCCTGTCCTACCACTGGGCATGTTCCGTGAGCAGCTGCAATGACTACCACAGGAATGTGTGTAGTGGAAAGAAAGTCACACGACTTTGGAGTTTTTTGACCTGCATGTTTCCAAATGACAGTCCATACAGTCTCAGTTCCCTAGATAATTGACAGCTATGCCCTGCAGTGTGTGTTTTGGTTACTTAGCTTAGTATATTACTATTGTTGACGAAGTTCTAGCCCAAACTCTACTTTGATTAGGATTATGCATAGATTTCTACTACCTGACTCCTATTCATTTTTGTTGTTAAAATTAACTTAAATGTGGGTCTCTGGATTTTGCATAGCTCTTTGAACTACAAATGTTGTGTATATTCTAATCCTCCGCTGTATCTTCATTCATGTTTTCCTTTCACCTAGAAGGCCTTTTCTTTTTTTCTGTCCACTCATCCAAATCCTCCTCATTCATTAAGATTTCCTCCAGGGAGCCTTTCCTTGCTGAGTGCGGGGAATCAGGAAACATAACTTTGTGGACATTTAAGGGTGGTGCCTGATGGATTAAAAAAGACTGGGGAAGAATCCTTTCCAGACAAAGGAAATAGCAGGTGCAAAGGATGGAAGGAAAGAAGTCAATGTGGCTGGAACTTAAGAGCAGGGAAGAGAAACACCAGCTGTGACTGATGAGGACTAGATTATGGTGACCAAAGTGAATTAATTAATTTTTTTAATTATATATATATATACACACATATATATATATATACATGTATTTATATATATACATGTATATACATGTATATATATAAATACATGTATATATATATGTGTATATATATACACGTATATATATAAAATTTAATTAAAAAAATTTTTTTTTTCAACGTTTATTTATTTTTGGGACAGAGAGAGACAGAGCATGAATGGGGGAGGGGCAGAGAGAGAGGGAGACACAGAATCGGAAACAGGCTCCATGCTCTGAGCCGTCAGCCCAGAGCCCGACGCGGGGCTCGAACTCACGGACCGCGAGATCGTGACCTGGCTGAAGTCGGACGCTCAACCGACTGCGCCACCCAGGCGCCCCAAAATTTAATTTTTTAAATCATTTATTTATTTTTGAGAGACAGAAGGAGACAGAGCACATGTCGGGGAGGGGCAGAGAGAGAGTGAGACACAGAATCCGAAGCAGGCTTCAGGCTCTGACCTGTCAGCATAAAGCCCGATGTGGGGCTTGAACCCACGAACCATGAGATCATGACCTGGGCTGAAGTCACATGTTTGACGGAGTCACCCAGGCACCCCAAGGTGAAGGTGATTTATAATGTTGGCACTCCATTGAAGAATTTTAAATAAGAAGGTGTTAAGTTCAGGTTTATGTCTTCAAATACTCTGGCTGCTATGGGGAGGCCACTTGCAGTAGTTCAGAAGGCTTGGTTTAAGTGGTGGGGTTAGCCATGGACAGACTTGTGTCCACCGATCTTGTCCAGTCATCTCAGTGTCTAGTTGGTATAATGGGGTAAAATGAACCATCTGGAAAATGCCGATTTGTGGGCCAGGGTTAATGGATTCAAAGTCTAGAAGGACCCAGACCTATTCAAGTGATTTTTCTCATATTTCTCATTTCCTTTGTATAGATCTGGCTAAAAAAAAAAAAAGGGGTTTCAAAAACCAAATAAAGGTAATGGTGATATTTTCTGCCTATAAATCTGTATTAGGTTTACCTTTTCTTGTTAAGACAGATTAATTCTTTCTCTTAGAAGGCAGAAAAGATTTCTGATGGTTAAGACGGATGGTCTCTCTATGAGGTCAGTGCTTGGGTGGATTCAGACTCTGGTGGCAAAGCCTTTGTTTTTTTTGCCTTTTGGTGATGGAGATCTCTCCCCTTGGCCAGGTCCAAGCGAGGCATCCTGTGTCCATGGTTCCTTCTGCCCAATCAGTGCAAAGCCTCCTGGCTTCTTTCCTCTGACAGAGTGGTCATTTTTGTGCTAAAGTAACTTAATAGAAGTAAGAACAACTTTTAGGGTGAGGCTTTACCCCAGTCTAGGCCAGAGTTCAGTATTGTTTCCTAAAATTGTCACAAATGTTTTTTGTAGTTCTTTTCTCTATCAAAGTTGAATGGTTGGCTCTTACCCACTGGGGTGTCTGTGAAACTTCCGTTCGTCTCATCTTTTACTTCTCATTTTCTTAATCTCACTGTTAATCATGCACTGCAGTCCTTGAGGTGACCTGAAGTGGGTGCTGAGTAAGCTGTTTGTATATATTCACAGATGAAACTGATGCTAACAACATTGAGTGTGAACATAGAATAAGTCAATGTGATATCCCTTCTGGCTAATCAGAGGCTGTGGCAGACAGCCAGGTTGCCAGAGAAGCACTTATGCAGAAGGAGAGCTGGTGACATGTGTCCTGGAAAGGGTGGCATCAGATCTGCTGTCAGTATTTAACAGGGGGAGAGAGGGGTAGAGACCCTCACAGAACACCTAAGTGGAGGGGAGTGTGTGGAAAGAAAAGAGAACCAGAGGAAGTCGGGCAATTTTGGGAAGACACATTTCCCTTCATGGCCAAGGCATCCATTGTGAGAATAGGGACTGCAAGCATAGCATCCTGGATTGCCTCTGCTGTGTGTGTGTGTGTGTGTGTGTGTGTGTGTGTGTGTGTGTGTGTGTGTGTTTCATCAATACCCCATCTCCTGGGGCTTGGTGTCACAGCCATTATCCTTCCATCTGAGGCTGGCTGCAGCTTCCCCTGGAGACCAGCAGTGCATCCCCTTAATTGGCTGGTAGGGTCAGCACATTGACATGCACATTCCTACCACTTCCCTTCCCTCCCCCTTTTCCACACCTTTCCCCCGCCCTAGTGTATTTCCTAGAGAGGAAGGCCCAGCAGAACCAGGAGGAATTAGGAGTCTTGCCTGAGAAATTAAACCTGCTCAGGGATGTGGCTCCTTAGCCAGAGGCTCGTTCCCAAACTGTGATATGCTTTAAGCCTTTGAGGGGGTGCCTCTATTTTAAACTGATGGAGAAAAAAAGTCTTGCAGTTATTAGGAAGCTATTTCTCAGCAAAGTGGCTGCTGATGATTTTAGTATTTGCAGCATTTACCGGCATCAGCGACTCTGTAGTATTAAGAAAAACCATGAGTTATGCTTAAGTATGAATACCTACCATCTCCCTGCCCTCTTACACCACATACTGTGTGTGATTGGAGTCTCTGAAGCACCTTTTTCCAAACCTTGGACACTAATCTCTTGATGGGCATGTTGCGTTGCTTTTAAAACAGTAAAGGAAGAAGGACTTTGTTTCTAAACAGCCACAGAGTACATAAGCAAAGCTACAAGAAATAATAATATGCTTTTTGGAAAATGGGGTCGATCCTTAAAGGCCATAATTCCTAATCTTAACTGTACTGTTGGTAACCGTGGTTACTCTGAGAGCTGTCAGTGGGGCATAAAGTATAACTTGGGAGTGTCACTCAAATATAAGACTTAGGAAAGAAACCATGCACGAAGGGAGAGGGAAATGGCAGAGCCAGGGATGGAGATAGAACAGTGTGCCATGGTTGAAGAGTGGAAGAGTGAGTGCAGAGACGATCAGGGTGTCATTCAGGAATACCTGTGCCCTACATCTCTTTTAGCACAGAGTTTTAGTGTAGCCCTTTAAAAATAAAAACCAATAAGCAGTTATCTCGGGACAGACCTTTCACACTCTGAAATGATCCTGGGTGGTCCCCAAGCTAGATAATGTCTCCAAATTACAAGTGGTACTAACCCCACCTAAGGCTTTGTTTAAGCAAGAATGGTTAAGGGGTAGGACCAGATAGTTTGACAAGATAGTTTGGATTAGAGAACTAAAAGCAAAAAGACCATTTTACTCTTCTCCCTGTCCTTAAGGTTTTGGAATTTGAACTTTAGAGGCAGGAGTCCTGTAATGTTGCAGCTGCCTCCATGAAGATAGAGTTGGAGGTACAAATGTCCTGTGCTTTCTTTGCTCATTCCACAGACCAGATCCATTAGGTATCTTGAGTTTCCATTCTCTGTCCACCTGTTTTGAGGAGGAGCTGCTTGGTAGCAGGCCTGTTTCCTAATAAGAAACACTTGCTGTGAATCTAATGCCTGGCTGCCAAGGGCAGTGGAGGGTGGGGGTTGAGGGATCAGTATTTTGAAAAAGCAGCCCAGGTGGTTCTCACATGCGATCAGAAGTGGGCACCCCGTGGGGGTCAGCGTTCAGTTAGTATCTCTCCAGCTGCTGCCGCCGCCACCCATATTGGTTTGGGGAATGGTGGGCACTTGCTTCTGGATGCTGAGAAACGCTAGTAGGACAAGTCAGCCCTCTGAAACCCCCACTTCTCCAGTGCTCAGGCATCCCCAAGGGCATGTGCTCATTGCCCAATATAAACAAGAAAGTCAGGAAGCAGTGCTTAACCACCAGCTTGGGGCCATTTGGTACAGCAGGTCAACACTTCCCAGTGGTTTATGTTTAAAACCGATGTATCAGAGGAGTAATAAGGGAACTGAAGTAATGTTTTTGAGTGATAGCAGGAGACCAGTTTGGGACCAAGTTCATAGTGTGCATAGATCTTCACTATAGGCCTGTGAGAAGATAGCATGTTTTCCTTTTACAAGAAGATGCTGGGTTAACAGAGGGTTAAGGAACTTTACCTAATTCATATGAGTATTTAGTAGTGGGAAGTGGAATTTGGGCTTGGATTTGCTTGACACAGAGTCCATGGCTTTCCTACCATGTTGGTTTAAGGATTTGCAAGAATAGAAAGTAGCTGCTTAACATGTTGAAAGGTGACTTCCCTGACTTGAAATAGTCTGTTAGCATAAGATGTGCAAGGTCAGAACATTGAACCAGGATAGAAGTTTATAACATGAAGAACCTGTCTCCCTGTCCACCCCCATCAGTAATTGCTCTCAAAAAGTAATCACTATTAATAATTTCTTTCAAACCATATAAAATATACATATATTTACATATATTGATTCACAGACCCAAAAGTATTAGCTTTTTTTATTTGTACCAGGAGAGTTTATTGTACATATTAGAGGCAGGATGGCATGGTTGCAAACATGGCCTGCATAGCAAGGCAGTCTGGGTTCAAATCTGGCCTCTTTTTACTATGTCTAGAGCATTAGGTTAGTTCCATTCTGTACCTCAGCTTCCTCATCTGTAACATAGGTTGTTCCGATCAAATCTGATCATGTTAGGAAATAGAACACTGATTGGCACGGAATAAATACCGAATGAATGTAAGCTGTTGGTTACTCTGCATCTTCCTGTCTTTTTTAATTTTTATTTTTATTAAAAAAATTTTTTTTTAACGTTTATTTATTTTTGAGACAGAGAGAGACAGAGCATGAATGGGGAGGGGCAGAGAGAGAGGGAGACACAGAATCCGAAGCAGGCTCCAGGCTCTGAGCCATCAGCCCAGAGCCCAACGCGGGGCTCGAACTCATGGACCACGAGATCGTGACCTGAGTTGAAGTCAGACGCTTAACCGACTGAGCCACTCAGGCGCCCCCCTGTTTTTTTTTTTTTAACCTAAAAAAATATGAGATCTACATCTACTCTTTTTTCCCCCTAAACATAAATTCATTTAGCGCATTTATCAAACGGTGCCGTTATTGTTCAGTGTTGCAGAGCCTGGTTCATGCAAAGTGTGCTGTGATTGTGTGCTGGCTAGCATTTCATGATAGGTATGAGACTGTAACCGTGCTTTGTGCTTTGAAAGAGAGCTTCCAGGTATGTTTTATTTGATCTTCCAAGCCAGCCTGTGATGTGTGTTAGGCAGGTATTATTAATGCCTTTTGCAAATAAGGAAACTGAGAGTGAATGTGATTCAGCAGACTTGCCCTTAGGTCCCACAGCCTTGCCTAGAGCAGTGGGGATGCCCAGAAGTCTGCCTTCCTTTGATACTGCAGATAACCCCATGGGCCACCTACTGTGGGAAAGTCCTTACCTTCAGCCAGGATGGGGTTGGGAGTGTTGAGAGTGTTTCCACCCACTGTGGGATAGGCTTGCTCCTTTTCCTAAAAGGAGTGACACATGTTTCAGGACAGTCCCTAGGATTAGTACTGTGGGGTCACTGAACAGATAAAATTAGGAAGGGGTTTGCTGCAATTGTGCAGAGAGAAGAGCAATGAACTAGAAGTCAGGGAGTATAGTCTCAGTGTCTTCATTGTTTAAGCTGGTGCCTTGGTATTAGATGTTGTCCTAGTTAACAGATGAGGAATTAAGGCTGAGAGGTTAAACAACAGTTCCAGGTCACTCACCTAGTTAAGAGCAGAGCCAGCACCAGATAGAGAGGGCCTGTAGTAAGGGAATTCATAATCAGGGCTATCAGAACCTTTTCTCCAACCCTGGCAACCAGCTTTCAGCAGTTGTGTTCCTTTAGCGAGAAGCATTTTAGTAGAGTGCTGTCTAATAAAAATACAATGTGAGCCACATAGGTAATTTTTAATTTTCTAGTGGCTTCATTAAAAATAAATGAAATTAAGTTTAACAACATATTTTATTAAATCTAATATATCTAAAATATTTCAATGCATAATCACTATAAAGATTATTCTGTTTTTCTTATTGTCTTCACAATCCAGTTGTGTATTTTACATTAGAGCCCATCTCAATGTGGACCAGGCACGTTTTAGGTCCACACACACATGTGTGGTGTGCCTGGTGGCTACTGGATTGGGCCTCATTGCTCTTAGAAGGTAAGGGCTAATTAAATGCACATTTTCCAAGTTGTTTTGAAACAAAGCCATCCCTCTTGGCTAAAACTTAAAACATTTTTTTTAATGTTTGTTTATTTTTGAGAGAGAGAAACAGCGTGTGAGCAGGGGAGGGGCAGAGAGAGAGTGAGACACAGAATCCGAAGCAGGCTCCAGGCTCTGAGCTGTCAGCACAGAGCCTGATGTGGGGCTCAAACCCACGAACTGTGAGATCATGACTTGAGCCGAAGTGAGATCATGACCTGAGCCGAAGTCAGAGCCTTAACCAACTCAGCCACCCAGTCTCCCCCATCATATAGCCTTTAAGAGATAAATCCCTCTAGAACATTTGTGTTTCCTTCTAATGTATTAACTATTTCACCGAAAAAAAATCCAAGGAATTAAGAAATTTTATTGGCTGCTTTGCTACTTGAGGATTAATGAATAAGTATTAAAATTTCAGGAAACAGCTAAGTCAATGTATAATATAGTTCAATTGATTAAAATTTGATTTTTCTCACAACTTTTTAGGGGAATTGATTGCTTACAAAGTGTTACCCTAATGGCATTTTAAATCAGTGAGCATGATAAACATTGAACAGTTAGGAGAATTGGATTCTAGTCTCTACTCTGGTTATAATATATTCTGGGGCAAATTGTTTAGGTTAGATCTTTTTCATTAATTACATAACAATATTGAAAGTCACTTCATTTTTTTAAATGAGGTTAGATATAACCATTAAAAAATGGTTATCAGAGGGGCGCCTGGCTGGCTCAGTTGGAAGAGCATGTGACTTTCTATTTCAGGGTTATGAGTTTGAGCCCCATGTGGGATGTACGGATTAATAAATAAAACTGAAAAGAAATGTTTTTCAAATTTACAACCTTTTTTTTTAAGGTTTTATTTTTTATTTTTGAGACAGAGAGAGACAGAGCATGAATGGGGGAGGGTCAGAGAGAGGGAGACACAGAATCTGAAACAGGCTCCAGGCTCTGAGCTGTCAGCACAGAGCCTGACATGGGGCTCGAACTCACGGACCCCGAGATCATGACCTGAGCCGAAGTCGGCCACTTAACCGACTGAGCCACCCAGGCGCCCCTCAAATTTACAACCTTTTTGTGCTCAGGACTACAGGTCTTTATTCATTA
The DNA here is from genome assembly GCF_027475565.1 of Acinonyx jubatus. Taxonomy (NCBI): domain Eukaryota; kingdom Metazoa; phylum Chordata; class Mammalia; order Carnivora; family Felidae; genus Acinonyx; species Acinonyx jubatus. The sequence continues at coordinate 169,468,277 of NC_069380.1, read as the reverse complement.
TGTTATTTCTTTGGAAAGTCAAATTCAACTAAGATTATTTTAATTTACAGAATCTTTCTTTCCTAATAGTTTATAGCACCTTTTTTAAAGGACTGTAACTTGCCCAAATGTTAGAAATGAAAGGATGGTATGAACCAGAAACCAAACAAATTGATAATGGAGACAGCCTGTAATGAAAATTTGTACATGTGTGGTGAACATGAAGCATGGAGTGGCTGGACAGCCAGACCTCACTGCAGGTCCAGTGCTTTCCTGCCCTCCTTTCTTTTCTTTCTGTTACTCAGGAGTAGTTATTGGTTGCTTACTGTAGTCAAGGTGCTTCTATTTATAACTTGAGTTTGTAGTTTGCAGTTCCTGTTACAAAAGAAGGAAATGTCTTACTGAGCAGATACATGTAGTTTTTACAGTTTACCCTTAAACATAGCTTTAGAAGATAATTAATTTTTAGGATCTTTGAATCTAAACATGAGAGTTCTTTCTTGATAAAAGTTTTGTTGGTTCCACAATGAGTTGACTTTCTCCTCTTTAAGGAAGCCTTTTCTAATCTAGCCAGAAATACTATCTGCTTTTCTCTGTGTTAACATCACACTCTGGAAGGACCATGAGCATGGCAGCCCAGGGCACACACCTCAGCTTCAGCATGTACTGGTTCCATGGTTTTGGCAAATCACTTAGTTTACCTCTCTGAACCTTAGTTTCACGATTGGTAAAATTGAGGCCACTCTTGTCTTGTCAGACACAATTGTTGTGAGGGCTAAATGAAGTCTTAGAAGTCTTTAGCACGTATATGGATGGTGGGTGCTTAGAGAATGTTTGCTTGGTGAAGAGATAAATAATTGGTTCTGTGATGACTGTTAACTACATGACTGCCTCTGAAGATTTTTGATTGAATGTAGAACTTAGTGTAGGTGTGCAAGTGGCTTTAGTCATATGGCTGATTCTTAAAAATGGAGGACAAGGAAAGGAATAAAGGAAGTAGGAATGAAAGCAAAAGAGGTGGGTGGGTTGAGAAGAGCACCAGCCTTTTGCACTGTAACCTGCTGCCCATTGCATTCTTAGCAGGGGTGCTGAAATAAGGAACAGAAATGAAATAGCAGAGCACTGAAACAAGATCCTATCTAGAGAGGGGGGTGGTTATTGCCTTTCTTGTGAAATTGGGAGGGCCGGTTTGATGAACGGGCTCCGTGTCGGCCCGGTTGGTCCTCTTAATAACCCTCTGGTGGAATTTCCTCCTGGGTGAGGGGTTAGGCATGCCTTCACGGTGGATCAGGGATCCTTGCCCAGATCCTGGATAAGTTCACAGAGAAAAAGGCAGTAAGTGGATGTTTCCAAAGGATTCAGTGTGTGTTTTTTGTGCATCTTCATTGACTGACTGAAGACAGTCAATGACTGACTTCATTGACTGGCTGGGAGGGATTGTTATTTAGTCCACTTATCCCACTTCATAGGTGAAGAAATGGGGACTCTGAGTGGCTCAGCAGCCCTCCTGAGGTTGCAGGGTGAGTCAGGAACAGAGCAGAATTAAACCCAGGTCCCCACAACTCCTTAGCTGCTTCTGAACACTGATCTATGCTGTTCTTCTACCATGGAATGATCCACCCCGCCCCCAACCATTTCTTTTCTTATTGTAGATGTGTTTGAAATTGAAAAATCTGAAATTCTGAAATTTGAAATCACCAAAGTAAAACATCCTGTTGTATGTAATAAGTAAAAACAACAGAAACACCCAGAAAAAGAGATGCATAAAGGAAAAAGTTCATAATTCCTCATTGTCCATTTAAAACACTACTCTGCTTTTGGAACTAAAATACCTTATGGACATCAACTCAACACATTTATCCAACTCTTTTTATCCAGTTGTTGCATAATTTCTCACGGTGTGGATGACTATCATTTATTCAATAATTCTTCTATTGATGGCTATGCAAGTTAGGGGATTTTATTACACCACTCTCAGAAAATGCTGCAACAAACCTCCATTGCTGTCTAGCTGGTGCTTTTATTTCCATAGGATGGTTTCCCCAAAGTGGGATAGCCAGTTCTGAGAGTAAGGGTGATACTTCCTGTCCAATTACTCTTCTGAAAGATTGCTGAAGGTCCTCCACCACTCATATTTGTCATCCATCATAAAAGCTATGTTTGTTTTTATTATTTCCATCTATTTTTAATTTACTGTTCATTTTACTTTATTGCTCATTCTTCTCTTGTTTTGCTACATGGTCAAATTTCTCTACCCATCTCATCAGGGACATGGAGGTCCTTTGCTTTTCTGTCCTACCTGTGATTACTTTCTCACCAGATATTTTCAGAGCAGCTGTAATTAAACATTCTATCTTAACATATAAAAATTAAGTAATATTCTTTCACCTCGGGTTTTACTTAAGTTAGAATTTTTTTTCTTGACTATTAAATTGCTTTTTATTGGATGTCTTTTAATAAACATTTAAATGATAAATTGTTAGTTCCTAGTCATATTAATTACATCTTGTAACACTGTTCTACTTATCCCCTCTTTGTTTTCCATATCGTGAGATCTCTGTCTGGTTAGAGCACATCTTCTAAGATTTCCTCAGATTGGGTTTATTGGTTAAGTGATTTCTTCATTCCTGCGTGTTCAGAAACGAGTGTTTGTTTTCCCTGACAGGTGAAGAACATGGTGGTTGGGCTTTTTTATCTCTGTAGTTTCTGTTTATGTTCTAGATGCTAATCTGATTCTTCTTCCTCTGTTAGTCCCCTGTTCAATTTGTTTGAATAACTATATAATCTTTAGAGTCTCTGCTGACTCACAAGACTGCAGAGTAATCTATAGATAAAGCAAAGTCAAGTCGACTGCTTACTGCAATAAGGTAGGTAATGACCTTGAACATTTCAGAGGAGGGAGGACAGAGATGAAGAATTTGCTAGGGTTTGGTTTGAGGCAGATTGTTAAGTGCAAGGACGTGGAATTAGACAAAATTTTTGACAAAATAAGATCGGTGAGCTAAGCAAGGAGTATTTACTTGAATAAGGATTAGTTGAGCTATTTATCAGATGAATGGGATTTTGGAAAGTTTTTGAAACAAAAAGTAAAATTATGTGAAACTTCATCTTCCTGGGTAAGAGTTTGCTGAAATAGTGAAGTCATGTTAATGCACATACTAGGATGTGTGGTTGCAGATGATTTTCCTTCTCTGTTTAAATATTTTACAAGTCTAGGCACATGTCTTTCGTTTCCTCATTAATGTTGTCTGAGCTTGTTTGGGAGTCCTTATCCCTTCTTTCAGCTCAGGGAGCTTTTCTTTTGTTTTGTCCCCACCGCCCTCCCCTTCTAATCATTTCTTCTCTGTTACTGTTTCTGTTTGAAGAAAACCTGTTTTGTGCATGTTCTGTCTTCTCATTATGTCTTCCATGTCACATATTTTTACTTACAATATCTGTTTGATCTTTGAGGACACTGAATGTTTTTAAAACAAATTTTTTTTAATGCTTGTTTATTTTTGAGAGAGAGACACACACAGAGTACAAGTGGGGGAGGGTCAGAGAGAGAGGGAGACACAGAATCTGAAGTGGGCTCCAGGCCCTGAGCTGTCAGCACAGAACCCGATGTGGGGCTCAAACTTAAGAACAATGAGATCAGACCTGAGCCAAAGTTGGATGCTTAACTTACCGAGCCACCCAGGCACCCTGAGGACACTGACTGTTCTTAGTAGGGGCCATGCCTTTTCCATTTGTCTATTGAAATTTTAACTTTAGAAGTCATGTTATTTGGCTTTAGAAAGCCTTTTTTTGGTGTGTGTCTATCTCTTTGAAAGTCCTCATTGCTTTCTCCCCTTCTGTTTTCTTTTGTCTTTTTCATAGATAAATAGAGACAACACTATTTCTGGTTATTCATCGTGGTTTTCCTCATTGAAGTGGCTGAGACCCCTTACATGGGATGTTACTGTTCTTTGTCTTTTAATGAGTTCTTCTCAGAAGGCTGAGAGGACTCTTGGGCAGTGGTAAATCATTAAATACTGGAAGAAATAAGAGTCTGTGTGTTATAGTGGATGAGTATAAAACATCAGACTGGGTCCCATCATCTGAAGAGTGGGAAGGAGACCACTTGGTCTTTAGGAGCTGTTTAGCTCACCAGTATAGTGAGCTAAACAGAGGTCTGTTTGGTGTCGGGTTCAGATAGTCCCTCCAGGGACCAGCCACAGTGTCTTCTCAAGTACTTAGATTTTTTTAGAATTTGTTTATTTTGAGAGAGAGAGAGAGAGAGAGAGGGAGAGAGAGAGAACAAGTGGGGAGGACCAGAAATAGGGAGAGAGAGAGAATCCAAAGCAGACTCCACACTGACAGCATGGAGCCCATTGTGGGGCTTGAACCCACAAACCATGAGATTATGACCTGAGCCAAAACCAGGAGTCAGATGCTTAACCAGCTGAGCCACCCAGGTGCCCCAACAAACTTAGATTTCTGACTGGGCCACTTCAGGGAGCTTTAAAATCTGTGGTTAACTCAAGTGGGTCCTTGTCTGGGAAAAAGGAAGAGTGCTTTTACAATGCCTAGGAGTTTTGAGAGCACTCTGGCCTCATACTCATTCTCTAGCTCTCTTGGTACAGTATGAGAGCATTTTGGAGCCCAGCTTCTAGATGCAGAAAGCCTGAGTTTTAATCCTGACTCTGTCATTTATTGTCTGTGTTCTTGGGGAAATTACTTAACCCATGGGTTCCAATGATTTTGTCTTTAAAATGAGGAAAAGAGGGGCGCCTGTGTGGCTCAGTCGGTTAAGTGGCCGACTTTGGCTCAGGTCATGATCTCACGGTCCGTGAGTTTGAGCCCCGCATCAGGCTCTGTGCTGACAGCTCAGAGCCTGGAGCCCGTTTCAGATACTGTGTCTCCCTCTCTCTCTGCCCCTCCTCTGTTCATGCTCTGTCTCTCTCTGTCTCAAAAATAAATAAACGTTAAAAAATAAAATGAGGAAAAGAATGACATCCATTTCCTTAAAATGATATGAGAAATAAATGAATATCACATCTATGGAAAGATCACATCTATGTTCTAAGATGCTCTTAGAACATTGCCTGGCACACAGAAATAATAAGTGTTAGATATTATTATCTCCCATATCCTAGGGCTGCTGTGAGGGTTAAGTGAGTTAGTATATATAAACTACTAATGTGTACCAATGAATGTCAGCATTACCAATTTTATTATTTTATAGGATTCTGACTTATGTGACCTTGAAATACTATGGCATAATGAAAATATTAACAAGGCCTCACTTAATTTTTTAAATTTGGAATTTCCCCCAAATTAAATAAATTTCATAAAAAATGATGTAATTTTAAAGTTGGGAAGCTGAGTGTTTATGGTACAGCCACCCCTTGAGCTGCTTTAGCTGCCAAAAAAAATATGTATGTCATCTTTATTTCATATCAGTTTAAAACCCCTGTGTGTTGGAACTTCAGTAAATTTTAGCAAATACTATGCTGTTTTCTTATTTGCTGTTGTATTTCAAAAAGCCCTTTTTATTTTGAGAAAAAGGTGCCTCTCAAGTATTCCTTTGTCTGTGGTATGTAGGGCCATAAGAGAAATGCTCCCATAAATCAGTAACTTGAAGCAGAAGTTAGATGTGATAAACAGCAAAATAGCTAAAAATCATCATGGTAAGATGTACTGTTAATTCAGGAGACTGCATTGTGCAAATATTATAGATAATAATGCAGTATTTTTTTTCATAAACCAAAGTACTAATTTAGGCAATCATTGTAGATTTATGTGCCTTAAGAGAGCATCCCATGCTTTTCTTTTATTCCTGTGGGGAAATGAGTTTTGGATTGTGAGATTCCTTAAGGAATGTGTCCCTTGCATAAAATTCTTACCTTGGTCATTGTGTTGCTGTGGAGAAGGTGGGAAGAAAAGCAGGTCAGCAGTATGCTTTGTGGTTGTCATCTTCTCATGGTCTCTTGACTTCCATGCCCATTAGTGCCTCATGCCCATCCATCTTCTGATCCAGAAGAGCACCTCCTTCTCATAGGTTTTCTGATTCCTCTGCTATCACCTCTCTGTTCTGTTCCCAAGCTTTTTGTTTTTTCCCTGGGGGCAGGGGAGAGAGGGGCAGAAGGAGGGAGGGGCAGAAGGAAGGAGAGAGGGAGGGGGGCGGGAAGAGAATATGAGACTCTTAAGCAGGTTCCATGGCAGCATGGAGCCCAATGTGGGCTGGATCCCACGACCCTGAGATCATGACCTGAGCCAAAATCAAGAGTAGGATACTCAACTGACTGAGCCACCCAGGTGCACCCCAAGCTTTTTGAACTGTCTCTTCATCTAGCACCCTGATATAATCTAGCTTATAATTATGAATTTCATATGTATCCAAACTACTACTAGTGAGATGACAACACTCTGAAGTTTGTGTGATCTGTAATTAACTCTTGTAACTCTTCCTCTCAAAACCTCTTGGGAAACTTTAGGTCACTTAAGCTTTTCTGCTAGTGTTAATGTAGAGGTACAACTTGGGTGCCCGCACAGGCCAGGGAGTGCAGCGGATTGATAACCTGGAGAGCTCATTCCCACACAACAGGGTAGCTGAGGGGATGCCCCAGCTGATTTTTGCCTTGTGCTTGGAGCTTCTAGAGGAGGCATTTGTACCATTTCCTGACTTCTCATATCACTATCTGCTAGTGAACAAAACATGGTCTTCCAATTTATGGCCTCTATGTTAACTGCTTAGAAGGACACAAAGATTGAGCAAGTGGCTTGTTCTGTCCCTACTTGACCCTGGACTCAGACTGGTCTCCTTCAACCTCTCTGCCTCTCGGGCTCTTATGTTTCACTTCCCAAGCTATTTCCAGTGAATTGTTCAGGAGGGAAAATAGACCCTTAACGGGAGGACATGCCAGCTGCTTGTTCCAAGACTGCTGCAATTGTGAATTACTCTGGTGTAGGAAAAATATCTTCGCATAAGAGAAAGAGTAAGAATAGTTGTAAATATTGAAATGACTTAAGTGAAATGTTTCTTGGGTCACTTTGGGGGCTTTTATGGGGCAGAGTTATAAAGTGTCATAAAACCCGTACTTGGAGCAGAACTCTATAGAATATGGACTACTGACGTGTAGGGCCTTCACAACTGTATCCTTCCACTTTTCCCACACATTTCTGCCTCCCTCTGATCCCTGAAGAAGAGGACCTAGAGCCAAGCAAGGATGGGAAGAGGCACTGGGGGACTGAGAAACGTTCTGTTGGGTGGAAGAGTGACTGGTCTGGTGCTTTTGGGGTGCCTCACATGGGAGAGGACAAGATCTTTTCTTGAACTTTGTATTTTGAAGTAATTTCAAACTTAAAGAAGAGTTGTAAGAACAATGCAGAGAGCTCTTACGTACCATTCAACACACAAATTCAGGTGTTAACATTTTACAGTAAAGGCTTTATCATTTTCTCCTCTCATACTGAATTATTTGTAAGTTGAAAGCCTGAGACTCATCATCCCTGAATGTGTTAGTGCTTGTTACCTACAAACAAGCGCTGTCTGCTGCATAATCAGGGCCCAACTGTCTCCATGTGAGAAAATGAGGTGCAATATGGCCACTGAAACCACAGTCCCCATGTAAGTGTTATCTCTTGTCTCTGTTTTGTCCTTTAGAGCAAAAGCATCCAATCCAGATTATTCTTTGAATTTTATTATGTTGTGTATCTCTCCTTCAATCTAGAGCAGTTAGTACTTTCATGACCTTATTATTTTTGAAAAGGCTGAGTATTTTGTACAACGGCTCTCAGTTTGGGCTTGTCTGATGCTTCCTCATTATTAAATTCAGGTTGTTAAGTACTTTTGGCAGGAAAAATACGAAATTAACTTTGATGGTTTGTTTAAGGCAGAAGCTGTCACGTTTTTCCATTGTGATGTTTCTTCATCCTTTGTAGTGAATAAGTATTTTGTGGGGAGATATTCTGAGACCTGGTAACTATCCCATTCCTCTGACTTTCACCCATGTGTTTTCATATTACTGATGATTCTTCACTGAATCAGTTATACCTGTGATGATCATCATCTAATTCTGTTGTTCCTTCTGTTTATTGACATTTTACTATAAGGAAGCACCTTCTCCTCTATTTATTTACTTATTCATTTTTATATTTATATTAATGTGGATTCTTCTTGGGGTTATAATCCAATCCTTTCCTTTATTTTGTTGCTCACATTATTCAAGATTTGACCAGAGTCCCTTCATTTTAGCTCCTATGTTCTTTGGAAAGGTCCCCCTCATTCTTTGAGAACTCCTTTCCTTTTTTCATACCAAAAATTATTTTGGGCTGTTTATTTTCCTGTCTCAGTCTTGAATTCATCTGTATTCTTGGTGAAGGGGGATAATAGTATTTAGAAACCAAAGATATGGATACTAGATGTGGTCATTACTGCTGGGGTATCACTACTCCCATGCCCTCTTGGCACGCAGACCTAAAAGGCTGAAGTATATGTGTATAAATACCTGTATTTACCTAAACATATTAAATCAGGTACTCAAACCAGTACCTCCATGTCCAAAGCACATTCATTCTTGGTTTCTCCTTTCTCTTATCTAACTGGAGAAACCTGTCTTGTATTTTTCTCAATAAATGTACTTATTGCTTCATCCCTCAGTGTATAACCAATCTCCCAACTTGCACGGCCACTGCCTTCCTCAGCGGCTATCCTCGCCCAGATGCTTGTTTGGCTCAATCTCCAAACCCGCCATATAACCACCTTGTTCAGCCCAGATCTGCTGTCCATCTCTAATAAGTACTGAGGAAGAGGAAGGGACCTTTGTGGCTTTTCAACTGAAATTTGCAAGTACTCAAGCAAGAAGGGAAAAAAGGCAGAAGTGATATCTTAGGCCCCTCTGTTAAAGAGATGAAAGCAAAAAAATCATTCACGTGGGGCCCTGCATTTTAAGTCTGATACCACACTTGTCATTGTACTGTGGATTCACAGTAGCATGTGTGCCTCAGTTGCCATGGAGTTATCATCTGACTGAAGAAAGGTGGCCTGCTCTACTGAACATATATTGTGTTTTGTGTGAGGGAGTTTATATTTTACAGCACTTTGTTCACTTGCTTACATTTGAAGAAAAAAGGAATGGTAAGAATTTTTGTATTATATGGGTGGATTTTATACAAGACAAAAACAAATTCCTCTTCCCAATTCTGAAAAAAATTCCAGCAAAATAAGGCCTTGATCATGATAATATATTGAAACAACACAGGAGTCTGGGAACATGTGCTGTGTCTTACCCACAGGGAGCACCACTTAGGAAAGAAAAAAACATTAGTACCAAATGGGAATTTCTAGTTAAGAAAATCAAATATTGGGGCGACTGGGTGGCTCAGTTGGTGAAGCGTCTGACTTCGGCTCAGGTAATAATCTCATGGCTGGTGGGTTCAAGCCCCGCATCAGGCTCTGCATGGGCAGCATGGAGCCTGCTTGGGATTCTCTCTCTCTCTCTCTCTCTCTCTCTCTCTCTCTCTTTCTCTCTTTCTCTCTCTCTCTCTCTCTCTCTCTCCCCCCCTCCCCTGCTCACACGCTCCCTCTCTCAAAAAATAAATATTAAAAAAAAAAAAGAAAACCAAATATTTATTATGATAACAATGGAGACTCTTAAGAGTTCCAGATAACAAGCTAGTGCCATGGCACTCAGGGATAAGCTTCAAGATATGCCAGAAACAAAGGTGGAAAGAGGGGCTACAGTGCAGGCAGATTGAAGGTGGGTACACAATAGCTTTTAACCAGGAGTTTTTGAGGCTCTCCTATCTAATGTATGTGTTTTACCTATCTAACCTATAATGGGATGACACAAGTAATAGAGTGTTGGGTGTATGCTTTGACCACTCTTCATGGAGATCTGCATTTCTAGGCTGAGAACAACTGAGTTTTACCATTATTTAGTTCTATAACAGACTAACCAAAGTTGAGTGGCTTGAAGCAATAGCCACTTTATTATGTCTCATGTTTTGTAGGTCAGGACATTGAGCAAGGCTTGGCTGGACAATTTTTCTCCTTGTGGTGTTGACTGGGGACACTTGTTGGTATTGACCAGGCAGTTGTGCTGTTCTGGATGTCTTTGTTCACAGGCCTGGGGTCTTGGCAGGACATCAAAACGTGGGCCCAGCTGAACCCCACTCCTTCTTAGATAGTCTCAGGATCTTGCCACATGGTCTCTTGATCTGGGTGGTTAGACTTCTTTCATGGTTCTCAAGAGTTCCAAGACACCAGCGAGGAAGCAGTCAGTTTTGAAAGCTACCTTGGAACTGGCTTAGCAACACTTGCACAATACCATATCAGTGAAAGTGGTCATAGGCTAGGCCAGAATGAAGGAGCAGAATTAGACCCGCCTCTTGATGGAAAGAGAGTCAACAAGTTGGCAGCAATCTTCACTGCACCATATTTGGAAAAAACTGAGCATGAGATGGACAGGTTTTTAAAACCTAACCCTTCTTTCTATACAAAATATTGTTAATAATTTTTAATAATGAACATAGTACATTTAAAGTTTTGAAACAGTCTTTTCATCATTCAAATTAAAGTTTAAATGATTATATCTTAAATGAGGGATTATATTTATAAAACCCAGATCTTTGGCTTAACACATGTTCTCCTGTTCTATAAAGTTTATGAGCTTAAAAGTAATCACTTAAATGTCCTAAATCAAGGTTATTAATGAATCCTCAAGGTTTTCCTTTTGAAGATATATAATCCATTTTTCTTAAAGAAAAAAAAAGACGTTGGTTGTGAAATGTCTTATATTGCCCAGTGTTTCACTGTTGAGTTTACTCTTTGACCTGTAATGAATAGACTAGATTGACAGTTTCCATTCACTTTAGGGTTCTCTTTATTAACTGTGAATTTTTTTTTAGCTCAAAGGTTAAATTTCAAATCATATTTACAGAAGAATTGTGAAGAGTAAGAGATTTTCTGAACACCCTTCACTCAGTTTCCCCTAATGTCAGTGTCTTAATCATCTTATATTTGTCAAAACCAGGAAATCATACAGTCAATATACTGTATACAGTACTAGTAACTAAACTGTGGATTGTTTTTGGATTTCAAGTTTTTCCACTAATGTCCTCTTTTTGGTTCTAGCATGTATTTCAGGATACCACAGTGTATTTAGAAAGATTAATTTTTGAAATTCATAACATTCATGAATTTGAAACCCTTAGAAGGTGTCCAAGACATAAAGGAGAAAGATAAAAATTTAACTTGTGTTACAGGCATTTCTGCTTATTGGGACTTAATTTTTTTTAATGCAAATTTGATGAAACTAAAGACTATGCTTTATGTTAGTTTTGAAATAGCTCTCCACTCTGGGAATTCGGATTTCTGTTGGCAAAGAATGCTGCCATCTATTATTTGATCTCTGAACTTCCTTGTGGACTGCTTGTTTTTTCTTTTGGTTTTATTACTGACAAGATTTTTGTGAACTCCTGTTCTAACAAAATTTATAAGAAACTAAGAAGCAAATGTTTGTTCAGTGGCAACTATGTGGCATTGGTTCTATTCCTAGAACTTCAGGGAGCTAGCCCTGTGACCTGTGGGCACCTCTCTCATCTCTTGGGTCCCAGTTTCCTCATCTGCAAGCCTGTATCTCCCGATACATAAGAATCAAGAGCACAGTCTGTTTTACAGCACAATCTATGTGTCATCAATAATGCATCCTTTAGTACAGTATGTACCTGTTTCCAAGATTTTTTTGTCTCAGGATTTCTTTACATGCTTTATTTTTTTTTTAGTTTTTATTTATTTTTAAAATTTATTTTGAGAGAGAGAGCGAGCGAGCATGCATGGGGTAGGGGTGAGGGGAAGAGAGAGAGGAAGAGAGGGATAATCTCAAGCAGGCTTCACCTTGTCAGTGCAAAGCCCTATGAGGGGCTCCATCCCACAAACTGTGGGATCATGACCTGAGCTGAAACCAAGAGTCAGACCCTTAACTGACTGAGCCGCCCAGGTTCCCCACCTTACATGCTTTAAAATTACTGAGGACCTGAAAGAACTTTGTCTATGAGGGTTATCTCTATGTATATTTACTGTATTGTAAGTTAAAACTGATAAATTAAGAACTAATTCATTTAAAAGAAACTCATCACATGTCAGTGTAAATAATGTTTTTATGAAAATGGTTGTATTTTCCAAAACAAGACAATTTTAGGTGAGAAGAGAGTGACATTGTTCTTAGATTTTTGCATTCTTTAATATCTATTTTTAAATTTTTAAATTTATTTTTTCTTTGTTTTTAAAGCTTATTATTTATTTTGAGAGAGAGGGAGGGAGGGAGGGAGGGAGAGAGGGGCAGGGAGAGGGAGAGGGAGAGGGGGAGAGAGAGAGAGAGAGAGAGAGAGAGAACGAACGTGAGCCAGGGAGGGGCAGAGAAAGAGGGAGAGAGATAATCCCAAGCTGTTAGCACAGAGCCCAACATGGGACTCCATCTCATGAATCATGAGATCATGACCTGAGCCTAAATCAGGAGTCTGACACTTAGCAGAGCCACCTAGGTGCCCCTATTTGCTTTTTTAAATATCTAGTTTAATAGAAGACAGCTGATTCTCATATCTGCCTTATACATTGTTGCGAGATCATATGCCATGTAATCTCTAGAAAATTGTATACTTGAGAGAGCAAAAATGATAAATAACAAATTACTGGCAATACAGGTTTGACTCATGGACTGCTGGAAAGGTCTCTAAGTCTTTGCAGGGATCCTCAGGCCACACTTTGAGAACCTGGGGTGTAAGAGAATGAACAGAGATTTTTGAGTCTGATATTACTGGATTGGAATCTTGCCTTTACCATTTATTTCTGTGTGAAATATAAAAAATTTCTGTGTGAAATAGCCAAACCGCTTATCCTCTCCCAACGTCTGTAATCTCATTTGTAAAATGGGAATAAACATGCCAAGTTCACACAGCTCTTGTGGAGGGAATGAAATGAAGTGTATGAAAGCATTTACCATGTTCTGTAAATGTCGATGCTCAAGATTTACTCTCTTTCCTTAAAGATGAGTTGAGCAGAAGAAAAACATCATAAAGAATATAACAAGTTTAGAGAGGAAAATCAGGGAGTGAGATGTGGTAGTTTGTCAGCAAAGATGGCCACCAGTAATTCTTTCAATCACTCCCTATGTGCTCATGTTACTCCTCTTATCAAGAAATGGAGTGTGGTTCTCTTCTTTCTCCATCTGGGCTGACCCTATGACTGACCCTATGAATTGACTGATAGAGTGTAGCATGAGTGATGCTTTGCTGGGTCTGGGCCTGAAGAAACTTGGCAGCTTCTGTTCTTGCTTTCTCGGAGCCCTCAGTCATTACAGAAAGTCAGACTGTACTCCTGAGGCGAGAGGCCCGAGGTTAGGAGAGACACTGAGGAGAAGGACAGAGACCAAACCAGCCTCCAGCCATTGCTCAGCCCAGCTGAGGTATCAATATGTGAATGAAGCCATCATGGGTTCTCGAGCCCAAGTGAACCTCTCCAGCCAACACCAGATGGAACAGACACTAGCTTTCCCTTCTGAGCCCTGCCCAAATTGCAGAATCATGAGCAAATTCTTGCACGAAGCCACTAAGTTTTGAGGTGATTTGCTACACAGCAATAGATGGCTAAAATGTTAGATAAGTATGAGAAGAAGTTAATCAGTATGAACACACATATGAAAAATAGCACTTTGAAAAACAAACATTTTACTTAAAGTAAATTTTTTTAATGTTTATTTATTTTTGAGAGAGAGAGAGAGACAGAGCATGAGTGGGGGAAGGACACAGAATCCAAAGCAGGCTCCAGGCTTTGAGCTGTCAGCACAGAGCCCAAGGCGGGGCTCGAACCCATGAACTGTGAGTTCATGACCTGAGCCAAAGTCAGATGCTTAACTGACTGAACCACCCAGGGGCCTCAAACATTTTACTTTAAAAAAAATTTTTTTAATGTTTATATGAGAGAGAGAGAGAGAGAGAGAGAGAGAGTGTGTGTGTGTGTGTGTGTGTGTGTGTGTGTGAGAGAGAGTGTGTGAGTGAGTGGGGGAGGGACAGAGAGAGATGGAGACAGAACCCAAAGTAGGCTCCAGGCTGTGAGCTGTCAGCACAGAGCCTGACGTGGGGCTAGAACTCACGAGTCATGAAATCATAACCTGAGCCGAAGTCAGATGCTTAAGCAACTGAGCAACCCAGGCGTCCCCAAACATTTCACTGTTTTTTTTTTTAAATGTTTACTTATTTATTTTTGAGAGAGGGAGTGCACAAGTGGGGCAAGGGCAGAGAGATAGAGGGAGACACAGAATCTGAAGCAGACTCTGGGCTTTGAACTGTCAGTACAGGACCCGATCTAACTCATGAACCATGAAATCACCACCTGAGCCATGAAATCACCACCTGAGCTGAACTGACTTAACTGACTGAGCCACCCAGGTGCCCCAAACATTTTGCTTTTTTTAAAAAAATGACTAAATGGGTTTTTTTTGTTTGTTTGTTTCTTTTTAGTTGCCTGGGTGGCTCAGTCGGTTGAGTGTCCAACTCTTGGTTTCAACTCAGGTCATCACCTCATGGTTGGTGAGATTGAGCCCTGCATCAGGCTCTGTGCTGACGGCACAGAGCCTCCTTGGGATTCTCTCTGACCTTTTCCTACTTGTGCACATGCTCTCTCTCAAAAATAAATAAATAAGCTTAAAGTGTTATATATTTATTCCTCACCTAGAGGATGAAGGTAATGTAGTAAAAAACCAGCAGATGGTTGTTAACAATACTTGGTCTGAGAAGAAATTACCATTGGTGCCTGAGGAATCTCTACTCTGTGCCTCTATTTTGCCTTATCCTAACAGGCCTGTGCTAAAAATGTTTACCGTCATTTTTGTTTTCTCACAGAACTTGGAATCTATTATGTTAAAGACACTAAATAAGAAATAGTGAATTTTTAAAGGCATAACATTAAAGAATTTTTTAAAGGGTTCATTCCTCCTTTGTGAAGGAGTAAACTCAAATGTAATAGTTATCATTCTCTGCAGCTGGTAAAAACCTGCCTTTCTGGTTTGTAATGTCACGTTAATCTGTAAAGGTGTTATTACTCATTCGAAGAATTCTTTGTTCTGGTTGAAAGCTTCCCTGATGGTATTTTCAAATAAACTTGTCCTATTTGGGATTCTTTCTCAAGATTATAATCCTTTTGTAGCCCTGTTCTTGCCATAATGCTGCTAGTGTGTCAGTAATAAAAGTAATTCTATCTCTATTTGCTGAGATTTAAGTGGCATCTAATTCACAATCCAGAAATATGTCACAGGCATTTACTGTCATTTGAAAAGTAAATTAATATCTTGTAACATTAAATGAACATTTTCTGAATGAAGTTGGAAAAGTCAGATGCTTCTTTTCTTCTTACTGTCTCCTATCCAATCTCTTCTGATTTCCTTATGATAAAAAACAAAAATCCTGTCAGATTTTATCGCATAAAGAAAATTATATATCTCTATATAACTTTTATATATTACAACTTACTATAAGACCACTTTATTTTTTCAGATCTTACAGATTTCAGATATAAGACTTATTTCTTGGGGTGTGTGGGTGGCTCAGTGGTTAAGCATCTGACTTTGGCTCAGGTCATGACCTCATGGTTGGTGAGTTCGAGCCTCGCATCGGGCTCTGTGCTGACAGCTCAGAGCCTGGAGCCTGCTTTGGATTCTGTGTTTCCCTTTCTCTCTGCCCATCCCCTGCTCGGACTCTGTCTCTCTCTCAAAAATAAACATGAAAAAATTTATTTTAAAGACTTATTACTTAAATGCTGTTTAGAGTCCATTGAGTTTGTTGGAATTACATAACACTGAAACAAATGTTTAAGTAAAAGTGAACTGTGTAGCTTTGACTCAGTGGGTATACTGAGGTCAGGATAAATGAATCCATCCATCTTTCTTTTTGCTTTCATCGCTCTGACTGGTCAGGAAAATGGAAATCTTGACAACGGACAGGAATCGAGGTTTAATTCACAGGCTACCATATTTCCAGTATTGCATCTCTCTCTACCTTGTTTGCTGGCTCTTGGTATTCAGAGAATTTTTAGGGAGTTCTTACCATGTGTAAATTATTGAACTGCATGGAAAGGAAGTGGTGTATGCTCCTTAACACCTGCTTTCAAAATGTCTAAATATTAGTAGAAAAGTTAAGAGAAGTATAAAATAGCTTCAATAAAGAAAATAGTGTTAAGTCTCAGAGGCAGGCAAAAATAAGAGGTTGAGTGGAGGCAGAGGTCATAGTGAGGTTGAGGAGATAAGGACAGGCTTCGTGGAGAAGGTGGCATTTGAACTGGATCTTGAAGGATTAAGTGGGGTTTTGATGGTGCCAGAGCAAGAACGGTATCCTGTATAGAGAACAGACAGCTCAGGCAAGCCAACGCCCAAGGAGCCCTCAGGAATTCCTTTCCTGAGAATTGTGTTGCCACACAGCTCATTCTCTCAAGTCTCACTAGTGGAGAGCCATTGTAGGTAGAAGACAACATTGTAACTTACTCATCTTTTTAAATGTACTTGGACATATTGCTAAGTGCTATGATTGCAGTTATATCTTATTTTCTAGTCTCTTGATGATTTTCTCATTTTGGTAGAGATTTTTCCCAGAAATGGTCAGAAAAAACTGATTTTGCTAAACACAATCCCATTCTTAACCCCCCTCCTCTTTTTTTTCTTTTGCCAAGTACTGAAAGAAGTAAAGCTAAAAATTTTTTTCCTTAAACTTAAACTAACCATCTGACTTAAGTGAAGTCCCCAGTGCCTCAGCATTTTAAGGATTTGGGGGCATGTAGCCTCCATGCTGGTATATCATGGCCCGTAATGATAAGGGTTCCCTGCCCAAAGAGCTTAGGAAAAATTCAGATTAAAAAGTCTTATAGTAACTTTTTTGGGGGTAAATAGGGAGCATGAATTATTTATCTGTAAATATGGTCAACAAATTGACAGCTAAACACCATACCCCTATTTTGTCTGTGTGTATTTTCCTTAATGCCTCACAGTGCATGAACCAAATCCACAAAACAACTATCTCTGTGAACAAAAACAAGTAATGAATGACTAGTTTCTATTTGGCATATTTTTTCTTTGAAAAAATATTTTAATGCAAGTAAAATGTGTGCATCGTAACTACTCAAATATGTAAAAAAGCTGATGATGATCAAGTCCTTCCTTGTCTCACTTTCTAGAAGTTTCTATCACTCCATGTTCCCATGATTTCTTCAGGGTTCTGATAGGGCAACCAACCGCTTACCCCATGGAGGTTCTTTGTATTATATTCTGGGTGCATCTTTTTTTCTGGCATTTGTTAGCATGCTTTTTCCATCTTCTGGAAATTAATCATTTGCCAACATGTAATGGGTACTCAGTAGATATTTGAAGTCCTATGTTTCTTTCATAATATCCTTGATGGTATGTACTCATTCTTTTCTAGTAATAAATCCTGCAACTGGCCTGTTCCTGGCCCAGTGTACTTGTAGTTCTTACTTTGGCTCTCATGTCCATTCTCTGTCAGTTCTCATTTTCTTTATTTAAGAATGATTGCTTCTGAACTTGAAGACTACCAATCTGAACTGCAAAATACAACCCACAGGCAATCTCTGAAGAATCCACATGAAAAGTGCAATTATCCCTAAGAGCAGGAGGCATAAATAATGGAATACAAATTGAAACAGGGTGACAGGGGACAGTGGACAGGGTGATTGGAAGGACTCAGGGCAGGACTGGCAGAAATGTGATGATGCATACCCCCTACCCTAGTAGCTAATTGACGGCTAACACGCACGCTTTTTGAGGCTTGTCATATTACAGTATGAGAGATGAGAAGTTAAGAGGTTTTCATGTATGTGTGTGCTTGAGGTAGTAACAGAAACATAATATCTTTGAGGTTCATCTGCCTCTGCTCCATGTTCACGTGTAGACATACAATATACAGAAATCTATAGAGGGAATCATGGGATAACGTGTTTGTTTTTAGGTCAGCTCTGGATTCGTTGTGTAAAACTGCCTATTTTCCTTGTGGTTTCTCTGTAGAGGATGACAAAGAGCTAAAGGATGATATTTGTAAAGAATTGTAAGCACCAGATTCTATAAATACAAAACTGTTACAGTTCTGGTATTTTTGGAGTGATAGTTTTGGAAAATGGTGATTCCTTCTGTGCATGAAACTTGTGCTATTTCCATATACTTTCCGAATTGCTAAGCAGGTTTTCCAAGCATGCTTTTGTGTATATTCTTCATTAGCAGACTATTATTTATGCTTTAATAATAGATCATGTGTATGAAAAAGCTAACATTTATCATGGAATGTTAGTTTCCATACAGGCATAAAGACAGCCTTGGTTTATATATATTTATGTATATGTACATGTATTTTCTCTAAAAACTCTGCCCCATTTCCGTGCTGTGATCTCAAGCATAATTTGTTCCTCTTCTGTTCACGAAGCCCTTCTTCACCTGCTTAGGATTGAGGATATAGGGGGAGTTGTGTGCTTCTGCTTGCTCTAGTGACTCTGTCCATGTCCAGAGAGAAGAAAGGATCCAGAGGAGAGGTTAGATCAAGATGGAACACTAGGTTTGTATGTCAGCCTTCCAGAAATATTTTGAAGAGGACAGATAATGTGCGCATTTTCCACAGCAGCCTGGAAAATAAAGAAGGCGGATCTCAGTCAGCCAGAAATTACAAAACAACAAAACAAAACAAAACAAAATTCCTGAAGCAAAAGGCAATGTGAAACAACTGTAGATGAAAACTGGAGCCCAGAACATGGCAGGAGGACTATGGGAGGGAGATGATAATGGAAGAAAGGTTGCTCCATGCTTAGTAATTGTGGCTGTATTGGGATTAGGAGAAGATGCAAGCAACCATGAGAGTGGTGCCACAGAGGAGGTGAGATAACCAGTGTCTTTGCAGTGATTTCCTTTCCTGGTCACTTAGAGTTAACTACTACTGTTGGCAACCAGGAAACCTGCCTGTTATGCTTCTGTTCTTACGATAAACTGTTGGTGTTCATGATATTTTTAGATACCATTCGACCCAATTTTCTGTACTCTTAGGATTTTTATTGAGGACCCTGGCATGGCTTTTAGGTCCAAATGTACATAATCAGTGTTCCCATGGGGCAAGGGAAGGGATGCTGGTGGATTGCCTGGCTGCTCCTATTTAGTACCTCAAGAATGCTGGGAAACCTGGCATGGGAATCAGTCACCACTGCTCCTCATCCCATTTGATTTCACTTCCGGATGCCTCTGCTATGGGACACCCTACCACTGGGAGCCATTGCCATGAATGAATTTTCAATTCTTTGTCTGTCTTTGCGTTACTTGCTCAGAAGTCAGAGTCCTTGGCTGAAACCAGGTCATGTGCTATGGCTCAGCTCCAGGAGTTGTGGTACGGAGTCTATTTCCTGCCTCTACCAAGACTCACATAGTGCAGGAGTCTTTTCAAATAGGGAGGGGGTTTGGTATTATATACCTAGAACAAAAGAACTATACTGGGAAATTATTTATTAAGAATATTTGACATTAGAACTTCTTTTAATGTAACTCCTAGATGATTACATGATTTTTGTCCTTTCAGATTTCCATAAATGATGTGATAAAATTATCACTCATTTTTAATTAAAAATCACGACAAAATAAAACAAAAAAAACCCCAAAAAGACCAGAAATCGGGAATAAAAGGAATCTTCTATTTGATAAAGGGTATCTACAAGGGCTATGTAGCATCAGTATACTTAGTAATGAAATTTTAGAAGCAATTACATTTAATTCAGGAAGAAGATTGGGATTATTGTTCTCACAACTATCAGTTATCCTTCTGTTGAGGCCCCAGCTAATGCAGTAAGAAAAAGAAAGAAGTATGGAGGAGGAATTTTGAAAAGGAGGAACTAGAACACTTACTATTTGTAGTAAATGTTACCTAAAAAGATTCCACAGACAAATTCTTTTCACTGATACATGGTTAGCAAGATGGCTGTGAAATAGACCAATGAAGAAGAATTATTTGCTTGGCTATTGATTATATATTAGAAATCAGAAAGTATAATGTAACAGCAATAAAACTAAAAAATAGATAAGAATACGCCCATATTAGTTCCATTGCTGCATAACAAATTTCTAAAAGTTAGTAGCTTAAGTGTATGCCATTTATTATCTCATGATTTTGTAGGTCATAAATCCAGGATACCATGGCTGGGTTCTGTGCTTGATCTCAGAAGGCTAAAATCAAGGTGTTGGTTGCCTGGGCACTAGTATGAAGGCTCTGGGGCAGAATCTGCTTCCAAACTCAGGTTATTAGCTAAAGCCAGTTCTTGTGGCTGTAATACTCAGGTTCCCATTTTATTACTTGGGGCCTACTCTAAGCAGCTTGAGGCTGCTAGCATTTCTGTCTCAGGTGCTCCCTCTATCTTTCAACTGGCAAGGACCTGTGGAGTTTTTCTTCTGCTTTGAAAAATCTTTGACTTCCCTTATGCCTTAGTCTTTTGCTGGAGAAAGTGCTTTGCTTGTTAGAGTCCATGTGGTTAGGTCAGATCCCCTCTAATGATCTCTTGATATTAAGGCCAACTGTGACCTATAACATAACACAGTTATAGTAATGACAGTTTATTTTACCAGATCCAGGGATTAGAACAGGATTTATTTTTAGGGGGAGAGGGGCACTTTATAAACTCTGTTTGCCACAGTACCTGAGTAGAATTTTATAATACCAACATGAAAAAAAGTATAAAACTTCCTTGAAGGACATAAAAGAAAACCATATAGGTTTCACTTTTTTTCACTCCCCAAGTCATCTAGTCTGTCAATTCAATTTAATTCCATGCAAACCCCCCTACAGAATTGCTTATTAAATTAGCAAGCTGAACATCATCCTTAATGGGGAACAACTGAGAGCTTTTCCCCTAAGGTCAGGAACAAGACAAGGATGTCTACTCACACCTTTTTATTCAACATAGTACTGGAAGTCCTAGCCACAGCAATCAGACAACAAAAAGAAATCCAAATCGGTAAGGAAGAAGTGAAAGTTTCACTATTGGCAGATGATGTGATACTATATATAGAAAACCCTAAAGAGTCCACCAAAAAAACCTGCTAGAACGATAAATGAATTTAGTAAAGCCATAGGACATAAAATCAGTGTACAGAAATATGTTGCATTTCTGTGCACTAATAATGAAGCAGCAGAAAGAGAAATTAAGAAAAAAAATTTTAATTGCACCCAAAATAAGATATCTAGGAATAAACTTAACTAAAGAGGTAAAAGACCTATAGTCTGAAAACTATAAAACACTGGTGAAAGAAGTTGAAGGTGACACAAGGAAATGGAAAGACATTCCACGCTCATGGATTGGAAGAACAAATATTGTTAACATGTCCATACTACCCAAAGCAGTCTACACATTTAATTCAATCCCTATCAAAATACCAACAGCATTTTTTACAGAACTAGAACAAAGAATCCTAAAATTTGTATGGAACCACAAAAGACCCTGAATAGTCAAAGCAATCTTGAAAAAGCAAAGCAAGGCAAAGCTGGAGGCATCACAATTCTGGACCTCAAGTTATATTACAAAGCTACAGTAATCTAAACAGTATGGTACTGGCACAAAAATAGACACATAGATCAGTGGAACAGAATAGAAATTCCAGAAATCGACCCATAATTATATGGCCAGTTAATCTTCAGTAAAGCAGGAAAGAATATGCAATGAGCAAAAGACAGTCTCTTCAGCAAATGGTGTTGGGAAAATTAGAAACGTGCAAATGAATGAAACTGGACCACTTTCTTAAACCATGCATAAAAGCAAACTCAAAATTGATGAAAGACCTAAATGTGAGACCAAAAACTATCAAAATCTTAGAAGAGAGCACAGGTAGTAACCTCTCTGACAACCACTGTAGCAGCTTCTTTCTAGGTACATCTTCTCAGGCAAGGGAAACAAAAGCAAAAATAATCTATTGGGACTTCATCAAAATAAAAAGCTTCTGCACAGTGAAGGAAACAGCCAACAAAACTAAAAGGCAACCTATGGAATGGGAGAAGGTATTTGCAAATGACATATCTGATAAAGGGTTAGTATCCAAAATATATAAAGAACTTACACAACTCCAGCAAAGCAATTCAGTTAAAAAATGGGTAGAAGACATGAACAGACATTTCTCTGAAGAATACATATAGATGGCCAACAGACACATCAGAGGAATATAAATCAAACCTACAATCAGATACCACCTCACACCTGTCAGAATGGCTAAAATAAAATACATAAGAAACAAAAGGTATTGGCGAGGGTATGGAGGAAGGGGAACTCCCTTGCACTATTGGTAAAGATGCAAACTGGCACAGCCACTGTGGAAAACAGTATAGAGGTTCCTCAAAAAGTTAAAAATAGAACTACTCTATGATGCAGCAATCACACTGCTGGGTATTTACCCAAAGAATACAAAAACACTAATTCAGAGGGATACATGCACCCCTCTGTTTATAACATCATTATTTACAACAGCCAAACTATGGAAACAGCCCAAGTGTCCATCAATTGATGAATGGATAAGGAACACACACACACACACACACAACACACACACACACACACACACACACACAGACACACACACACCCTGCAATATTACTCAACCACAAAAAGAATGTAATTTTGCCATTTGTAACAACATGGATGGAGCTAGATAGTATTATGCTAAGTGAAATAAGAGAAAGACAAATACTATATGATTTTACTCATGTGTGGAATCTAAGAAACAAACCAGCAAAGGAAGAAAATAAGAAAATCAAGAAATAGACTCAATCAGGGGCACCTGGGTGGCTAATCAATCAAGTGTTTGACTCTTGATTTTAGCTCAGGTCATGATCTCACAGTTCTGTGGGATCAAGCCCTGTGTTGGGCTCTCTGCAGATGGTGCAGAGCCTACTTGGAATTCTCTCTCTCCCTCTCTGTCTGCCCCTCCTCTGCTCACTTTTGTGCATGCTCTCTCTCTCTCAAAATAAACATTAAAAAAAAAAGAAACAGACTCAATTATAGAGAACTGAGGGTTATCAGAGGGGAGGTGGGGGTGGGTGGGTGAAATAGGTGATGGGGATTAAGGAGTGCACTGCTCATGATGAGCATCAGGTGATATGGAACTGTTGGATTACTATATTGTATACTTGAAAGGAGTTTAACACTGTATGCTAACTACTGGAATTAAAATAAAAACTTAAAAAATAATTAGCAATCTGGTTCTAAACTTCCTCCAGTAGAGAAAAATGTATAAGAATTTGCAAAGACAGTTTGGAAAAGAATGATGGATACCAATACATTACATTAAAATTGAAGTCATTAAAATCATTGAGGATTGGTTAAGGAATAATCCATGGGGTAGAATAAGGGCTACTTTAGTAGATGATGAAGTTTTTAATCAAAAAAGTAATCATGACCTATTCAGTAAACAGTGGTGCTGTTGTCTATCCATTTGGAAACAAAATTAGGCCCTTATCCCAAGCACAAAAATAATTTCCAGACAGAATGAAGAACTAAATATACAAAGTAAGGAGAATTTGCTCATATACCTCGGGTTAGAGCATGCCTAACCCAAATGCTAGAAAATGCAATTGGTTAGTAAGCAGATGATGGAACACTTACTTTTGTAAGTATATGGAAAATGCAAATTAGAACAGTTACCCTCTCCCCTGTTTTGCTCAATCAGATGGGGAAAATTTTGCTCAGCCAAATGTTGGCAAAGGGGAAATATACTTCCATTGAAGAAGTTGTAATGGTCTTTTTGGCAGTGTCCATTGTAATGTTAAGTATGTGTATCCTTAGAAAGAGTAATTTTGCTTCCAGATTTGTACCCTAGCTAAACACCTAAGTACATGAGCACAAAGAAGCATTTACTGGATGTGGCATTGTTATTATTGGAGAACATGTCCCAAACCAAAGATCCATCATGGAAGTGCTTTTGTTTATAAATCATCCAATGGATTTTGAAAAAGACACCAATTAAGTTTAATGAAGGTAATTTAGAGGAAAACAAAAATACCTATGGGTTTTGTAACAAGAGCTATTTTCTCCCAGTGGGTACTTTTATCACCTCTTATCATCCATTTTATAATACATTTAAGCAAAACATTTCCCTTACATTACAGATTGATTTTCTAAGAGCAGTGCAGTTTTGAGTACCCTCCATATATGAGCAAGCACAGAATGGTAATTCTCTGGGGAAAAATTCAACTGAACAAAGCCTTACTTCCTTAACACAATGTGTCACTTCTTGGGGATTTCTCTTAACTACCCTGTTGTACCTGCCAATGAGGGGCAAAAGAAAGGAAAAGTCTGTATCTGTACAGAGAGCACTGAAATGGATTATTTTCAAGATTAATGTTATATGTGGAGTGGTGCTTGCTGATTAAATGTTTACCTTATATGTGTGATAATTGGTATTTAATATTTTAGATCTTAATATATTAGATCTTACAAAGCAGCCAGGGGAAATGTTCTCTTTACGTCTGTGCTCATATGAAAGAGATAAAGTAAAATTTCTTCACAAGGGGTTTTCAGAACATTAACTTTGGCAGCTTTAATCTATGGGTTTAGCAGTTGAGGATTGAAAATAAAAGCTTTGGCTATTGTCATTTTAATTCTGTGTATCTTCTGTGTTAGTTGTGAGAATGATGCTGGAGGTGAAAATTGCTTTTTAAAGTGAAAGAACTGTGGGATTTTAACCAAAGTGAGTGGTGTCTGATGAATTCATTAGATGCTTTTCATTTAAAAGATTATCTTTATTAAGAGAAGAATTCTGTCCTGAAGATAATTTACAGTCCCTTAAGAAAAGAAGCTTATATTAATTAAAAACCCACTACAATTTAAAAATCGTTTTACAAAGCAATTTCTTGAATACACTTTACTTGAAACCCTATTTTTCTTTGTAATTGAGGCAAACCTTAAAGAGGGAGCTGTGGGCCACTAAAATCACTTACACTGTGGGCAAAGCTAATAGAAGATGAGAGCTGTGCCCATGTCCCACTGAGAAAGAGAAGACACCTTGTTAAAAAAGTAAAACTGTGAATTATTTTTGCAGAAGTCAACGAAAGGTTCTGTTGTTCTTGACCACGTATTCCGACACATAAACCTTGTGGAGATAGATTATTTTGGGCTGCGTTACTGTGACAGAAGCCATCAGACAGTGAGTACAATGACTTCATATTAAATTTTTCTGGTTATAAATTTCACTCTCTCTCTCTCTGGCTTTTCCTGATGTAGTTTTAGGTAGGCAGTTTCTTTGTAACTGAAAATGATGTTGAAAACCTTTAACATGTTTTCCCTTGCTAATGTTTTTTTTGCATTTTGTTTTCTCTTCTGCCAAAAGTTTGTAGAGTTGCAGGATTCACAACTTCTTTGTGTGTGTTTCTGTTTGCAGTAGACTTTCCTGGTTTACATTTTTAGAACCATATCCTAGAGAGTACTTTTCATTTATGCTGTTAGGAGAACTGAATAAGCCATGTAATAAATATGTTAGGAGGCAAGTGGCTAGTCTTGTTTTTTTTTTCTTTTTTGTGGCGAGTCTTTTGAGGCCACAGATATTTACTTACTGCCTTTTACGAAAGTTAATGGTTAAAGAGAGAAAAAATGCAGTATTAAAAAGGTACTTACCTAAGTTTTAGAAGTTGGATGAGTAATTATAAAATAAATAAGTGGGGGCTTTCATTCATGAGCTTGATGGAGTAAGTAATAAAGGCAGCCAAGTTTTTGGTGTCTGATGTTAATCATTCACGAAGTTTAACTTATAACATCTTTCTGGCTGGTTGGATAGTAGAATTACTAAGAAACTCACTACATTGGTTAGTATAGATTCTATATGGTTATAAGTCTGAAAAGCAATTTCTTGGATGATAAATGAGGAAAGACTTTGGAGGTGGTGGTTTGGGGTATGAAAGGATATTCATTAGTGACTTTCGTTTTAGTCTGAGGAATATCTTAACCTCAGACACAGTCTTCTTGTGCAAAATGCTTACCTTACCTTAAAAATCCTGTTTGGCTTTTATTTTCATGCTATTCAACTCCTGTTGGAATAAAGATTTCCTCTTCTTCCTTCCTCATTTCTCGCAGCCTCCAGTGGATCATCTGGGGTCTGTTCAGTGAGGCACATGATTGTCTGAGTGGGTTTTTTTCTGTCCTGGTCACAGGAATGTGCTAGGATGAGAAGAGACAGGCAAATGGAATGCTATTCATGGTGGTAACTTGTGATTTTTCCTGAGCTAGTTTCATAATCTGTTTTGTTTCACAGGAGGATTTCACAAAGCAGGAATAAAAAATTGGGTGTGTTGGTTAGCTTTCCATAGAGAGGAATAGCTTTCTAAAGGCAAGCGGTCATTAAGGCACACTTCAAAGAAAGGGAAATGGACATATTCAGGAGTTGCCTGAATTCTATCCTGTATAGGATATAAGTCAATACTGCAGAACTGTAAATCCATATTGAAAGATTAAATTGAAGGCTATCAAAGCTATCTTGCATCACATTCATATTTTTGAAAGAACATTTTTCCTAGCAGAGAACACCACTGGTTCCTGATCTTATCTGGTATGTCAGACCATGCCTGGAAAGATTGACTGTCGTGCTAAAATTATATAGACTTTATCTCCCTCCTTTTTAAAAAAACTTTTCAAAGGAAAAAAACATATGAAAAAAGTCAGAGATTTTCAAACAATGGCCTGTATCATTGCAAAAAGAATTAGCAGTTGATACTGATAAATAGTCAAAGTTTTCTAGGGTTTATATTAAGATCAACATTTTTTTTCTCCTACCTTTATTCCTAAGGGTTGGCATTTGTGATAGGGTTTGCGTTGCAGGCTTTAGAAGAAAATAAATTACAGTTAGAATGAGAAAGCTCTTAAGTCATGTTTTTTGATATGGTAAGAACATCAGGTGTGTAAATCACATGCAAAATCTATTTTTTGCCTCCTGAATTTAGTTCTTTGTAGTGAACAAAGATAAAGTAGAAGTGATTTGTAAATATTCCTTAATCTTTTCACATCAAAATGTATTGTCTGATTGCTTTATATATATATTTTTTATTGTAGGAAGCTGTGAGAATAAGGTCATGAAAATTTGCCCCTCCTTTACGTAACCATTACATCAAAGCATACTGGAGGGCTGAAGTATATATCCAGGTAGAAATGTGATTCCATTACTGCTTCGCTTCTTTTGGGTATTGAGGCAGAACTAAGGATTTCCCTCAGGGAATAGCTCTGGCAGGCTTTTCACTCCAGAAGGGCAACCACCCAAGGCACAGCTTTGTTTCTAGGGAAATTGTCAGTGAACCCAAATTCACATTTCTCTATCTTCTATGTTAGTAAGAGCAGCCCTACATAGCTCTTAGTTACTTAAGGTAAAAATTTAAATAACCATGTGTTAGAATGGCACAGGACACAGTGAAAAATTTGTCTTTAAAAATAATGATTTCTGTGAATTTGCCTGAATTACTATCCATTAGATTGGATTTTCTGCATTGCTTTGATCTTTTTCTGCACCAAAAGGTTTGCTTTTAGTAGGGAATGCTTTGCAACAATCTTGAACATAAATAAGATCTACATAGAAAAGACTTGGAGGCCCTAAGAGGGACCTTTTAGGTCAACTCTTAAGACAAATAAAAAGAGAAAGTAGGAGAAGGAGCTAGGGGTAAAAGAGAAGAAAGATGAGGATTAAGAAGAAGTGTCTCATATCAGTGAGAAGCCCTAGGCTCCCTCCCTCCCTCCCCTTGGCAGTGGATAGTGCCTTGGGGCCATGCCTAGACTCTGGCTGGGGGCAGACTGAGAGGCATGTCTCTAAGGCACATGGACCTCACATAGCAGGGAACTTGTCTGTCCTTGAGGAGCAGGGTAACCAAAAGGCTGGATCTAGACATGTCATCATCACCACCATCCATCACCATCTTTGTCATCAGTGCACCAGAAACTGTTGAACATTTTCCACATGTTGTCATTATCTGCTCAAAACAACTTTGCAAGCTAAATATTATTATCATACTATCAGAGATGAAGAAATGGAAGCTGAAAAGGTTAAGCCACTTCCCCAAGATCACATAACCAGCAAGTATTAGCACCAGAATTCAGACGCAAGGCTTCGTGTGTCCAAGACCTTCAACTACACAATATCCCGACTTGCTTGCATGTAAGATGGAATGGTTTTGCAGATGTAGGATACTAAGGAATTGTTCCCCAATTTATATACTTAGGGTTTGTTGAGAGGAGTTAAATGGTATGTTCCAACAAGTCCTCTTCTCAGATTGACCTGTGGCAAGAGAGTTTATTTAGGCCTTTTTTGTGTATGTATGCTTTTATGTGGTCGTTCAACAGCAATTTAAAGAATGCCTAATATGTGCAGGCCCTGTGCTAGAGCTCTCTCTGCTTTTCACATAGTCTCAGGAATTCTGAGGAAAGGAAATTTGCTGCCTGGAATATTAAATGAAACACAAGTTTTATTAAACTATGCATTTCATAAAACCAAGCCCTAGGAAATTCATGTAACAAATGCGTTGATTCAGGTGTCACCTATGTGTAAAGGGTAACAGCTAGGCAGAAGCAAATGTTTGTAAAGCAAACTTCTCTCCACAGAGTACAGCTGACTTGGTTTGGAAGATTGGGCACCATAATTTCTTAACTTCACTTTTCAGGTAGGGTCTATAAAAGAACCCCTAGGAAAGAAAAGCATTTCTTCATGAAGACATGCTTATTGGGACTGAATTAACACACAGTGCTGTCTGCCTCAATTCAGGCTTAGTTTTATAAAACAGTCTCTTAAAGATATGCAGTGGGGTTCACATACTCGCCCTTCCTTTTCCTAACGATACACAGGAGACCACTTAGCCTGGGCATACATCCTACTTTCTGCTCTGCTTTGGCTTGTGTCATTCTGATTCTTTCTTGATCAAGACTGACCTGTGCAAGGGATGTAGCTCTTTCATATCAGGGCCTTGGTTCAACTTAACAGAAAATTCCCAGCCTCAGTTTAAGGTAGATGAGAGGAATTATGAGAACACACATAACAGAAAGACCCAGATTTATTGAAGGACCCTGCCACTTACTAGGGGTAAATATTTAAAATTCTCATATATACTGACCATTGCTCTAGAAAAGCAGAACTTCCAGAGAAGATGGCTCTCCCCAGTACATTCTAGGACTGACTGTCTTCAATTTGGTTGCTAGCCCAGCAGGAACACCTCATTCTCTGCATATGGTGTGTAGCTTGGCAGTTCAGCTTGGTGTGTCTTTGCTTTGAATGGGTTCCAGGTGTCTCTTGGCTGAGCATCCTAATCCCCAGCACCTGTAAATATCACCTTACATGGCAAAAATGACTTTGCACTTATGATTAAGGATCTTGTACAAGGACATCATCCTAAATTATCCAGGTAGGATCATGTAATTAGAAGCCCCCTTAGACATGACAGGAGAGTCAGAGAGACAGAAATATAACAGTGGAGGCAGAGGTCAAAATCATGTGATTACTGGAAGGGGGCCTTGATCCAGAGAGTGCAGGCAGCCACTAGAAGCTGAAAAATCACAGAAACGGATTCTGCCCTGGAGCCTCCAGAAGAAACAGCCCAGCGTCTTAGTTTAGGTTGGCTCTAACAAATCACCATGGACTGATGACATAAACAAGAACTGTTGATTTCTCATAGTACGGAGGCTGGAAACCTGAGATGAGAGTGCCAGCATGATTGGGTGAGAGCCCTCTTCCAGGTTGTAGACAATCCAGTTCTCCTTGTAACTTCACGTGGCAAAAAGAGCATTAGCTAGCTCTTCTGACCTCTTCTTGTAAGGGCACTAATCCCATTCATGAAGGCTCACCGCTTGTGACCTTAATTATCTCTCAAAGGCCCCACCTCCAAATAACAACATATTAGGATTAAGATTTAAACATATGAATTTGGTGGCGGAGGGAGCAAACATTCAGTCCATTGTGCCCCGTGAGACCATTTTGGATTTCTGACCTTCAGAATTGTAAGATGATAAAATTTTGTTGTTTTAGGCCAAGTTTACGGTAATTTGTTACAGCTGCAAAAAAGAAACTAATACACGTGGTTACAGCGGGAAGCATTTTAATTTTGCTTGCTCAGTGGAAATATAAAGGCTTTCTTGTTTACATTCACCAATTAGGCACAAACCTGAAAGACCATTACTTTCCTGGGTCATTATAGTCTCCATCCTCCTGCAGATGCTCAGGATTTCTCTGTGATTAGGGCTTCATGTGCACCCCCAACTGTCTGTGAGCAATAGTAGTTGCTTCTTCACGATTAGCCAGGTTCCTTATTATGGGGGAGGGATGATGAGATCTATTAATGATAGGCAGCGAATTGAAATTACAGCACAGACTTCTTTAAATAATTGGATGAATTTGAAATTACTCTGAGACTGGCAGAAACTTGAGCCATCCCTTGGGTGTTCAGAAGTTGCTGTAAGTGGAATGTGATGTGGTAGAACAGATAACTAACTGCCTTTGGAGTGACAACACAAGTCTGAGTCCTGAATGTTCAAGTCACTTAATTTTTCTGAATGTTAAGAATAATGCACCCTCCCAACTCTCAAGATTGTTACAGGACAAAAGTAGAGAAAATGTGAAGGCTCTCTGTAGATTATAAGGTGTGAAATGCGTAGAAAGCCTTTCATGTTGAAACTAGGACGGAGGAAAATACTACTGGTGATGTATTTTTTTAAAAAGGTGGAGTAGGGGAAGGGAGGAAACAGTCTGGAGGATAGAAGAGACAAAGTCAAATAAGCTCCATACTCTTAAAGATCTCTGGAGATTTTTGAAGATGAGTCTAATTGATATTGAAAGCAGTAGTAAGGAGAAATGTGATATCCCAATATTCGGGTTTTAAAATGAACAGTTATCATGTCTTACGTTAATGTTAGCCCTTGGATCCCCTTTACAAATTTCTCTTTCAAAGGCAGAAGTTCAATATATGGAGTTTTTCAGAGTATGGACTTCAACCTGGCTTTGAGACTGAGGATGTTGGATCTTCTGCCCTATCTATGACTTCAGAGGTCAAAGGAGGAAAATGTGTAGCCTGGAGATACAGCCAGCATGCAAATACCCTCTTCCTTCAGTGAACTCTTCTTTTGCTTCACCAAGACAATAAAGACAATCAGATGGTAGCTTCCCAACTTCTTGACCCTACACACACTCTTAGTCACTTCTTACTCATCCTTCCTTTTCCTCTCACAGTAGAAGAGCCCCAATGCCTCTGACCTGGATCTTCTCATTTTATTTTATTTTTTTAATTATTATTATTGCTTTTTATCACTAGCCCTGGCCCTCTCCCTCCCTTTTCCATCCTTTCCTTTAGAGTTTGGGCATGCTCAAGTCTCTATCGTTTAAAACTACGCTTACTCCATACCCATGCCCTTATCTGTCTATTGCCTTATTGACTCCCTCTGTGTCACACCTAACCTCCAGGAAGCGTTGTCTAAATTCATTGTCTCCACTTCTCAAATCCTGTTTAGTCCTAAACTTCTCACAATTCAGCTTTGATACCTATCATGGCACTGAAACTGTCCTCAGGGTTTCTGGTTGCTAAATCCAAGTGATAATTTCAACCCTTGTCTTTCTTGACCTTATGGTTGAGTTGACCCTAATGACTCACCCCTTGAAATCTCATTTTGTTCTTATGACAATACATTCTCCTGTTTTCTTCTTATTCAGGTTTTCTTCTGGTTATTCCTATTCAGTCTTGATGATCATTTTACCTTTGCCCCTTCCTAAAAATGTTGGTATGATTTTGTCAATGATTTTCTAATGCTCTACCTGGATACAGGCTCACCCATTTAATGCTATTACTTCTGGCACTATTTGTCTCTGAAATAACTTCATTAAAAAATATAAACTAAACTATGTATACATTTGTATGCTTCCCCTTCCCCAAATACTCTGTTACTTGAGCAAAAATGATCCCTATCCATTGAGCACTAGCAGGTAGGCTCTGCCATATAAGTAAATGGTGTTCTTCTTTGCATCCTGATTTATTGTATTTTGCAGTGTGAGATTTCACTTTCTGTAACTCTGTGTTCTGACAAGTACCCATATTGACCTATAAGATGTGTAAGTGATGTGAGTCCTGTTTGTTGCAAAGAAAGACAGAAAGTTGGTCATGCTGGATTATTACAAGTTGAAACTGTTATAGCCAAGACAGGGAAACAACCTGTGTCTATCAATGAATGAATGGGGTCAAGATGTGAGATTATAGTTATATATAGATTATGTGTGTGTGTGTATATATAACTATATATATGTATATGTATATAGTAATATATATGTATATATGTGTATATAGTTATATACACACACATAATATATAATTATATATAGTTATATATATAAAATATGTATATAAAATGGAATATTATATAGCCATAAAAATAAGGAAGTCCTGTTTGTGGCAATGTTGCAGTATTTTTTACCTCAATACCCGAGGTTTGTTGTCTTGCTGCTTCAAGGAGTAAAGAGGTGGGCACAAAATGAGCGGCAGGCAAAAGTTTATTAGAGAAAGGAAGAATAGTATGAAAGTTCTCCTTACAGAGAAGGGGCATTCAAAAGTGAATATCCATGACAATAGACGAGGGTCTTTGTTTTATAAGGTTCTGGTCAGCCCTTCCCCTACCATTCCCCCTTATTCCTTCTCAGGTTCTACCCTTATTGGCTCCATAGCTCTAAGTGCTGGGCTGTTCCATTCCTGATTGACTATTTCCATTGTATGAGGGGTGGTCTACAGTCATATCATTCCTTGCGGGTCATGTGTTTTATGGTCTACTACTTACTTTTAATTAGGTCTTTAGTCCAATTCCTGAGGGAAACCCGAGGTGGTGGTGTCATTCTTATGAGGAACTTTATACCTGAGGGGGTTTGCTGTGGTCAGACATTATTCTAAAATATGTGTTTTTTCCCCCCACCCATGGACCTCAGGTCCTAATCTTTCCCTCTCTGCTTACTGAATCCTGTCTTTTCCTATCATATTACAACATGACAGACCTTAAATGCATTATGCCGAGTGATATAAGACAAAGACAATTACTGTATGATCTTATTTATATGTGGAACCTGAAAAACAGAAACCAAAACCAAGCTCATAGATACAGAGAACAGATTGGTGGTTTCCAGGGGGGTAGGGGAATGGGATGGGTGATGGTGGTCAACAAGTAAAAACTTCCAATTATGACTTCTGAGGATTAATGTACCACGTGATGACTGTGGTTAACAATATTGTATATTTGAAAGTTGCTAAGAGAGTGGTCCTTGAAAGTTCTTATCACAAGAAAAAATAACTAAGGTGATGGTTGTTGACTTCTGTGATCATTTCACAGTATGTACATATATCAAATCATTATATTGTACACCTTAGACTAATACAATGTCATATGCCAATTATATCAGTAAAACTGGGCGGGGGTGGGGCTTGTACTATTTGAAACATCTTCAAACATCCAGTGGGGCATAGAGGGTAAAGATCAAGAAGCGGAAAGGTTTTCTTCAGTAGCCCTTTGATGTTATAAAGAGTATCCTAAACAGTGCAGCAGCCTGGGAGGACTGTCACCAACATATGAATGAGTGGTACCTGGAAAAAGAAAAACCTTGAGAAACTATGGCTGGAGGCTTTTCAAGAGTCCAGGGGCCTGCATTGGAATGCCAGAAGCATCTTCATAAAGACCCCTAACATTGAGGCTCTCATTTTCCTGCTGCTAAAAAAATGTCAGTCTCCCTACCTAATCTCAAATGCTTCATGGTTTAAGTTACCATCTAAAGGCTCACGTGACCCTCAAATGTGTATTTCCAATTAGACCTCCCAAGAGGCATTATACGGTGCAAAGAATACAGACTCTTCATGCCAACTGTCTGGATTCATATATATTCTACTAGTTGGGAGAGCTGTGTGATATTGGGTGAATCTTTTAACTTCTCTGAGCCTCAGTATCCCCATTTCTAAAGTGGTGACATTAATAGTACCACATCAAAGGGTGATAGTGAGGATTTAAGGAGTCTGCAGAAAACATCCAGCTCCGTGCTTTAAACTGTGTGATAAGTAAGTTAGCTCTTACTGTGCACTTGGATGTCCCTCAGGTGGTACCCACAAATGCAACATGTTCAAAACTGAAGTCATCATCTTGCCCTCCAGACGTGTTCTTACTAAAAAAATTTCTTGATGGTGATTTTATAGAATTTTTTAAAAAACCTATGTGCCTGTGTTGAGAATTTTAAGTTGAGGATAAAAATTGTGTCATAAATTTAAACAGATGCAAGTTTGGGGGTTATAAATATTGACATTATAAAATCTGTCACATTACTCTTAAGTGTATCCACTGAATCTATATATCCTAGCAATTTTGTACTCACTAACCTTTAAAAAATATATGTGAACAAGCTCTTCATCAAAAGTCAGAAATTTTTCTTTACCTCTTTTATCTCCTTAAACTTGCATTCGATTTCACTTTCTTCATAGAATTTTGCCCTATATTTCTATTAATAAAATGTATTTATCCACAATAATATACATATACATTAAAATTTTAAAACTTCACTTCATGAGACCTTAAGGCTACAATTGTTACTGAGCCATAAGAGTAGTTATTATTACCATGGTTATCATTATATAATTAAAAGCAAAATATTATATATTCTAATAATTACTAAAAATAAAAAGTTGGAAATGCATCTCTTAATGAAATGGATGGGGCTTTTTCTTCTTGATTAGTCTGTGTACCTCCCCCACCTTCCTGGATGATTATAATATATTCCTGGAGTGAGATATGGCTCAGTAACAATTTAATTTTTTTATTTTGATTTTTTACAGATATGAGCACAGAGTAACCTTGTCTACTATGGAAGGAAGATAGAAAAGGAAGGAATTATATTCAATTCCTTCAATTCCTTGAACTCCTGAATTATATGCCAAAAATCACATGATGATCCATCGTCTAAAGATATTTTTATTAATCTAGTACCTCAAATGCATTGTCCCCTGTAAATTTGCTCTTATGTTCCTGAGAGCAGTGATTTCTGAGACCACTAATTGGGTTCCCTTTCAATTTAGTTGAAAGCAATGAATTCAGAACCACTTGACTTACAATTTGTTAATTATTGTAGTAATTCAACTTCACAATTTCTGGGAAATGAATTAAAAATATTTTTCTGTGAGTTGCCTGGGTGGCTCAGTCAGTTAAGCGTCTGACTTCAGCTCAGGTCACGGTCTCGCGGTTCTTGAGTTTGAGCCCCGTGTCAGGCTCTGTGCTGACTGCTCAGAGCCTGGAGCCTGGCTTGGATTCTGTGTCTCCCTCTCTCTCTGCCTCTCCCACACTTCCTCACTCTCTCTCCCCGCCCGCCTCAGAAATAACGTAAACATTAAGAAAATTAAAAATTTTTTACTGTGATTTATCAAAAGAGTGCTAGTTATGTTTTTTCTTCCCTTTTACTTGGAGGCACCAGATTTTATCCAATTTAGTTGGAAAGGACTAGGAAAATTAAAAATTGTTAATTTTAATGTGCATTTGCCAATGCAAGATTTTTGATAAAATGCTTTTATCTAATTATGTACTTTATATTTTCATCAGAGTCTTGGAGCTGCAGATTTAGTTCATTCAGTGTATGGAAAACATCCAACATAAAACTCTTTGGCAAACCAAAGAGTCATTGCCAAACCACCCAGCCAAACCAGTTGCTTTCTGTCATTTGTCAGTTTAAATAAAAATGTTAACATGTGCTCTGTGAAAAGTGTTTCACTTTTGAATTTTATTTGAGACAGATGGACAGATAAGACATGGTGTTTTGTCACTTAGATGAGATAGGCCTACCAGAACTTTGATTTATTTTATTCTTATGTGGATCTTCTTCATGAGCCATGCATAATAGTTTTAAGATGGAAGTTGCCAGATAATTAAACAAAAATCATCATTTCTCTGCTGCTCCCTTTTCTTTCTTTCCTCCCTCCCTCCCTCCCTCCCTCCCTCCCTCCCTCCCTCCCTCCCTTCCTTCCTTCCTTCCTTCCTGTTCATTTTTATGAGAGTGAGTGGGGGAACGGTAGAGAGAGGGAGACATAGAATCCAAAGCAGGCTCCAGGCTCTGAGCTGTCAGGCCAGAGCCCAACATGGGGTTTGAACTCACGAACTGAACTGTGAGACCATTAACTGAGCCAAAGTCGGACGCTTAACAACTGAGCGACCCAGGCGCCCCATGCTGCCCCCTATTCTATATATGACATCCAAGTAACTCAACTATGGGCCAAAATACCATTCTTCTATCACCTTGCCTAGTCCTTACCAGAAATATGTAGGGAAAGATATAATTAATGGTGTCTTTATTAAAGGCAGCTTCGCTAATACTGGTATTTAAAAATGTTGCCATGTTTCTTCTGGGATTTTTCACACCCTGGGGCAGTGCGCCAGAGAGAGATTCAAATGGATAAGAAGCGTGTTTCTCCGTTGTTTTGGAAGGGGGGAACTGTGCTAGGGGAGCTCAGTGGAAAGGAGAACAGGTGTGGCATCTCAATCTCAGGGCTGTTTTAGGTCAGTTCCAGGCAGGAATGTATGTGGAAGCTGAGGATCTGGGAATTCAGTCCCTAACAACTACCTGTTGCCTTTGTGCCCTTTGGGAAATCCTCAGGTGCATATCCCTGAGGGGCCTGCATCAATACCTTAACGAAAGCCACCACCATCCTCACTGCTCAGAATAGGGTCATTCCTTACTCGATCGTCTCTCCATCCCCTCATGGCTAACCAGTCCCCAAGCCCTTTCCATTCTGCTGCTTAACAGAGTAACTATAGAGTTCACCCCCAAACCCAGGGTACTTTGGAGAGTGAAAAGGGCTACTGTGACCCCAACCCTGGGATAGCAATGGTGAACAGGATTGATGGTCACCTCTTAACCTCTCCAGAATCGATCTCCGTCTCTGAATTCTAGTTTCGGTCAGCACATGAATTTGAATTTCTGTAAAAGCTTTCCAAGCCGGCTTCCTGTCTTTACTCATGCTGCCTACAATGTTTGCCCCGCTGCAGATGCAGTTTTCTTCCAGAACATCAACTTTATTGATGTCTTTCCTCTGTGGCTTGAAATGCTCTAACAGATTCCTAAGGGAAAATTCAGGAATTTCTTAATGTGGGTTGCAAGATATGTGGCCCTTGCATGCTCTTGAGCTGCTTCTCTTGCAGTACAGCTCTTGTCTCCACCCACCCCCTCATCCAGCACCCACACCGCAGTCCTGGTAGGGGAACCTAGGACACAGCTGCACAGAACTGCCTGCTGCTCCCTACCTGTGTGTCCCAGGGTGGAGTGCTTCCCCTACCTGAACTGTCTACCTGTGCTCTTCTGCTCCTCATTTTACTTGGTTCAATCCTGCTCTTCCTCACCATCTCAGCTGAGATATCGCTGATGTTACCCTTCTTCCCGAAGCTTTCCGTTACTTTCCAGAAAAGCCTTAGGCTTACTCCTGCCTTCAAATACTGCATTGTTTTTGCCTGTTCAATAATATCCCCACTTGATGGGATACTGCTTGACAGGGATTGTGTGCTATGCTTCACTCTGTTAGCACCTTTTATCCCTGGCACCTGAGTGATCTGTCATAGTAGTAAACAAAAGAACTCTGACCTAGACAAGAGGACTTGGTGAGTACCTTCCCCTGTCTTGTCTTCCTATGTCTGCTATCTCCTTCCTCTGCTGTTCTTTGAATGTATTGCCTCGCTTCTTTTATGAAAGGCTTTTCCTGTTGTTCATTTTAACCAGATTTAATCAGTATTAAAAAAAAAAAAAGCTTTACTGAGATGTTAGGATGTTAGGTGGGAAATGCATGGGATTGTAAGGAATTATAGGTATATGATATTAGTGTGCTGGCAGCTACTGCGTGCTATGTAGAATATTCTTCTCCAGTGGTAGGTCATGTGGTAGAAGGGATGAGAATCTGAGTTCAGGTAATGTCATAGGTAGCTCTATGGTTGTGGATCCCATAATTTAAAAAAAAAAGTGCTCCTAATAAATACTATTTTTTATAAAACAGTAGCTTTTTCTATTTAGAGTGACGAACAGTTTCTATTTAGAAAGGAAGAAATGTTTCTCTGGAGTTATTTTCTGTTTAGAGTGGGTCTGATCTCTTCTGAGCACAGTCATGTGATGCATCATGAGAATTCAGGACCCATCATGCCTGAAAGAAGTGTGGGAATTGGGGAGAGGGAGCCTACCAAACTGCCAGCTGCTCTGTGTGTGCGTGCTTTCCTCCCTGTAGCACCTGGGGAGAAGCAGAGCACGCTTTGATTGTTCTTTGGTTTCTTTGTTGTATGTGTTGATGTTGACCTGGTTTCAAAAATGTTTTTGAAGGACCTAGCTTAGCCTAGAGTCCACTTCATGGTGTATCTTGAACTTAATTTTAATTCTCTTTCTTTTTTTTTTCTCCATCCTTTTCTCTTAGGTGGTTGATCACAATAGGCACAATCCATCGGTCACGTATACTATACTAAAATATTTTCTCCTGTAGCTTTCATAAGTTTGTTGTTTTTCAGGTTTAGGGAGATGGGGAATTGAATTGAATTCTGTCTTGCATAGAAAGTTGTTTCTTCATTAATGGCACCCGATGCCCTTTTCCACCAAAAAGAGATTAAAAAAAAAAAAAGGAACAGGTGAAAATGACAAGAGCACAAAATACGTTAAAACAAAACTGTCAAGAATGATGGGTAGGAACCTCAGTGTGTGTGTGCGTGTGTGCATGTGTGTGTGTGCGTGTGTGTGTGCATGTGTGTGTATGCCCCCACATAGGCTTGTATTTAAATAAGGTATGTGGACATGCTAAGTGGTTTTGTCAATGAAAACAGGCTTTCTGTGACCCACATCTTCTTAGTTGCGTAAGTGTGTGACAAGAATATTGCTGATTTCTTTACTAAGAACATTTTTATTAGGTTAGACTGTTCTTCTCCCTGGTTAAATCAAAATGAACTATACAGGATAGAATTTCAGACAGTTGATTGATTGGCTAATGAGAAAGCAGTGGTTTTAGAGTTAATGATTCTAGACATTTTCTTGATTATCATTGGAAGCTAGTTTTTTTTTTAATTTAGAGTTTTGATACAAACCAGTGATAAATTGACCTTGAGTTGACTTTATTCTGAATCTTAAAAGGATTTTCTCCATGAATATAAAAAGATATTTGATTGGGATATGCTGGTAGCCTACTTGAAAAGATGTATTTTATGTGTTGTTCCTATATTATTTTGTCTTAAATTTTATAAAGTTTCAAATATATTGTATGCTCTAAAAGCTAAGGTGACCAGTTTGCCTACCTTTTGTGTGACCAAGTCCAGTAAAGAGGTGCTCCAGGAATTGTTCAAAATTGGGCAGGTGCTTGCGGGAGAGGTGGAAGGCAAAACTTAGCCATTTTCTCTTTTGGACTGTGTATTTTGCTGTGAAAGTTACTTTTTGAGTCAACAAAAATAGGCCCTTTAAAAGCTGATGGTATATAGGAGCTTAGTTTTTTTCTTATAAGATACCCATGGGGTGCCTGGGTGGCTCAGTTGGTTAAGCATCTGACTCTTGATTTTGGTTCAGGTCATGATCTTGTGGTTCATGGGCTCAAGCCCCACATTGGGCTCTGTGCTGACAGTGCAGAGTCTGCTTGGGATTCTCTCTTTCCCTCTATCCCTCTCTGCCCCTCTCCCTCTCCCTCTGCCTGCCTCTCTCCCTCCCTCTCTCTCTCTCTCAAAATAAATAAATTTTTAAAAACTTAAAAAAAAGATATCTATCAATTTTTGGAGTTGCAGGATATTTTACAGAGGATTTTTATTGAGGAAATTTCTTGTTTAACATTCTTTAGTGTTCTTATTCTCTTCAGCATCCCTGATCTGGGACTGTGAGGAAAGAAGAGCATTTGCTATTTCTCATCTCCATTTCAATCATACAATAAATATTTACTGACTAACCACTGTGTCTCAGGAACTAGAGTACAATGGTCAGCAATAGTCTTAGAGTTTATATTCTACAAACCACACATGTATGTTCAGATATCAGGTAGTGATAGGTGCTTTGGAGAAGATTATGTGCCAAAGTG
Source organism: Acinonyx jubatus (assembly GCF_027475565.1). Lineage (NCBI taxonomy): Eukaryota > Metazoa > Chordata > Mammalia > Carnivora > Felidae > Acinonyx > Acinonyx jubatus. The sequence goes on along the minus strand of NC_069380.1, from coordinate 169,428,242 downwards.
ACTGGGATGCCATTTCTCTTGTGTCAGAAAAAGCATCTCTGAGATGACATTTAAAATGAGATTTGTATGGCAAGAAGGGAAGGTCCTAATGGACAGAAGGAGCCAGCAGGGCAGTGGCCCTAAGGCAGGGACAAATATGAGGTGTTCCAGAACTAGAAGAAGACCAGTGATGCAAGATCGTAGCAAGAAAGAGGGTGATGAAGTGGGATTGGTGGGGTTCACATTACACAGGGCCTAGCAGCCTGGGGTGGGCCACATAGATGATACTGTTAAGAATTTCAAGCGTGGACATGATAGGATCTGACTGAAAAGCTGGGTTTTGGAAGGGGTGGAGGAGTCAATAGTTGTGTTTGGGATAGGTGAAGCTTAAGATGCCCAGTGGACATCCAAGAAGAGACGTTAGGTGAATAGTTTGGGCTCCTGAAAGGCAAGAGTCACATTTAGGAATCCCTAGGTTTTTAAAGTCATGAGATTTTAGGGGTTTTAAGGTTGTTAGGGAGAAATAGACTATAAATGCAGAATAAAAAGGGCAAGGCTGCCATGTGCAGCTGTGCTAGCTGTGTGAGTTGGGCATAACCATGCAGTGGCGCTGAGCAGGGAGTCTACATCCTACTTACTTCATAATCCCTGGGGTTGGCTTGGCTCCTCTGTGCCAAGTAACTTGTTAGTTAAAGCTGTGTTTAAGCTGAGTCAGTTAAGCGTCTGACTTCAGCTCAGGTCGTGATCTCATGGTTCGTGAGTTCAAGCCCTGCATTGGGCTCTGCACTGACAGCTCGGAGCCTGGAGCCTGCTTCGGATTCTGTGTCTCATTCTCTCTCTGCCCCTCCCTGACTTGTGCTCTGTCTCTGTCTCTCAAAAATAAATAAACGTAAAAAAAATAAAATAAAGCTATGTTTGTGTTCAGTTACTAGTACAGAGTTTAACCAAACCCTAGCTAAACCACCTGTGTACTTTAATTACTACAGTTTCAGAGTATGTCAGATTTAAGACTTTATTTCAAGATGAAATGATCCCCTAGTCTGAACAGTGATACCTCACTTATGCAGATGCTAGGAATGTGTAGGGAGCAACTTCAGCTATCTGAAATGTCAGCAGAAGTTGCTAAGAAAGAACAAGTGTCTCCTGGGCCACACAAAATCGCTGTCTTAGGGCCCACTCATAGGATTCAGCCCTTTTCTCATAGGATCTGTCAGTCCTGAGACCTTGGTTATTTTCATTTTAGGAAATTGGAAAGGAAGAGAGAGTAGATTATACCATTTGATGGGAAGAGTGTCAACCAGTTTGCAGACAAGCTTTAAAACAGGAGTCTAGGGGCACCTGGGTGGCTCAGTTGATTAAGTGTCCAACTTTGGCTCAGGTGATGATCTTGCAGTCTGTGAGTTCATGCCCCGCGTTGGACTCTGTGCTGGCAGCTCAAAGCCTGGAGCCTTCTTCGGATTCTGTGTCTCCCTCTCTCTCTGCCCATCCTCTGCTTGCTCTCTCTCTATCTCTCTCTCAAAATAAATAAACATTAAAAAAATTTTTTTTTAAACAGGAGTCTGTCTCCTGGCCAAAAGTATTTGTATTCTTCCTGCATGTAAAATGCACCTGTCCTCCCAAGGTCTCCCCAAATCTCATTTATGATGAGATTTGGAGGCCATACTTGAGGTCCACATTTTCATCAAATCAGGCTCTGGTATTGTTCTTCAAGTTAAAACCCTTAAGTATGGTTCCTCTCAATCTGAAGACCTGTGAATTAAAGGGGTAAGAAAGATAAATTCACACCCTCCCACGCTACTATTCAACACATAGGTAGGATAACTGGAAAGACACTTTCATTTAGAATGGGGGGAGACAGGCACATAGCAGTCGCCCACCTGTAACAGTCCCAAAATCCAGCCAGGCACATGTAGCCTTTTCTTTTAATTAGAGCTTGGTCTTACTGCCTAGGAGTGTTCACGTGTTGATTGGCTTGGCTGGGCTTTTGGTTCTGTTCTCTGAATTTTTCTTCCCTTTCCATGAAAAGTGGTGTGTGTTAGCAGCTAAGTAGTGTTCTCAGCCTGCTTTTGCCTGTCGAGGATTGGAGGTCCAAAAGAGTCTTTTCAGTGTGTAGTGTCTCTGTTCCTTTAGCTGAGGCCGAACTAATTCTGTTTAAAAACACTGTGTATTTCTTATTAATTGATTTATAATCAGCTCTGTTAGACAAAGGCAACACCCACAAACCACTTTGAAATAACCTCTTCTATACCTGAAATTCCTTGTGAGGCTTTTAGCGAAGAATGCCCTTAAGATTCCTAGAAGACCTTTTGCTAGTTTGAAAGGGTCATATTTGATCTCTTTGAGAATTAATAAAATTTTAATTACATCCATGGTTTCCTGACAGCACTCTGGATTCAGTCTTTGCCCAGAAGCCATTTCTTAATTGTAGCACACTGTTTGCCTTCTGATAAACCTAGGGATGAGAGTTTTATTTTCAAACCCAGTAAGACCTGGATCCTTTATATTTAACAGTTCTTTTCAGCTTATCTCTCTGCTCTTGGATTTCATTGGAGGCAGCAAAAGAAGTCAGTTTGCACTTTGAACGGTCTGCCTGCACATCTCCTTATCTGGATCATCCAACTCATTAGGGACATCTTTTATTTTCCATGTTGCCACAGGCAACAGCATTGCTAAATTCTTTGTCCTAGTGAGGGTCCTCTTTCTTCTTGCTTCTAACAGCTTTCTCTTTGCTTTCCTTTAGGCCCTCCCAGCAGCCTTCTTGAGGGCCCCAAGGCTTTCACTTACACTCTCCTTCAGGTCCTTCCTGCTGCCTCATGCAAAAACACGCAGTGGAGAGTGAGGCCAGATCCTGCAGGGCCCTATCAGCCGTCATAAGGACTTTGGATTTTACTTTGAGTGAGAAGAGAAACCACTGCAGGATGTTGAACAGAAGTGTAAAGTGATCTGATCTCTGTTTTAACAGAATTCCTTTCAATGCACAGGTAGATGGAGGGCTTACCAGTAAAGGGGTTGCCAAAGGAATCCAGGTAAACTGGGATGACCGCTTGGATCTGGGAGTGGTGAGAATTTACCAGATTCTGTTTACGTTTTCAACATAGAGCCAACAGGATTTGCAGATGGATCAAAGAGATAGACGGTAAAGAGGTTTTGACCAGAGCCAATGGAGGACTGTTGCGTCATACATGAGGATGCGGGAGACTGCAGGAGAACTGGTTTTTCTAGGAGGGATTAGAACCATCATTTCCCTTTTGGACTTGTAAAGTTTGAGATTCTGATAGACATTTAAGTGGAGATGTCAAGTAGGCAGCTGGATTCTGGGGACAGTTCTGGTCTGGCTATGCGTTTGGGAGTTGTCAGTACATAGATGGAATTTAAAGCCAGGAGCCTTGCTGTAAGTATGAGCCTGGGGCAGTCTAGCTTTCCTCCTGCTTAAAGAGATAATGAGCAACCAGTAAGGGAAATTGTGAAGGTGTATATGGCCTGTAAGGTGAGAGCAGAAGCCATATGGACAGGTGTCCTAGAAACCACATGACAAATGCCTTTCAAGGGTGAAGGCGTCCATCACTAGATTTAGCAGTAGGTGGCGGAATGTGTTCTAAAGGGAGTTCAAGAGGGAGGAGAGCAAACATAGTATAGAATAACCATTTCTTCCCCAGAGATTTAAAATGCAGAAGTGAAACGGGCAGATATTGGGGTCAAAAAGACCTTTTATTTATTTATTTTTTAATTATGAGAGAAATAAAGATATGAATTGTGCTAGGAATGATTTTATAGAAAGGGAAACTTCAGTCCTGGAAAGGAAGCAGAAAGTTGCTAGAAAAATGTTCCTGAATAGTGGAGAAGGGATGAGGTTCAGTGGAGCAGGGACAACTCATCTATAGTGATAGAAGACATCAGCACAGATGCAGGCAGGTCTGGTAGATGTCATGAGAAGCCATGCACATTGTCTTCCAACTGCTTCAAGTTTCTCTGTGAAATAAGCAAGGTCATCAGCTCAGAGTATGAGAAGAGGAGAGGAGAAAGTGTGGAGTTACCTAGGCAAGTGAAAGAATAAAATGTGGTAGGGTTCTCGGTTCCCCTGGGTTATTGATAATGAATTTAAAATGAGCCCATCTAGGAGTGCCTGGGTGGCTCAGTTGGTTAAACATCTGACTCCTGATTTCGGCTCAGGTCATGATCGGTTCAGTTCGTGAGCCCTGCATTGGGCACTGCCCTGATAGCGTGAGCCTGCTTGGGATTCTGTCTCCCTCTCTCTCTCTGCCCCTCCCCTGCTCATTCATATTCTCTCTCTCTCTCTCTCTCTCTCTCTCTCTCTCTCAAAATAAATAAAAATAAACTTAAAAATAATTATAAAATGAGCACATTTGTGGCTGTACAATTTGAATCTCCGTTTATGACCAGCCTCCTAGGTGCTGGCATAAGGAAGATAGCGAGGTAAAGGGCTTTTTTCAGTGGATATTATGGAGGGAAGATTGTGCCAGGGAAATGAGGAAGACTGGAAGTGACACCTTTGCCTGGCATGTGATGCAAGTGAGGACATGGGTGTGGGCTGGGAAGGAGGGACTGTGAATAGGCAGTAGGATGACTGAATTGTGTGTCCTGATGGAATCAGAATTTTAGAGGGAGTGAGCTGAGAAAGGAGGAATTGGCAGTTGAGGGTAAGAATCTTGAAACTGAGGTTATATGTTCCTATCCAGACAGTGCCCCAGAGAGTGGCTTGACCTTAGGTTAACATGGAAGGGGGGTCAGTTTCTTGGGTCTTCTGTTCTATAATTTGGGGCAGGTTGTTTAAATATTCAGTGTTTCAGTTTCCTAATTTGCAAAATGACAATTATAGTAGTTCCTACTTCATACAGTTATAAGAGGATTAAATGAATAAATACATGCAATGTCTTCAACCGTGCCTGGAACATGGTAAACATTTAATAACTGTTGTATGTTACTATTACCCTTTTTTTTTTTTTTTAACCATTATTTCTAGAACTCTTAGATTGGTGCCAGGGTCCATGGATGGGAACTGAGGAATAGTCCCTGGGGCCAATGACACCTCATGAGGAGCCAAATGAACCAATAGTGAGACATTGGAATCCACTTTCATTGAAAAATGAGGTCTAATTACGACCCATCCTCCCCCCAGTCCCATGTAGATTGTTCAGTTTCAGGCCCTTATTTCTGTTGCTGCTGTGACTTAGCTCCATTATGGTGGTTTTACCTGAGGAGCTACAGCTTCTGTGATTCATACCAAGGAGCAAATTAAAATCACATTCTGTTCATGTTGCTTAGAGGTCATGGGATCCGTCTACAGAGGCACTGGGAAAAGCACAAATAGCTATCACAACAGTGCTGGATTTCTTAGAACGTATGTGCAAATTATGTCGACTCCTCAAACTCCCTAGGAATGAACTGTAGTATCATTTTTTTGTGGCTCTGTTGTCCCCTATGGATGGTCAATTCTTTTTATACTACTCCCTTAGATCAAGAGATTGCTTTTTTTTTTTAACTGACAAAAACTGTGTGTGCTTTTAAAACCTTTTTTGATCTCCAGGAAACATTATTAAATATCATTGTAGCATTCTTAAAATCTCCAAAGAGAATCAGCATTACAGCCAGTGTGAAATAAGATGCAGCAAAGTTTTTATTATTTTATGTTGTCCTTGCTTTATCTAAAAATTTTTAGGGCTTGTTGTACCGTTAGAACTCTAGGACTCTCCGAAAGAACAGTTGTCAGATGAAAGGTCGGACTGTGAATTTAATATATATCTTCTGAAGGTTAGGATATTGATTTACTGGATAGTGTTAGAGTTTTAAGATCTAATTCCAAGACTGTTACCTAGGAAATTGATGAAATTGAGACATTATCAGCCAAGGTGAATGAAAGACGCTCAGGGCATTTAGCCAAGACTGTCAGAGAGTAAGAAGGAACTTGGGCCTGTCTGTCATTTCTTCCCAGGTCACATAAATGCTGTTATTAGGATTGATAGGACCGAAGAGGTAAGAACACCTAACTGCTCGCCTCTTGTACCCTGGCAGAGGGCCAGAGCCAAAGAGGGCTACTGTCTTGACTCCTTAGTGACTGTGTCTTGGGGCTGTAGTCTGTTCGTATTGTCTTGTGTGAGGAAGCTGACAGTAGGAATTAGAAAGAGAGATGATTCCATTTTGGTTAACTGGTACCATTCTACAAAGGAGGATCTAATCCAGCTTGTGAGGATATACAAATTACAGGATATAAATTTGAAATAGCAGGGTAAGGGGAAAGAAGGGGAAGAAAGTGATAGATTTTTCTAGAGAACGAACTGCTTAAATGTTGAGAGAGAACGAGAGATGAGGCTATCTCTCCTTCTGACCATTGAGGTAGGCAAGTAGGCTTTACACCAAAGCGCAATTCAGAAAAGCCACTCTCTGCAGCCCAGCCCCACAGTGGACAGTGATCTGCTCTCTGCTCCTCCCTCCCCCCAACCCAGAGCAGATGGAAAGACTGGATGCACCTTTTCTCTTAGTGGAAGTCCTCTGTGAACGTTGGTTTCTTAGCTGAGTGTTTGTTAGCTATTGGGCAGCGCTGATTTCAATGCCATGCTTAGCTGTAAAGGACTTGGAGGAATACCTTCTATGTTGTCACTTAAAAATGCTTTAAGATTTTAGGGACAGCTGGGTGGCTCAGTTGGTTAAGCGTCCAACTTCAGCTCAGGTCACGATCTCACAGTCCGTGAGTTTGAGCCCCGCATCAAGCTCTGTGCTGACAGCTCAGAGCCTAGAGACAGCTTTGGATTCTGTGTCTCCCTCTCTCTCTGCTCCTCCCCTACTCATGCTCTAACTCTGTCTCTCAAAAATAAATAAACGTTAAAAAAAATTTTAAAAATGCTTTTAGATTTTAAAAATGTATTTGCTTTATGAGTTGCTGAGTTGGTAGACATCATCTTTATAAAAAGTTAAGGCTCTATTCCCCATTTCTGTATTTTGGAAAAGTTTTTTATTCATGAACTGCTATTCAAAGTTTTTCTCTTCAGTGATGCCTTCCTACACTTAACCTGCAGAACTAGTGTTTTTAGTATATAATTTTGTCATCTCATATGTATTCATCTCGTGTACATTATTATCTCACTCAGCATATTGTATTGTAATTCTATGTCTGTGTCTCTTGCTAGGTGGTGACTGCCTCACGGCTGAGTCTTTGTTACCCCATAAGCCCCAGGATAGGGTCTGATATGACATAGAGCACAGAGTGCTCTGATATGACATAGAGCATAGAGTGGGTATTCCATAAATGTTGAATGAATAATATCCCAGTTTTAGAGCCTACATATGTTCTGAATGTAAGCCTCAAAACTGGAGGATCGTGTTCATTGGCAAATTCTTGTGCCCTTTTTACTTTTGGGTTAGGGGTAGCTGCCTGATGTGTTTTGTGGTGATCAGACACGTGCTATGTTTGATGGCTTTTTGATAATGAGCCGTGGCAAGGGCCATTATAGTATGACTCCTTGGTTCCAAGGTCATTTCTTTCTCTTGGTTGAGTGTAAGTGGGTTTTACATTTTAAGATGTTAGCTTGTGAAACTGGTGGCTCATGTTTATTATTTATGTTCTGGTGCATTTATCATCGTCTGACCTCTGTAACCCCTGGTTTCCATTTGAATCAAATAAGATTTGTGCACGGCGAGCGCTGGATTGACGCCTAGCATATCTAATGTGCACTGAGCTGATTGAACAGCATTTGACTGTCCTGCTACCCTTTTTTTTTTTTTTTTGCTGCAGAATTGTAATTTCTAACTCATCTCAGAAGCTTCATTGTACTTTTCACCACACAAATCTGATTGCTCTCAAAGAAAGAGATTTATTTTGAAATTATATAGATTATCATTGATGGGAATTTTTTGTCATGTTAATGAGTCTTTATTAGATTTAGTTAAAAGCTTCCTGTTTTTTGGTTTTTTTTTTTTTTTTTTTTTTGTGACTTAAAAGCATCCTGGAAGGAAAGCAAAACCAAAAATGAATTAGTTTAAAGAATCTTTTTGTAAAGTTTGTTTTCTTGGGATGATGATGTTAGGAGGAGAGAACAGGAAGCTGTCCTCAAACTTCAGTTTCTTTTTAGTTTCACGTTGAGATTAGACAGAAAACAGTAAGACCAGTGGCCCATTCCATCCCCTCCTTTCCTGTCCCAAGCACTTGGTAAGGCTTCATGTGTAGATGTTATGTAGGGCTGAAACTAAGACCTCATACTATGTGTGTCTTGAAATCTAGGAAATGGAGAGAGCTTCTAATGGCCAGTAACCCTCAACAACTTAAGGTGGCTGACACCTTGATTTTGGCTTTGGAGCAGAGAAACTGTGCTCCAAGAAATCTAGAACTTGGAGATGATAAATGGACATTGTCATAAGCCTCTAAGTTTGTGATAAGTTGTTATGACAGCAATAGAAACCTAATGCAAGTGTTTATGGTTATTTGTGTGTGTTTTCCTTGGTTTTATCCTCTTTGGAAAAATCCAGGAATAGTCAAAACTTTTTATTAAACATGAATGGCAAGAAACATTCCATCCACCTGTTTCCATGTTATAGGAGGCATCCATAACTTTATATACTTAGAGGGAAAGGGTCTGCTCTGTGTTCAACACACAGCTTAACATTTGGATTGATTGCACTCTATTTGGATAAATCAGCGTTTCCCTAGGATCCATTATTATAACACCAAAACCATATCTCCTTAGTAGTCACTGTGAGCTCTGAAAGCAGTTAACAGATCCTGGCCTCTGTTCCAAATGCCTTTATTTTAAAATGAGTGATTCTACACCTTTAAAAATTGAGAAATGATAAGGATCAGAATAATGAGAATTGTGTTACAAGTGACTATACTTACATATATTGGTTACTTTACCTTTTAAAAACATTGAAAAACAGTAATTGCTGTATGAGTGGAAAATCATGAAGATGATACATACAGGGGATAGAGTTCAGTACTGTAATAAAATCATAATAATATGACTATGACATACATTTAGTGTGAATAATTGTTCTAGGAATAAGAGGTGAGGGGGTTGTATAAGACATTACAATTACACTGTATACTTACTGCTATTATTGTACAACAGATCAGGTACTTCTCCCCTCAGTGAAGGGGCAGGGAAAGGGGAACCCGGCAGGAAGATTCTCTTGGATCCTCCTATGACCTGTGATTCCTGACCCAGAGGTGTCAGGAGAGTGTGAATGTTTTCACCATGGTAAACACAAAAGTGCTGGGAATAAAGTGGCTCAAGGTGAACCAGCTCCTACTCCCTGTTGTGAGAATTGCCTCTACATTGAGGAATGTGTGAAAATGGAAACTGGTCAGTTTGGCCCTTGGGACCTCCAACCCTTGACCCGCAGGGCACCGGAAGCCCTTCTGCTGTGCCCTTCTATGGGAGACCCCGATGCTCCCCACTGTGTTTTATTGCTTCTCCCTTGCTGTTCCCCCACATGCAGGGGCAGGGATAGAGGATTGTTCCTTTTTTTCTTTTTTTTAAGTGGTTTTATTTCACAAAAGTAAGATTTAAGGAAGGCCTCTCACCAGGGCCAAAAATTCTCCTATTACTATCTAAATTTCTGTTCCTCAAAGATTAACTTGAATTCATAAACAAGTACCTTAGACTGGCTAAAGACATTTAATAAGAATTTGACCCTCAGACCTTAATAATAATCATCACTAGTATGTGTTGCATATTTAGTATGAACCAGGGACTATTCTAAAGACTTCAGGAATTCATGTATTTAATCCTCACAGCAAGCCTATGAAGAATGTTTGGAGAAGTCAAGTAACTTGTTCCAGGTTCCATGGTGATGATGAAGGAAGAGCCAGGACCAAATCCAGCTGGTTCTGCTCTGGGACTCGGACCCTCAGCCACTGTGCTCAGTTGCCTTTCCTGGATACTTGATAAGGATTTGATTTAATTTGTTTGCTTTCTTCTTAATATCTAGCAGTACTACCTGTAAGGGATGGGACCGCAAATGAAGAGGGTGAGGGCATTTGAAGGAGAAATGGCTGTAGGGCGGTTGTGATGGGACTTTGGAAAGAGACTTGGGGAGCATTCTCTGCAGCCATTGTTTTCCTGCTCATCAGCATCTTGAAATTACTGACCTTATAATCAGCATGAGAACTTAACCAAGAACCTACAACTACTGTTTCTCTTCTCTGCTCCTCTCTGAACATCAACATCATTTTTCTTTTAGTGTTCTAGTCACAGAAAGCTCTTAAGTATATTTATGTATATATGTAATAAGCTAAATATTTATTAAGCATTTAAATTTCATTTCAAATAACACTTGACAAATATTCTTAAAGCGAAGGCCAATGAAAAACAACTAATGTCTATAATCACCCTTTTTTTCCCCCCTCACAGTATTGGCTGGATCCTGCAAAAACCCTTGCTGAACACAAAGAACTAATCAACAGTAGGTATTTGATGTTAATTTTTTTAAGGGGTGCCTTGAAAATGATACAATGTCTGTGATTAGTTGGATGCAGAGATATGCTTTAGTGCTACAGGAATGAGTACTAGTACTCGAGTACCAGAATATGGAAATGGGTGTTGTGTGCATTGCCAGACTCTGACTCCAAACCCCGATTAAATTTTTGGTTATAAAGAAACTGAGTGGATCTAAATATTGAATTTGGCTTGGGTATGCCTGTGCTTGACTTGTCAGTGATTTTTAAAATTTTCTTGTCTTTAAAATTTCACATTAAAACGTAGAGAGGCATTGATTTGGAAGAAAAGGTGGACATCTGACCTTCTAAAGAGCTTGAGTTTCTTGGGTTAAGGAGTGGTTTTGTCATTCACACTCTTATTTGCTGAGGCAGTAATTAAGGACTGCCCTTATGTCCTGAAAGATTTCTATGACTGCAGAAAGGATCCATCTGTTTATAGGGGCTACCTTTTAGTTTTAGCAATATGAATCTTATTAGGTAACTGAGAGTATAATTAAGGTTATACTCCATAACACAGATTTTTATTTATAAAAGTATATGCCCGTGTGCACATACATGCGATCCTTAAGTATGTGAAAGGGTAGTTATATTTTAATTATCCTTTTAAAAATATGATAAAATATATAACATAAAATGTACCATGTTAACCACTTTTGAGTGGCATTAAATACATTCATTGTGCAACCATTACTACTTTCTCCAAAAATTTTCCATCATCCCAAACTGAAACTTTGTACTCATTAAACTATTTTGCTTTAATGTGAAAATTATTTCTAATAAGATGTAGTAGATTCATTGGGCCTGTATGACTCCCCATTCTGAATCTGTACTTCATGTGTTTATATAATGGCTTATTCATGGTGATAAAATTGGTCACTTCACGGACCTGAAGGGCAGGAACAAAGCTGTGCCTCAGAAAGGAACTGGAAACTAGGAATTGCAAAACTATCAGGAACTCAGCAAGTACTATTTCTCTGAACATTAGCATCATTTTTGTTTCTCTCTGTTTATCCATGTCTATGGGGGAAGCCTCCACAGTTTCCAGGTTATAGCTGTAGCCACAGGCAGACTTGACTGGCTGTCTCTGAATGCAGGTCCCAGTTCTATGGGAGGGTACATCTGACTAGCCCAGTTTGAGTCAGGAACTCACCTCAGTCTATTCGGCCATGTCTGGGCTTCCTCAAGGTCAATACAAACATAGCTGCTAGGGGGCATTCTGGATGAGATTGTGCAATGGTTTCAGAAACGTGGGCTTGGGGCCAGCCTGTGGGGGTGAGAAAGAACCCTCAAAATATATACCTTAGGTATCACCAAGTTCTGCATACTCAGCCTACGCAGGAGTAAGTCGTAATTCATAAGGGGTTCATGACTTGCCATGGGTGAGAAGCTAGTTGGTAGCAGGTCTTCTGATTTCCAGTGCTTCTGTATTTCTAGTCCTCTTCCTGAATGAGCTGCCTACTAAAGGCCAAGAGGGGAGGGATGAGGATGCAAGGAGTGAGCTATGAATGCAGGCAACCTCCATGAGGTATCTGCATATAAATGGTGGGAGTGCCAATTTAAAAAGTGCCATCCTTCAGGATGTAGAAATCTGTACTTCCCTCCAAAATTCAGGTATAGTAATAAATATAGTAAATCTATCTTTTTCAACCAAATACTTAAAATAAATACCAGTTTAAAAATTAGAAAAATGTCAGGAATGATTATTTTAAAACAAACTCACAGGGTTTTTATTAACAAGTTGAGATTTCTATCCAAGTGGTGAAGAAAAGTGTAAATTATTTAGGGTACACTATTGGTGTTCCTAAGTGCATTTGAAGTATTTATTTCTTCACATGGTATGAAATATTCTTTTTAAATATGTATAATCTGTATAATTGCTTTTTAATCCTAAATAAATATCTTCCTATCAAAAATTTGATGCATAGTAAGAATAAAACACCGATAGTAAAGGAAGATGATGTAACTAAAGAATACATAATCTTTATATTTCATCTCATGAAATAATTTGATAATTAATGAAGGAAAATGGCTGTCATGCCTCAAGTAGATCAGTCAGAAAGAATGTCTGTAATAATGATGGAGTATTTGCTAATTACCAGGATTCTCATGAGTGAGTTTTGATTTTTCTTGATATTTCTTGATATTTCTCCTTCTCATTGAAGACTTACTATTATTAAAGGCCTTGAAATTAGTCACAAAAGGTATAGTAGAGGATTTCCATTTTCTTTTTTTTTTTTAATTTTTTTTTTCAACGTTTATTTATTTTTGGGACAGAGAGAGACAGAGCATGAACGGGGGAGGGGCAGAGAGAGAGGGAGACACAGAATCGGAAGCAGGCTCCAGGCTCTGAGCCATCAGCCCAGAGCCCGACGCGGGGCTCGAACTCACGGACCGTGAGATCGTGACCTGGCTGAATTAACCGACTGTGCCACCCAGGCGCCCCAAGGATTTCCATTTTCTCACTTCTGTATTTTTTGCTAAACTAAACAATATTAACTTACTTTACATGAATATTTCTTAAAGGTAGATTCTGTTGAAAGAGATTCAAGATAATAATAACTTAGGAGTTTTCTTCATCAGTGCCTAATATTTATAGTCAGTCTTAGAACAGGAAGCCAAAAAATATCTGATCAGATGTATCCTTGCTCCAGAGTGTCCTTTTCCATAGCCTTAGATTGATCTATAAAACAGTGATGTGTGTGAAAGTATTTGCTTACTCTGAAGGCATTATAATTCTTTTCCCTGAGAGGCTATAAGGAATAGTGGCCATAAAGCACTGAACTCTAGGTATTAGCAAACTTGGTTCTCAACCTTGTGATCTTGGCCATGTTGTTTACCACTTTGGATATTTACCTGTCTTCCCTATGTTACCAGGTGGTTTTGCAAAATCACATGCTTACGAAATGTTTTTATACATTGCCAAATGCAGTCAAATAGTAGTGATGCCTTATATTTAGAACACAAACCATTTTATATGCAAGTGGGAAATAGCTGATTTGAGCCAAAAGTCCTTAAAGAAAATTTGCCAAAACTGAATGTTTTTAATTGTGTATTTTTTGAACTTCTGCTTAACTGCTCATCATTAAGCACGTTTGAAGTGGCGAGGCTTGGTCAGTAGGGTGTAATCTGTCACATTGCAGAGAATAAAAGCAACTCTGGAATCTGGACAGGGCCTTCTTCCCTTTGTGCACTGTCTCCACAGCATCTGTGCTCCTCCCGGCCCCTAGATCCCAGCCCCCCGTGGCCTGCAGGCACAGGCGGACCCATCTGCTCAGCAACACAGAGCTGACTGACAGAGATGGATCAGCAGACGGTGGACTTCCTGGTTCTTCTAAATATTTAATAATCTGTGCCTCCCTGACATCGATGTTCAGGGGTAAAGGTGCATTTGTCAGAAATATAAACATAGTGATTAAGTGATCATAGAAATTAAACATATGGAATCAACTCTAATGCTAAAAAATTGTAACAAAAAATTTTTAAATTCAGTTTTTAAAAAAGCTCTAGCTTAAGGAACACCTTGTCCAGAAAGGCATAGATGAGGGGAGAGGAGCAAGGCCCTACTGTCGGTTAACTTCTGTATGCCAGGAACAGGGCTTCCACAGACACAGCACATGTGTGTCATGATAACAATAAATAATAACAAAATTTGTATATTAAAAATGCATTATGACTTTATGACCTGTTCAGCTTAACTTCCTTTCCCCAGCCTCTAAATTTGTCCCTTTTTTTCTACTCAGTAAAAATGAAAATAGACTGGGGTTACTTTGTGTCAGTTACACACTGTCAGAGACTTGGGGTCACAATATGTAAGTGGAAATATTTTTACTGACATGTATACTTGACATCCTTTTTTTGTGTGGGAGAGCTTTTGTTGAAGAAAAAAATTAGAAATTATGACCACTGATTAATATACCAGGTAAGAAATACATTTTAAAACAGATTTAATATAAGATCTAGTTACGACACTGCACAGAAGTTTTGGAAACGGTACAGGTTAGATTCAGACCCTCTGAAATAGAAATATGTCTAGTGAGAGCATAATATGATGTTTTTGGCACCCAGGGGGCTTGTGTTCTCTTGCACAATATGAATGCTGAATTATATTTTATGTTTCCCCATGTAAGTACAATTCCAGCTTTATTCCATATATATATATATGATATTTGTGCACATTGGTTTTTTTTTTTTTTTTTTTTTGGTATTTGTGCACATTGTTCTTCTGTGTGTAGTAAATGACTGAGATGAGAAATGTCTTCTTAAATATATAAGAACACATTCTCAGGGGCGCCTGGGTGGGTTGGGTGTCTGACTCTTGATTTCGGCTCAGGTCTTGATCCCAGGGTCATGAGATTGAGCCCTGCATCAGGCTCCGTGTTAAGTGCAGAGCCTGCTTGAGATTCTGTCTCTCCCCCTCACTCTGCCCCTCCCCTGCTTGCTCTCTCTCTCTCTCTCAAAAAAAATATTTTTTAATAAATAAAATTTAAAAACCCACATTCTTAGATTCAGAAAAGTTTAAGAATGAGACAAATATTGCTTATAATCCTACCACATAGCCTCACTGATGATCTTTTTTTTTTTTAAAGGGTAGAGATACATATGGAAAGAAAATTATTAGTTTTTCTAAGAGTGGAATTTAAGTGTTCTCACACACAAATAAAAAAAAGTAAATATGTAATTATGTGAAGGACAAATGTGTTATAGGCGAATCCTTTCATAATGTTTACATATAGCAAATCATCACATTGCACATTTTAAATGTGTTGCAATTTAATTTGTCAGTTATACCTCATGAAAGCTGTGGAAAAAAAGTTTCCAGTTCTGCTTCTCAAAGTTTGCCAGTGTTTTTTCTTGTGTATTCTTCTAGGGTGGAATACATATTTTCATAGATAATTTCTTCTTCACAAAAGGGATATTTCTGCCATCAGAAATAGATTAGAAATCTTTCCCAGTCAGCACATGGAGTTCTCCCTCTGCCCATTTAAACAGTTGCAGGGTGCCATATATACTTCCTGTGGTTGACATAAATGGTCCACCTGCTGCTAAGCATTTAAGTTTGGATACTATATCCGTTTATTTGTATCAGCTTTTTACAGATGCATATTTTTGTACTTTTTGCAATAGTAATAGGTGGGTGGTTTAAAAACCATTTGTTTTATCATTAACTTTTCTTCATTATGAAGAAAAATACATGTATGTTGTAGAAAATGTGAAAATGGGAAAATTATGAATAAATAAAAACTGTGCATAACCTCACTAACCATAGATAAGAACTGGTAACATTCTGATATATTTGATCTTCTCTTTTTTTCCTGTGTTCATGAATACATAGATGTGTACCTACTTAAATACCAATAGTTGTCCTACTGTTACATAATTCTCAATCCTATTTTTTATTTTACATTTTCTTGGGTGTTTAAAAGTTCTTAGTATAATTTTTTTAAGTTTATTTATTTCTAGAGAGAGTGAGCAAGTGTGTGCATGGGGCAGGGGCAGAGAAAGGGAGAGAGAGAATCCCAAGCAGTCTCTGCACTGTCAGCACAGAGCCTGGTGTGGGGCTTGATTCCAGGAACCACAAGATAATGGCTTGAGCTGAAATCAAGTCAGGCGTTGAGCTGACTGAGCCCCCGGGGGGGGCCCCATGAGTGTAATTTTTAAAACAACTTCATTGAGGTACCTTTAACATATAAAAATTATATAAATTTAAGGTGCACAGTTGAATGTTTCAATATATGAGCCGGGCACGGTGGCACCTGCCTGTAGTCCCAGCTACTCAGGAGGCTGAGGCAGGAGGATCGCTTGAGCCCAGGAGTTCTGGGCTGTAGTGCGCTATGCCCATCGGGTGTCCGCACTAAGTTCGGCATCAATATGGTGACCTCTCGGGAGTGCAGGCCCACCAGGTTGCCTAAGGAGGGGTGAACCAACCCAGGTCGGAAACGGAGCAGGTCAAAACTCCCGTGCTGATCAATTTATGTATATATCATAAAAAGATCATCACAATCAAGTTAAATAACTTATCTATCACCTCTGCATAATTGCGTGCATGCGTGTGTGTGTGTGTGCGTGTGTGTTTGCATGTTATCATTAAGTGTAGACACCATGCTGTTCATTAGATCCCCAGAACTCACTCATCTAGCATAACTGAAACTTTGTACCCTTTGGCCAACATCTCCTCATTTCTCCCTCCCAGATTCCCTGGCAACCACCATTTTACTCTCTGCATCTATGTATGTGACTATTTTAGATTCCATATATAAGTGCGATCAGGCAGTATTATTTTTTCTCTGTGTCTGGCTTATTTCACCTTGCATAGTGTTCTCCAGGTTCATCCATGTTGTCTCAAATGAGAAGATTTCTTTCTTTTTTATGGCTGAATAATATTCCTGTGTGTGTGTGTGATGTGATGCGATATATATAGATAATATCCATTAGTTCACTGATGGACACTTACGTTGCTTCTATATCTTAGCTATTATGATTAATGCTGCAATGAACGTGGGAGAGCACATACATCCCCGAGATCCTCATTTCATTTCCTTTGGATAAATACACAGTAGTGGGATTGCTGGATCATGTTGTAATTCTCTTTTTAATTTTCTGAGGATTTACCTACTGTTTTCCATAATGGCTGAACCAATTTACATTCCTAGCAACAGTATACAAGGGTTCCCTTTTGTCCATATCCTTACCAACACTTTTGTCCTATTGCTACTCGCCATTCTTATAGGCGTCTGGTGATATCTCATGGTTTTGATTTGCATTTCCCTGATGATTAGTGATGTTGAGTATCTTTTCATGTGTCTGTTGGGCATTTGTATGTCTTCTTTAGAAAAATGTCTATTCTGGTCCTTTGCCCATTTTTAAATTGGTTTGTTTTTTGCTATTGACTTGTAGGGGTTCCTCATGTATTTTGGGTATTAGCCCCTTATTGAATATGTAGTTTGCAAATATTTTTGGTGAGTGTAAGTTTTAATAGTTGTATGATATTACACTTCTACTTTGACTAATTTTTAATATGAAATTTAACTTTTCTTATTTTAGCTGGACCTCCATATACTTTGTATTTTGGTATTAAATTCTATGCTGAAGATCCATGTAAGCTTAAAGAAGAAATAACCAGGTATAGTATTGACTTTGCTTTTGAACAATTCATGTATGGCATATACAGAGGGCTTTATTTAATACAAACTGGGGTCAAACATTTGGATGTGTGTCTACCTTGTTTTGTAATGCATCTCCACTGAGAGTTAAATTTAAACTAGCATTGCATGAGGAAGATCAGTGTCTGATGATAGATGTGTGTGAACAATGGCATGAACCCGGGTGACATGATGATAGATTTTGCATCTGCTGTGATGGGATATTTCTGTATCATTATTGTGAAGACTGCATTTGGCCTTTGTAGTCAGTAGCCGTTTGAACTGTGTAAAAGAAGGATATTTTGATACTCAGTTTGCATATGTAAATACAAATTTGAAGAGCCAGTAATTTCTCTTTATTTGGTTATAGCTTAAATGTGAGTTGTCCAGGGCTTTTGTTTATCTCCACAGGAAATGAAAAGATAATTGCTTTCAGTATAAAGGAGAAAAACAACAACAACAACAACAGCGTTTCATAGTGTATTCTTTCACCTTTGTCATCAAATATTTTATTTCAGTTATGGCAGAATTTCCAGTTGGTATTGATTATATTATTAAAAATAGTCCATGCCAACATTTGAAAGTGGCTTATAAAGAGCAGGCAGTAGTGTTAGGTTTTCACTGAACTCCACTAGACTGTATGTGGTAGCAAACAAAAACATTTTCCCTGACTTAACTCTAAGTGGTCAGCTTTCTTAGTGAACCCGTATCACTGGCTCAAGGAAAGCTGAATGCGTTATTCAAAACCTTGGAAATTGTGTCTTTGATAACGAAGGTGGTCTGTGGTTTTGTTCCTATTCCATCCTTTCATGGTTTTCCTTAGATTCTTTTGTCTTGATTCTGGACTGCACTCAGAAGAGTGAGAAAAGAGGAGGCGAAGTGGACCTTTCCTGTGCTTCTCTGGAGTGCTGTAATTAGGCCTCATTTTTAGAACTGTGCCAAGCTTCATTCACATCTTCCATCTCTACTTTATAAAGGACCACTTTTAAAGGAGGGCTGTCCTGTGAGGCCTTCCAGGAACACACCTCTATGGGGGAAGGGCCGTTGTGTTGGGAAGGAATTAAGGAGAGGGGTCATATTTACATTAGAGCTTCGTGAATAATCTTTGCAGTTGAGGGATTTCTGAGTTATGGGCTCATGGGGAAACTGAGTCCAAGTGGTAAACACACACAAAGGCACACACACCCATGTTTGTAACTTATTAGGAAATTGCAAGGAAATAACATTTTATGAAAATACCAGGAAAGTCCTTCATTTTGAGGTTGTCAGTAACCTCTCTGTGCCTCACTTTCCTCAACTGTAAATTTGGAGATATACCTGTCTCATAAGGTTTTGTAAGCATGAAATGGTGTACTAAAAATAATGTAAAGCTTGTGTTAGTTGGCTGCATTTGGTCAGTAAGTGCTTGATAAATGGTAGCACTTACTATATCATTCTCTCCTCGCTCCAGCAGGTCAGTGGAGTTACATCTTGAGTGAGGGTTGGGTTCCAAAAGATACTCGATTTATTATTCATAAGGAGAGAAATGGGTGTTTTAGAATGCATTATTTTAAACCTGTTCACCTAATATTATGAACAGAAATTTCCCTTCAGAATCTACTACCAGCTCGTGAGCAGAATGTATAGATTTGTGGGTAACGTACAACCTCACGACATATTCCCTGCAATCTTCTTTGCCTCACATATTAGACCAGATCATGTAGCTAAGAACCAGATTACAGAGTTGGCTTCCAGCTAGTAACCATGACCTAAAATAATTTATTTTTATTGCCCAGAGCATATAGTTGAGCTTAAGTAAGTTTAATATGACTCAATATGATATCACTACATACTGATTTTTAGGATGTCCCGAAGATTAAGTCATTAATTTGCATGAATAGGTTCCTTTAAATGGATAGGCATCATGGACCTTACAAAGGGAGTCAATTGCATGAGATGATTTTGGCAAAAGTGAAACTAAAACCCAAACCCCAAATCTCCCAATATATGCTATTAAAGGAAAAGTGTACTTAGGTCAGCATTTGCAAGTTGAACATTTATCTTGCTTCAATTCTCTGGAAAACTCTTCTAGCCTACTGTGTATTGGCTCTTGGGTTGTTCGTAAGTTTTGACATGAAAATTAATGCTATCTAAAGTCTCTTCTCTTCATCGGCTCTTTAGATAATTTGTGTCCTCATGGTATCTGTTAAGCTTATTTTTAATTCTGATTCAAAATATTACAACAGCCTTCCACATATTTTGGATCATTTATAGCTCTGTATCCCCTGCACACTTGATAAGCATAACACATTTTGGTTAAGAAGACAGGCTTTGGGGGCACCTGGGTGGCTCAGTCGGTTAAGCATCCGACTTCAGCTCAGGTCATGATCTCATGGTTCATGAGTTCGAGTCCCACGTTGGGCTCTGTGCTGACAGCTCAGAGCCTGGAACCTGCTTCATATTCTCTCTCTACCCCTCCCCTGCTCATGCTCTGTCTCTCTCTCTCTCTCTCTCATAAATAAATAAACATTAAAAAAAAAAAAGGAAGACAGGCTTTGGAGTTAGATAGGCTGAGGTTTGCATCCTTGCTCTGCCACTCACTAGCTGTGTAAATTTGAGAAAACTATGTAACCTTTTAAAGTCTCCGTTTTCTCATCTGCAAAAACGAATTAAAGTATTTTTTCAAGAAGACAATGAAAGGAATATATAAGATGATACACAGGCCAAATACTGACCCTAACACAAAAATATAATGTTCCATAGATGATAGGGGTAGTTGAAGTAAAAATAATGATAAGTACTTTATGTTTTCAAACTATTGATTAAGAAATTAGGGAGGAAAAGACCAGCTTGGATTGGAGCCCTGGGTTGGGTCTTCCAGCTTAAAGTCAGTCCACTAGTCACAACTTTCTGGGTGTAGTTGTTCATTTAATTATGAATCCTCCTACGTCTGCCCTCTTGCCTACATTTCTTGAATTTGTGTGTAAGGACAGAACTCACTCATTCAGCTACCATCATTTAATAACTACATGGAGCACTATGTCCAGTGCCCTGAGTACCAAGTAGATTCAGTAGTGACCCAAGAGAGAATTTCCGTCTTGCAAAGAAGGAGGACAGAGAGACTGTCTACTGCTTTGCTGGACGACCCTATCTGTGATGTCGCTGGAAGCTGTCTGAACCTTCAAGGATCTAAGAACAGTTTCTAAAAAAGAAAACAATGTTCCAAATGACTCGTTCATAATGGACACTCTTTAACTTCTAAACATTGGTATTTGGGGGTGTCTAGGTGGCTCAGTCGGTTGAGCGTCCAGCTTCGGCTCAGGTCATGATCTCATGGTTTGTGAGTTCGAGCCCCGTGTTGGGTTCTGTGCTGACAGCTCTGAGCCTGGAGCCTATTTCGGAATCTGTGTCTCTCTCTTTCTGCTCTTCCCCTGCTTGTGCTCTCTTTCTCTCTCTCGAAAATAAACATTAAAAATTTTTTTTAACATAGGTATTTGATTTTTTAATTTTGTTTTATAATGTTTTAGAGCAGCCTTTGGAGACTGAAATTAAGCTTATTTTCTTTTTTAATTTTATTACTTTAATATGGAAATTCCTATTTTTCACTTTGTGAAGATTTGTTTGTTTTAGCTTCTTTACCAGCTGAATGGCCTGCAGCTACATGTTCATGTCCAGAGTTTCTGTCCCCTCTAAGTGAGGATAAGGGTTTTCGATACAACACAGTTGAGACAAGGGTCACATTCTGGGATGGATGCAAAAGAAATCTGTGAACCTTAAAGGATTATACAAATGTAAGGTGATATTATTGCTATTTGTTCCTGTATTGTAATCATGAGTTTTATACTTTGAGATGAAAGTGTTATTCCTGATTTTGCCACTTTTTCTTGAGAATCAATGTGTGCTTCCTCTACTATTTTTCTCCTTATTAAGCAATACATGCCATTTTCCCCTGCAATGTTCAATATTTTGTGTATCATAAACATTTCCCTCTGTCCTTCACAGTGAAGTTTTATCTGAAATGATTAGGCTCCTATCACATGCTAGGTTCCCTCTGTGTGGGAGGCAGAAAACAATCCTGCTTCCCTGTAGGTAGCTACTCTCCTCTTAGATTCTTCAGTGTCAAATTCACCTGGCACTGAAATCAGACTTCTCCCTGTCCCCAGATTGCTGTTTTCTCACCGGGTCCTAAGTCGCTGGAAGGTGTGCTTCAGGCGTGTTGGTGTGAGCATCTTTGGCCACTGAATTTCAGGGAACCTTGCTTTTGGGCTCTGGAAAGAGTGGGGTGTCTCTGCCCCTTCTTGAAGCAAACCTCTGATACTTGCTAAATTGTTAATGGTGCTCAACAGCTTGTACATCGTTGGAGTCAGCTCAGCTCTTTGCAGTGAATGTCAGATAAGCAGAAAACTGTGAAGCCAATATTTTAAGCCCTTCACTTGTGTTGTACTGGGAGTAGTGCGGTGGCTGTGGACAGGGTGGAAGACCCAGCTTTTTTACCCCAGGGCTCATGATCTAGCTAGGAAGACAGTGTGTATACACCAAGATATTAATTTACATGAAAATATAACCAATACCTGCTTTAAGAAGCCTCTTCTTTGCACCAGAATGCCTGGAAAGCTTCCTTATTAAGTGGATCATCTTTAATGAGTGTTCCATTTTTCTCCAATAGGGGTATAGTATAACCAGGGTCACAGTAGAGTTGATCATCAAAACCCTCACACTTTGGAGAATGATGAGAAGAGCTGTTAATAGTTATACATGTATAACAGGCATAAAGAAGATCTGTCCTAGGCAAACTGGCATGCAGTTTCCCCCTAATTAAAACCACAGATAAAAAGGATTCAAGCATCCAATCATAGCCTTAAGCAGAGTAACAGAGGGAAAGACCCACCAACTCTAAATTTCTGATTTAAATAAAATATTAAATGTACACTAAGTCCCATAAAATCGACAAAATAAGTTATATGCAGTTAGTTAAAAATAGGCCCTGACATAATGATAAAATATTTGTTTAGTATATGAAAATATGATTCTACTGTATCATGAATTTGTCATATAAAAAACTGATATGATGCTTGCTGTGATAAAGATTAAGCAAATTCTTAATTAAAAATAGTTTACTTGTCTTTTGATTTTAGTGGATTTTTCTTTAATGCAATGACTTAAAGATCTCTGGTATCTTTAAAAGGCAGGCTGTCCAGAGAAGTTTGAACAGATGTCCTTTTTTCTTTTTCTTTGTGAATTTCTCAGAGACAGCAAAGAGTGTTCAGTTTTTTCCATTTCAGCCATCTGTCTACCTATTCAATTTGTATATCTATCCATCAAGTCAACATTTATTGAGCAATTACTATGTGCCAGACCTGTATACTGAGACTACAGTCACTGATGGAATATGGTCCATTTCTTTGTATCTGTTTGTCTTTCTCTCAGTTTCAGTTCTTTGTGTTTTCATCCCCCTCTGTTTCTCTTTCCTTTTCTCTTTGAAGCAAACTCTTGTGGGATTAGGTTCCTCTGTTTCCGTATTTGGCAAGCGATTTGACTGTTCAGTCAGATGTTATAAAAGTCTTAATAGAACAAGACAAATATGCATCTGTGACCCATTTCCTTAAAAAAAAAAAACACTTCAGGAAAAGAAATTCCAAGTTAACAATAGAGAGAGTGTAGCTAAATAAATGTTAATTTCCAACAAGCAGTAGTAATTCTAGCAAAATGTGTCTTCAGTGTATAAGCTTTTGTATTTAAGTTCTGCTAATAGTACTTTACTCTGCTTTTTCCCTCCTCAAGGGGAGGATAGATGATTATAACAAAGTGGATGTGATATCCAAGATGAGCATTCAGGGCATGGGGAGTAGTTAAGTAGGGCTAGAAAAGTAAACGCAAGTTAGGGAGTAGAGATAGTCATTGGTTAATGGCAAGAAATTTTGGCTCAAGAAGCACAAGTCTTCCGAGGATTTTTTTTAAACTGGTTGTAGTTTATTTTTCTCTTGGTGCAAGCCACCGAGTTGCAGAGTGTCAGGAAGGCTTGAGTGTGGCTTGGAGAGTAAGGAGTGGGGTTCTCTCAACTTCCTTTTTGCTGTTTTGCTGTAGAAGAACCCAACCACTTTTGCTGGCTGCAGCTTGCCTAGTAGTGGGTAGCAGAGGGGAGGGAAGGGCTCTGATGAGCCCAGCACCTCCTGAAGCCTGCTGGCTGCTGGTGGCCACCCAGGACTGGGGCCCGATGTTGGCCTTGTCAGGCTGGCCACCAGGCTGCCTCCTCCTGGCTTCCAGAGCCAGGTCACAAGTATTGGTGCCGCTGGAGGCCTGGGGGAGATTCTGAGCATTCTGGGGACTCCCAACACTGTAGCCATGGACTGGAGGGTGGACTTGGTGAAAAAGAAGCTTGCCTACCAGGATTTGGGTTGGTGTTAGGGAGACCCGGGTGGTGAGGCGTGGCTTCTCCAGGATGCCCTGCATTTCCCAGGAGCTGTTATTGGGCATGGAACCTTGGTGGCACCAGAAATAATCGTGGGTGGCCAGGAGGGAGCCATTGGAGGGGATGACTGCTGTGCTGTCACTTGTGGGCCTGTGGAAACCAGTGCAGCCACCTCTTGTGGGCCTTCGTGCATGATCACCAGTGGCAGGGGTGCAGATGGGGACCCTAGGCCATAGAGCCCATTTGCAAAGGAGACTGAGGCAGGCCACTCCAAGACCGAGGCCTGCATGTCACAAACTCTCTTAAGGATCTGAATTTTATTCTGAAAGCAAAATGAAATTTTTTAAAGGTCTTATTTTTTCCAGGGAGTGATATGATCCTATTTTTCTGTTAAGAATTTCATCTACTTTTCAGGGAGGTTGTTTGGAAGGGAGATAAGTGTGAATGTTGGCAGAGCACTGAAGGTTTCAGAAATCCGGTGGATAGTGACCTGGAGTGGATTCCAAAAGACAACAGATTTAGTGACTGAATGCGCATGCCAGTGTTGCACATTGTTGGTAGGTTTCTCTTACTTGGATATATGGAGACTGTGGTGCTGTTTACTAAAATGGGAATTCAGGAAACACAAGGTGTTAAGAACATTATCTCTTCAGCTTGTGGATGCAATCAAACTTGGTCCAGTCTTCTAGAAATAATCAGAGTAGTATCTAACATTTGGATTCCCTCACTATGGCCTTTGGTTGTGAGCATTTGGAGAAAAGAAACTTAATACAGCTGACTTTTATAATTCATTTCCTTTGCCCTTTTCCTGCCCTTCCCAGTGACATCAAGAGTTGGCTTGCAAAGAAAGAGAAATTACAAAGGACACAGCCTGGTGCATGAGTGTGTGAATGCATGCTGCATTGTAGGTAATGGTGGCTGAGGACGGTGTTGATGGTTCATTGTATTGGTTCATGTATCTCTGGCTTCTCTCACCCTCACTCCACAGGCAGAAAGACTGGATGGGGGAGAGAAGGAGGGCAAGCCAGCCAAAGTTGCATAGCATCCTGATTAAGAGGTTCTAGAGTCGTATTGCCTGGGTTCCAGTTCTGGTTCTGCTGCTTAACTAGTTGTGACATCTTGGATGAGATACTTGACTTCATCTCTTTGTGTCTATTAGTTACTTCATTCTGAAAAATGGAGACAATAATAGTACTGGCCCTATTTTAAAGTCTTAACATAAATTACTGTATGTAAAACACTTAGAATGAGTTACTATATTAACAGTATTTGGGACAGTGGGTGGCACTATTCTAACAGGTTCTTTTAGGCAAATGGAATGAACAAAGCCATAGATAATGGGCATGAGAATTGATGGAATTGCACCATAATGACCTTTTTATTCTGTACCCATGGTTTTAGACCCTGTAGGTAACACATCATAAAGGTTGTTCCTACCAGTAAGACCGTGTCATAGTTGTAGTGGCAATGGCATTAATGAGAATGGTGAGAGTAGCTTTTATGTAACTTCCACATTGACCTCATGAGGTGTAGACACTTCACTGTCCCAGCTCTGCAGGTGCAGAGACTGGCTGTTGGAGAGGGTCAGTAGCTGCCCAGATGAATACTGGAGCTGGGAAGCAATCCATCCAGTCTCACTTGAGAGCCTACACTTTTGAGCCACTACCCTGTATTGCTTATGTATGTTTAAATAGTTCCTGTTCACTCAACAGCCCCCTCATAAAAGCACAGAAGTGGCTTTATTTTCCTTCAAGGTGATTGGCTGTTGCTGTGATTATCAGAGACTGAAACTGCAGGTCTGGGTAGTGTAAGATATCATTAATCTCTTTTTTCCATTTCTCTTTTAGATATCAGTTTTTCTTGCAGGTGAAGCAAGATGTCCTTCAGGGCCGGCTGCCCTGCCCTGTCAACATCGCTGCTCAGCTGGGAGCATATGCCATCCAGTGTAGGTTCCACTAAAGCATATTGAGAAAAAAAATGTGAATGTTTCTTTTTAAGCAAGTTTAGGTACTAAAGTTCTTCTTATCAAGTGATATTTTCCTAAAAAAATATTTAGTCAAAATTCAAGTTTTAATCAGTGTTTTCTCAGAAGAGTTAAAAGTGAAACCAGTTACATATCCCTTGTAATAGGTCACATTGGAGTTTTAGTCACAGGAACAGCATTGATTCTTAATTAGGTGGAGTGTCTGAAAAGCCCTTCTAGTCTACATCCCACCTGAGTTTTATTGATCCCCTCAAGCTGTTTTGTCTCAGAGATCACATTGCTCCCAGGCAGCTGTTGTGAAGATTCCATGTGGTCAGATGCCAGTGACCGTTCAGGGTGTGGCACACATTTGTCACTCATTGCGCTTCAGCTCTTGGCATCAATATGGCAACCATGTGGGGGAAGCTCCACACTGCATTGTCATTTTGGAGGCTGAGGATGTTTCCACTTACAAATACTGAGTCCTTTCTAAGAATGAAGCCAGGGATGGGGGCAATGAGACAGCATTTTCCTTGCCTTTATGGCATTTCCAGTTCAGAGATGGTGTGGAAAAAAATATCCTAGGAAAAATGGCACATAGCTGAACTGGGTTGGACTTGGAAGGTGGATTAACATAGGGAGGAAAACTTTAATAAATGTAATGATGAGCTTCTGGTTTGATTTTGCTTCTTTGTATAAACTAATATACAGCATTATGTTAAATTTCCCTGACTGCTGTTTGGGGCATATACATTTTGATTCATATACTCTTGATGCCTTTTTCTGAGAGGATATGTTGACATCATCATTGTTTTTTGCCTCTAGCTTTTCTAATATATGCACAATAAATTCTATTTATGCCATTTTATTTCATGCAACCTGGTAAGAATAATTGAAATGAAAATGATAATTATAGTCT
This sequence comes from Acinonyx jubatus, assembly GCF_027475565.1. Classification (NCBI taxonomy): domain Eukaryota; kingdom Metazoa; phylum Chordata; class Mammalia; order Carnivora; family Felidae; genus Acinonyx; species Acinonyx jubatus. The sequence continues at coordinate 169,401,407 of NC_069380.1, read as the reverse complement.
TTCCGAAAGCAAAAATATAGAACTTATGTTCTTAAGACAAGATTTTATTTATACCGTTCATATATACTCACTAGTTGTTTTTTATTAAAATTAGTTATGTATGAATTTATTAATAAGACATTTGAAGAAAATTTTTTGGCATGATAGGAATATTTTTGAGTATTTTTAGGAATATTGTTCTAAAGTGGAAAAAAATACAATTTGTTTTTTAGCTGAGCTTGGAGATTACGACCCATATAAGCATACTGCAGGTTATGTGTCAGAGTACCGGTTTGTTCCTGATCAGAAGGAAGAACTTGAAGAAGCCATAGAAAGGATTCATAAAACTTTAATGTAAGAATCACATTTTATTAACTATAGTCAACATGCTGTACATTAGATCCCCAATACTTCATTTTATAACCAAAAGTTTATATTCTTTAGTCAGCATCTCCCCATTTCCCCCATCCCCAGTCCCTGGCAACCACCATTGTAGTCTTTGTTTCTATGAGATTGCCTTTATCAGATTCCACTTCAAATGCTCTCGTAGTGTTTGTCTTTCTCTGTCTTATTTCACTTTGAGTAATGCCCTCAAGAACCATCAATATACTTGAGAGTTGCTAAGAGAGTAGATCTTAAATGTTCTTACCACACGAGAAAGAAATGTAATCATGTGACAAAATGAGGGTGTTAGCTAACCCTATGTTGATAGTCAGTTTGCAATATATAAGTGTATCAAATCAATACATTGTACTCCTTAAAATTGCACAGTGTTATATATTGTATTTGATATACAACCAAAGCTAGAAAAAAAAATCATGTCTTATGTTACATCATCCATTAAGTATCATCTTTTGCTTTTGGTAGTCTTAAGAAAAGTTTCTAGAATGATAAATTCTTCACATATGCCTTGAACATTCTAGTATTTTTTTCTTTTAAGTTTTTTTTTAACTGCTTATAACACTAAAATGCTCATAGAAAACCCAAGTAACTTTAAAAATGTAAAGGAGAGAGTAAATTTCAAAACCTAACGTCAATGTATTTTTGATTAATGGCCTTCCAGACCTCTCTTTATGCATAAATTCACATAAAGAAAATTTATTTTGTATAGATTTATGTATGTATGATTTAACATTAATGGAATCATTCTGTATATATTGTTATTTTGCAATTTCCTGTTTTTTCAGTCATCAGTACCTTGTGAAATTTATTCTTCTAGTTATATTTTAAAACCACAAAGCCTTAATGTATTCTGGATTGGGTCTATCTTAAGGATGTAAATTCTTTACAGTTATAAGCAAAGTCCTATTCAGTCTACAGCAATGAATCTGGAAATCATGATGACACCTTGGAGGGTATTATGTTAACACCACATGCACTTCTGAGAATATACACACTCCCCTAGTAGGATTTTCAATTAATGGCCTGCAGCATTGAAGTTATAATTTAATTATAGTTATTTTGGTTAAATCCTCTATACTGATTAATTTTGCTTTATTCCCTCTTATGTAACATTCCCTCTTGAATTTGCTTGGTTTCAGATCTATTATAGTTAAGAAAAAAAATGTAGAATTAATCTGGTCAACAAAAAATGTTTGCCTAAAGGATCTGTTTCAGTGAGTAGCAGCAGAAGTCAATTGCTGAATTGTAATCAGAGAAACCAGGCTTTCCATCTTGTATTAGCATGCACCAGAATGCTCTTAAGCCTGATTATAGAGTCCTTCATTTTAAGGTTTCCCTGAAGTGGATGCTAAGAGAGTGCCTCTTATAACATTATGAAGGGCAGTGTGTTTGGCACATTCTGAGAATACTAATTCCAGGAGTTTCAAAGTACAATTACATTTTTGAAATTATCAAGGAGCTTTGGGTAAAGGGCCTTACATGTTTTATGTGATGGTATTGACAGTGTGACTGTTATTTCTAAGAGAATAAAGCTTGATCAAGATTTAGCAGCTTTCTTGTGTCTAATTTGTCATGAACATTCTTTATAGATTTCAAAATTGAGGTGTATTGCTGGATTTGCAGGGTACCATGGCTGAAACATTGGATGCATCAAAGCAGGATTTATTAATTAAAAAAATTCATAGCTCCTTTTGTTAACTAAAAATCTGTCTCTCTCTCTCTCTCTCTCACACACACACACACACACACACACACACACACACACACACACACACAGAGTTCCACTCATCCATGGAGATTCCAGGCAGATGCTCACACTCATTAGGAATGAATACCATTTATGTAATTATCACCAATGAAGATTTTGGGATGATTTCTATACTTTGTATTAAGAAAATGACAAGTATTTTTTACAATTTATAAATATTAATGTATTTTCAAACTACATACGTAATCAGGAGATGCTGAGTTAGGTGTTGGGGAGAGACCCCAGTTAGGTGTTGGGGAGCCCATTGTCTTCTCCCTGCCCACTACTCTTCTCCTTTTCCTCCTGATGGAGAGCTGCTGGTGCATGGAGACGTTTTACTCTTTGTAAAGGATATATTCTTTAATTCAAGTGCTTATATTCTGAATCTCTTTGAGGGTTTCTGAAACAGAGTTTTTAATATATGCTGGGACATTGGGATTGGCTTTAATGAGCAAAAACAGATTTGGTAAATGAAATTAACTTAATACAAGTTTCACCTCAGAGTGTAAAATTTTGTCACCAAGAAGGCAAGGGACTTCTTCAAATACTAAGACTTAAGTTTGCATTAGGACAAAGGATTATTTATTTCTCCAGTGAATATGGTGAAGATGGTTCTCATATCCTGTAAGTGCAGTACCTATTAGTAAAGTAAGGCTCTTTGTTTTTATGCTGGGTGTAGGGGTCAGGCTCCTTCTGAAGCAGAGCTGAATTACTTGAGGACTGCTAAATCTCTGGAGATGTATGGCGTTGACCTCCATCCCGTCTATGTGAGTAACATTTAATTAACACGAGATATTTTAAGCTGATGACATTTTTCTTAAAAAGTCACCGAAACTCCCAAAGGAAAGCTGTAGTCCTGTTGTTTAGCAAGCAGATGATACTTTCTCATCTGTTTTTCAAACACAAAGCATCTCTTGCATGGATTAAACCCTAATGAGTTTTGCTTAAAAGTCTGTGATTATATTTCCATGTGTAGAAAACAATTAACTGGGCTTGAAAACACAATCTGGATAACAGCTCCATAGGGCTTAGCTAAACGTCAAAACAATTTAAAATTGGTCTATAATTGATTGTATGAGACAGAAAACAGGAGGATTTTCCAAAAATAAATTTTATGACCGAAAAGCATTCATGAAATCACTTACCAGAAAAGTAGCCTTTAGGCACCAGTGTAGGTGCAGGTGTTGATGGTTCTATGTTGGACGTACAGGTTCTCTCAATATTAGGGTTACTGCTTACTATAGTTATCACCACTGCATTAGAAATGGTTTTGCAAATTTTCTTTAGTGGCTGATGAACACTGGCTGAATATAGGCAGAGTTTATACTAAATCTGTGTTGAGTGTTTTGGAGCCATGTCTTAACCTTGAAACCATTTCTCAAAGGTTACCAATTGACAGTTCTTTGCCTATGAGGTTGAAATGCCATTGCCTTTCATTTTGTAAGAGTTGAGTTAGCAATAGTCCAAATTTGATGATTTGAGAAAATGAGCCAGGTGCCTTATTCTTTACACAAAATGAATTGCTCAAGATTTTCTATAGACAAGGTCAATTAAATTATGGAATGTAATTTTTAAGGAATGCTGATTAAACTTACCATAATGCAAGTAACTCATTTATGGATTCATTTTGCAATATTCGTTTGCTCGTCAGAGTTTCCTAAACCAAGAAATCTTCTCGTTTTCTTCGTAAAAAGTAGAAGCACCTCTGGGTATACTGTTAGTATGGCAATAAAAGTTACATGTTTGGGTCAAGTAGTAGTTTCTTGATATAAAATATCCAATCTCATTACATCATTACATGCTCTATACTACTGTCATTTAAGAACACCTCTAAAACTTAGTGGAATAGTTACTGTTTTCCCTTCTAGCCACATTAATCATGTTGAGCTTTTAGTTTTTTAAGAAATATATAGGAAGTGTGTAAAAGAGAGAATCTTCTGAAACACGGCTCTGCTTTTGTGTAATGCTTATCCTAATTCATATACACTTTTTTTTGTGGATGGTAGGAGTTTATGGCAAATGAACTGGATTCAGTAGAATCTTCCATACATTCCTCTAAAATTGAATTTTCAGAACTGAAAGTGGGCAACAGCTGGGATTCTTCAAAAATATATGAGTTGTCTTATATTCTTGGGAGTATGACTTTACAGGCTGTTATTTGACCTTAGAGTAGAAATACAATTCATACAGACGTGTGCATGTCCTTCATTACCCACAGTGTTTGTGACTTTGTCATTTCAGAATCTCATTTTCTTAATTAGGATTTATCATCTCCTGGAAATTGAGGGTCTTCAGTCTTTACCAGAAGAGATGTATTTTTAACTCTTTTGAGTAGTAAAGTCACAAATGGAAGTAGGAGGGAGCATGATAGAAACATCAGAAAATCCAGGTGTGTGCCTGAAGGCAGCTGCCTGAACTCAACTTTCTGGAGAAGGGTGGTGGAAAGCCAGGTTTCATGATTATCTACATCTAAGAATAAGATCGAGATGAGCCAACCCTTGGGAAGGAACTCTTGATAGAAGCCAGTGGTTCTCAATCCTTGGCTGCACAGGAGAAATCACCTGGAGTATTTATGTATTTTTGATTCCTAGGCCCCTTCATTACAGATTCTGATTTAACTGGTTTTGGTAGCACCTGGGCATCAGCATGGTAAGCTGCACAGGTGATTTCAGTTAATGTGCAGCCAGGGTTGAACTGCACTGTAGGTGCAGCGTGGGGTGAGTCGATCAGTGGCCTGATTGGTAGTCCAGGTTCTTTTAATGAACTGAAGTTCTAAGTATGAATATACTAAGAAAAATTTTCATTAAAAAATTGAAAATAAATGAGCAGCAAGCTAGCTGTTACCATAGCTTAGCTAGCTTTCTAAGTTGATGTCTTTGACAAACTAGACCCAATATTAATACAACATATTATGTTTGTATGGCCAATTACAGTTTGACAAGGAGCTGTGACATGAATAAATTCATGGGTAATAGGCATATGCTTGTTTTTGCAGGGAGAAAACAAATCTGAGTATTTCTTAGGATTAACTCCAGTTGGTGTTGTTGTCTACAAGAATAAAAAGCAAGTGGGGAAGTATTTCTGGTAAGTATAACTTGAGGGCAGAGTTAGTATTAAAATTATACGCTGTATATACTAGGCTTATGGGGCTTACTTGTCAGTGAAAACAGGTACGTTTCCAGTGGTTGATAAATAAATGAGTAAAACTGGGTATACATTTTCTCCCAGTGCATCTTAGTATGTATTTTCTCTGTAAATTTTAGGTACTGTGATTCTGGACTCTCTTGTCCATGCAAATTATGTGTAGTAGGATTTCCTATCCATTCCAGTGTATGCTGGTGGGCTGTGGGCCCAGGACTACTTTGAGTTCTAACTCTAAATGAGGGAGGCATTTGGAGGGCCTGGGAACCTGTAGCCCTACACCGTGTCTGGGAAGGCAGACTGCTGAGACTTTGGGGATTCCAAGCTTGTCTGTATCTACTGGAGAAGTACAGGAGAATGAAAATGGAATTTTATTTAGGAAAGTGTCCAGAGCAAATGACATACAGGGAACTCTCTACAATTACTGGAGCAGTATATACAGAAACTGAAACGAGCCAGTCTTTTCCCACTGGATACTTCTCTGAATTTCTGAAAGATTAATTCTTAAAAACTACACCACCGCCGCCATCTGCTTTGTTTTTCAGGCCACGGATTACAAAGGTTCACTTCAAGGAGACACAGTTTGAGCTCAGAGTACTGGGAAAAGATGTAAGTTTTTGTTGACTGCTCAGCTTCCCTTATCTGAGGAGAGAAGTGTTGTCTGCTCGTTGAGAACTTAAAAATCATTGTGAAATAAAACTGCCATGTTTCTTCAGCTGCAGCCACATGGAACCAGGTTAATGGACTCATGTGCACAACTTCTTCTCAAGGAAGGGAAAGGGAAGTGAGTAGAAATGAACGAGTTGATTATAGAGGAGTGTCATTTTAGTTTTAGCAAAAAGAGAAGAAAACCCTTTCTAGGGCACAAGAGAGAAGAGGAGGTGATTATCATTATTAGAGTAGTTTGCTTTGAAGTACTGTCTATGAAGGTAGGATTCATCTCATCAGAAGCGTGCAACCTGCATATAGGATAAAGAGTGTCCTAATTTTGTCCCAGGGTAAATTAAACAACCTGTAGGGAGTAACACTTCTATTCTCTCTGGCATGGTGGATAAGCTAGATGGGAAATTCTGATGCTTTCAAAGGAGAATGTAAGGCAAGGGTGCAAAAATATCTTTGCCCTGCAAGCTGGCAGTGTCCTCCAGGATTGTTTGGGTCACGGGCACAGTATTTATCAGAGTCTGGAGGTAGATTTTAAGCAGTGGGGCCAAAAAAGGCAAGAATGTGAAAGCTTCCTTTTAATCTACCTGTGAAAAGAGTGCTCCCTTGAAGTGCGATTACTCTAATTTGTATTTATGGGATAAGTTAGTGGAAATACGATGTACGAGAACCATCCTTCTGTCTCTTTGGTAGTAATTTTATGTAGACCCAAACCCTGAGTGGATGCATTGAATGGACTTTCTGAGGAGATTCTGTTGTAAAAATGAGGCAAAGAAAACCTGTGCTTCTGCATCTACACGTTGAGACACGGGAAAGGAGTGGCCGCTGGCTCAGGTGCAGCATGGTACCAGGCAAGGCCTCACACATAGCAGGTGCCTGCTCAGGATTTGTTGAACAATCTGTGAACGGATGGACTGAGATTACATACTGTCAAATCAGAAAGCCTGATTTTTCTAGAAAAATACAGCGATCCTTCCCTGAACTGTGTGACATGCTGCCATTTTTTGATAAAATTAAAATTGGATTTTGAAATGAGTTTTAACTTGTAAGGAGGGAAATTGCAGATTAGATAAAAAAAAAAATGATAGTCCCAACACCTCATCATGGTTCTTAGCAGCCTAGTTTTCTTCAGTTCCTGATTAGACACATCAGTGGTAAAAGATGTGCTGTGAGATTGAATTAAAGTCATCCCAAAAGTAGAACAGCTAATTGGATAGTAGGGCTACGTGATTTTTTTCCCTGTCCTGCCACTGGTTTCACAAGAATTAATGCAAGAAATAAAGTCTATTCAATACGTTGAAAATAATGTTTCATGTTTTTAATAAGAATATTATAAAATAATAAGACTTTCTGTGGAAGCATTACTATTATTTAGAGTCATTTTTCCCCCTCATACCTGTTATTTTCATGAGTGAGGTCCTTTGGTCAACTACTTTTATGTTATTATTAGAGTGCCTTAAAATGTCTTCTGCCTCAGGATAAACATTTGTCGAAGTGTCAGCTAACTTGAACTTCTAACTTCTTAGATTTTTTCATTATTAGGTGAAAACAAAACAACAAAATTGATAGTTTTCATGTTATTTTTTTAATGGCAGTGTCATGGTGTGACCTTGTTTCCTCCCAACCCCGCTTTGCCTCAGTCCATTCTGCAGCTTTGAAAAGGAGTGGGTGTGGGGCACCTGGGTGGCTCAGTGGGTTGAGTGTCCAACTTTGGCTCAGGTCGTGATCTTGCAGTTCGTGAGTTCGACCCCCACATTGGGCTTGTTGCTGTCAGTGCGGAACCCACTTCAGATCCTCTGTCTCTCTCTCTGTCTGAAAAAATAAATAAACATTAAAAAAAAAAGAAAGAAAAGAAGAGGAGTGGGTGTTTGGGTGTCGCCTGAGGCACTGCGTGCTCCTGGTTCATTAGCCTAATGTCACCAATGTCTTACGGTGAAGCAGGTCACATAACTCAGGCTTGAATCACAGGGATTTTTTTTTTTTTAATAGGACATTAATTTAACCAAAGCACTCCTTTTCCTGAGCGTTCTTGCTTTGCAGTCTTTCTTCCCTCTCCACCTGGGTATCTGTGAGGAATGATTTACATAATGGTGGAATTAAGCTGATTATTATGGAGACCTAACTGTAATCATAGATTATATATAAAAACCCCATGAAACCCGTCACCTGGAACAGTAATCACAACCAGCTCGCAAAATGGTTGAAATGCTTATTCTGGTTTTCTGCTCCACTGGTCCAGTCAGAGAGACTTAACTCAGTATGTTCAGTGCTCTTAGGGCCAAATTCAGACATTCAGTTCCCAAAAGATCAGCAATGTCCTACAGGTAAAAGATTTTTCCTGTTGTCACACTATGCCACTAACACTGTCGCACTCCACTTTTTAATATTAACAGTGTCTACCAAAACACATTATCATATCTTAATAAATATAATGTGCTAACACATAGTATTTATTCATACATTTCTTTGCATCCATAAATAACAGTCTCATCTTTCTCAGATATAACCTTAGTGAGTTCACTGATTCAGATTTGAGAGAGGAACAAACACTGGTTTTGTAAAACTAAAACTAAAGTCTGGTTTTGTAAAAATTTAGTCCTCTGACAGATTCAGCAGGTAATTATAAATACCTCTGTGGATTAGTTAAGCTTCCAAATAGGTACTATGGCTTAAATAATACCTCTCAGAAAAATAAAAACTTTAAGTATAAAGGTCTTCCATGATGATTGTAGAAAATCTGGGAAATATACTGTAAAGAAGAAAATGAAAATTACCTCTTAAAATTCAGAGGTAATGATTATTATTTCAGAACAAGCCCTTTCAGATTTTGCTCTGTTAGCATGAATGTGTAATATACATATATATACACATATATATGTGTCATCCCCTACGTGTTTCTATACGTGGGTTTTATACTTAATTTCATATCATAAGCATTTTTCCTTTTATTTCATTTTTTCATATGTGCCTACACAGTGTTTGATAATGTGTTTTACTGTTTTATGTGCTTGATCTTTTTTTTTCTTAATGTCGTGGATCAATGTTTTCCTCCTATTGTATCTTATAAATGTGTTCTGCTGGTAGAGGTGAAAGCTGTGGAATTTTATTTTTATCTCAAATCTGGCTGTTTTGCTGAACTCTTGTGTGTTAGCCAAGAGTTCTTAATTTTATTCTCATAAATTTTTGTAGGTATATAATTTTGTTGCTTGCAAATAAAAATAATTTATTTGCTCCTTTCTGTTATTTATGTTTCATATTTTATAGTGTTGGTCGTAACTTACAGAAGAGTGTTAAGTGATCTAGTAATATAAAGCACCTTTGATTGGTTTCTGATTTCAGTGAAAATACCACTGTTCCACCACTTATGTGTTAGCTCTTGGTTTTAAGAACATGTGTTTATTATGAGAAGTTTAAATTTTTTTTAAGTCTATTATCAAATGGTTGCTGTTTACTGAATTCCTTGAGAGCAAAGATTGTTGCTTGTTCACCCATTGACCACCTAGTGTTTATTTTCAAAATCTAGACAAGGAGCACCTGGCTGGCTCATTTGGTAGACCATGTGACTCTTGATCTCGAGGTTCTGAGTTTGAGCCCCAGATTGGGTATAGAGATTACTTAAAATCTGAATAAAATATTATATATTATATTATATTGTATTATATTATATTATATTATATTATATTATATTATATTATATTATATTATATATAATCTAAATGAGAGAGGGTAGTGGCTCAGACCAGGGTAGCAACATTCAAGGTGCTGAGAAGCTGTTGGATTCTGGATTTAGCTACATGGTTGTGTAAATGTGAGGAGGTATAAGAGAGAGGAGTCCTGGTGACTTACAGGTGTTTGGCCTGAAAGGCAGGAAGAATGGAGCTGCCATCCACTGAAGTAAGGAGGGCTTTGCATAGAGCAGGTTTGGGGAGGAAGGTTAAGACTTCCTTTTTTAATATATTGTATCTGAGATATCTGTTAGACATCTAAGTGGAGACGTTTAATAAGTGGGTTCTATAAGTCTGGAGTTTGGGACCAAAGTTTGGGGAGAATATTAAAATTTAAGAATCATTGACATATCCTTGTATTCAGAGCCAGGAGACTATACGAGGTCACTAGGAGAATGAGCATAGAGAAGAAGAGGAGGAACCAGAAAAGGAAGCTGAGAAGGAATAATGAAGGAGATAGGAAGAACACTAATTGTATTTAGTTTTGCCAGCTAAAAATCATGTATTACATGTCAGATGATGCTGATATGTCAAATAAGATGAGGACTAAGAATTGACTGCTGAATTTAGGATTGTAGGAGGTCATTGATAAGACAATTTTCAGTGGATTGAAGAGTGAGCTTTAACTCAGCAGTTCCACTGTTAGGTCTGTGCACGCTAGAGAATCACAAGGGACGTGTATCTTTACTGTAGCACTTATATGAAAGAAAAACCCTAAGAGGAGTCCATTATTAGGGGAATGACCACCACTGATGCATGCTAATTAAGGAAAAACAAAAGAGGTAATAGGAGTAGAATTGGAGAGGGTGAGTATAGACAATTCTTTTGAGGAGTTTTGGCACAAAGAGGAACAAATAGGAAGATGGCTGTCAGGGGAAGCTGGTCAAGAGGGTTGGTTTTGTTTTTTAAGTTGGGAGAAATAATAGCACATTTACACTCTGATGAGGATGAACCAATATGCAATGAACACTTGACAATGTTGCAGGGAGAGAGAGAAATGCTGGAATGATACTCCTTAAGTAGACAATAGTGGATGACAGCTAGTGTATAAATAGAGGGCTTGGTTTTAGATGGCAGCCAGGACAGTTCATCTATGGTTAGCAGGCAGGAAGATAGAGCATGGGAATGTAGATTAGGGTAGATGGTTAGTTCTCTTAGGATCGTTCTGCTTTTTATTTTGAGGGAACTAGGTATCGAGGTCATCAGCTAAAACTGAAGTTGGGGAGGAAGAGGTGGGGGTCTGAAGGAAGCAGAGGTATGAAATAGTGATTTTGAAGAGAAAATAGACAAGAGACATGTAGTTTGATGATAACCTATGATAGCATGGTGGTACAGAGGGTCCTGAATTTAAAATGAGCCTATCACACTTGTTAGGATGAGCACTGGGTGTTGTATAGAAACCAATTTGACAATAAATTACATTATTAAAAATAAATAAATAGATAGATATTCAAAAATCAGGAAAAAAATAATAAAATGAGCCCACTCACGGTGTGCTTTTGTCCAACCACATTAGACAGTGCTGGTGCAGACACGAAGTGAGACTTGGCTTTCTCAAGAGAATAATACAAAGAGAAGGGCCAGGAATCCTGTGAGGCAGGGGAGAAAATACAGTGATTTATCATGGAATTGAAACTGAGAAAGGAAGAGAGCAAAGACCATGAAAGAGTGGTGGGTCTGTGGATGGAGGTCCTGGTGGAGTTGTTCGGGGGTGTAGAACTGGAAAGAGTAAGCTGGAGAGAGAGGGTGATGGTCAGAAAGTTGGGTGTGAGGCATTGAGATCACAGAGGAGCCTCAGTTATTGTAAATGCGAAGTTGTCGGGCATTGATTCTTACCTCTTGGCAACATCTAGAGACAGTTTTGGTTGTCACAGTGCTGGACAGGGCAGAGATGTGCCTGGCATCTAGAGGGGAGAGGTTGAATGTACTCCCATACATGTCAATAATGCTGAAGCTGAGAAACCCTGGGGTGGAGTTACATGCATGAGAGCGAGTGGTTGGGACAGGGAGGAAGACAGTATCATTGAGAAGTTCAGGGAACTGAGATGTCTGGGTGTTGGAGGGATTGTTTCTATTTACATATGGAAATTTCCAATAGTTAACACAAGAGGAGTATTGGAGAATGTGACTATGACTGCAGTAGCATCGAAGTGTGGGTGAGGCAGGAGATTCAAAGCTGGGAGTTGTAGGAGGAAGAGAAAGAAAATGGTCTCAAAGTGGCCTTGTGGAGCAAGGAGGAGTCTTCACTTTTAGGCTTGGTGATATGAGAACATGGCGGGTGGGGGGGCAAAAGGCAGAGCTACCTATCATTCAGGTGGACTGCTAAGACCATGTCCTCAGGGGAGAGCTGGGTTTTTCCTGGCACAGAAGGGTTGAGGCAGTGTAAGAGAGCAGACTGAGGGGCAAAGGCATTTTACTGATGTTAGGCCATGAATTCCAGAGGGCACGAAGGAAGGGTTTCAGGAGTTGAGTGATGGTGGGGGAAGGGGACTAACTAGGGGATGTGCTGAGCATCATTTGGGGGTGACTGAGATAAAGAGACCATAATAAGATGGGGTTCAGTGGATTCAAGGCAGATGAAGGTGGAGAAGCTGTGGATATTGGAAGGGAGTGAGAGCTGGTTTTCCATGTCTGCTCATCTACCCTAGCAGTGGAGCTAGAAGACCTAGGGGAAGTGAGACAGTCCCAGTGCACAGTTGAGTCTCACCTTGTGTGGAAGATGGCTTCTCTTACCTGTCTGTTGGCTGGGGGACTTGAGCACGGTGGGAAAACTAAGTTATGCCTCAAGCCCTGGGCTTTACTCACTGTGAGGAAAGTGGCTGCAGCGTGGGGCATGGAGAGGTAAGAACAGAGGCAGGCACTCGAAGAGACTGCCCAATGATCAGGAGAGGTGATGGGACAGCCATCACCACAAGGATGGAGGGAAGAGGGTGGATTTGAGAGGCACTGAGGAGGTAAGACTGCTTCTTATGGGTAGCAGATGGAATACTTTTGTGAAAAATGGAGAGGAGTTTGGATCATTCCCAAATACCTTGGTTTTATCAACAGAGCGTGCAGCCCCTAACAGTAGGCCCAGAGGTTGGCATGTACATTTGTTGAATAAATGAAACGAGGCTGTGATTACTTTTACGTATAATACATCATTAAGCTAACCTCAGCTAAACTTACCCAGCGTGACAGGATGTCGACCCAAGAGGTTCCTGGCAAGTCTGGCCACCAGTAATTAGACCCACTTGGCCGAACTCTTTGAGAAAAGTACACGGGAAGTGCTGGTGGCCAGGAGCAGTCACTTTGTCAGCAAGCCCAAGAGGTCTCACTTACATCAGCTAGGGATTCTTTCACATTTTAAGTAGAACTATAGATCTAAAAATGTTTTTTATATGAAAGTAATTTCAAATTTACAAAAAGTGGCAAAAATGAAAATATTGCAAAGAACACGGTCACCTTTGATTACAATCACAGTTAACATTTTACTCCATTTCCTTTTTCATTTCTCTCTCTCTCTACACACACACACACACACACACACACACACACACACACACACACAATTCTTTGCTGAATGATTTGAGGGCTTCATGTGTTACATGTCTCTAAATACTTCAGTGTGTATTTCCTAAGAACTGGGATGCTCTCTGATGAACCCCAGTTATCAACTTAACACGTTTATGTCATCTACTCTCTACATTCCAGTTTTATTGGTGGTTAGGCTAATAAGGTCCCTTAAAGCATTTTCCCTATCCAGTACAGAATCCAATTAATTAGTCTTCTTTAATCTGGAACACTTTTGAGCATTTTTGGTTTTTTTTTTTGACATTTACATTTTGAAAGAATACAATTCCACCTGCTTTTTAAACAATAGAAAGCTTCTCATTTCATATTTGTCTGTTGTTTTCTTGTGATTGGACTGTAGATCTTTGTTCTCTGCTGGAAAGCCATATAGGTGGCTGTGTCCTCATTAGGGCACATGATAGGGCACATCTGGAGGCACACGATGGCCATCTGTCACTTGGTGGTTATACTAAGTTTGATCACCTAGTCAGGATGTTGATTTGATTTCCCACTGTATAGTTGTTTTTATTCTTCCTCCTTTGCAACTAATAACTAATCTGTGGGGGTATTTAATTCAGTGCAAATACCCTGCTCCTCTTCAAGCTTTCCCTGTAGATTTAGTGTTCATTGAGGATTCTTGCCTGATCTGATCTTTTACTGTGATGCTTGTAAAATGCTGATTTTCTACCTCTTCCACACTCTCCACAGTCATCCCTTGGCATTGCACTGTAAGCAAGAGCCACACCTTTTTTCCCTTTTACTTATCTATCTTATCAGCATGGGCTTATTAATTCCCTTTTTTTCCCCAGTGGTTTATGATATATTACGGTACCTAATTTTTTGGTGCTCAAATTGTCTTAGATTTAGTCAGTGAGGGCTCCTTTAATCTGGCTCTTGTGCCCTTTTGACCTGACCCTATCATTTTTTGGCCATTTTCTTCCTTTTTGGTACAATGTGGTGTTTCAGGTGCATTCTGTACCTACATCTGCCCTGTTAACAGCCATTTTTCCGAGGAACTTTGGTTCTGTTTAGACAGGAAGGGCTGTTAGGTGTGGTCATTGTCATTGGGGTGACTTTGCGTTTTGGCCTTTTCAGTGGATAAGCTAAGGAATACACACATATATACATACATACAAATATAAATACATGTATACATATGTGTGCATATAAATGTGCTCATATGCACAGTAGAAATCATGTGTTGATATCATATCTCCAATTTCCATCCTTTCCCACAGGGTTCTTTCTGGCCTTTCCTCATTTCATGTTTGTATGTGCTGAGAACCTTGGCTCCCAACAGCAGAAATACATTTACTTGTTGGCTCAGTTCTAAAATATATCTCAAGTAGTTGCAGAATTGCTTTGTCCAAACCACTAAGATTAACAGTTTGCAGTGCTTTCACTCACATACCATCCTGCCAAGACTGAGGGCATTTAGTCAGTGACTGTGTTCTGAATTTACTAGGGTTGGCCCTTCCTTCTGGCTTTCCCTAGTACTGAGGCTTTGGTCTTCATTTGAGATCTAGTTAGGTTTACTTGTCTCCATTTGCTTTCAGTTTTAGTCCCCTTTGTATTCTTACTTATTTTATTTTATTTTTGAAGACGTAGAAGATTCACATGCTTCCACATGGTCAAAACTGTACAGAAAAAGGCACAGAGAAGTACCACTAATACCATATTCTTTCGGTCCTATTTCCTCACCCTCCCTTATAGGTAACCAACTTTATTGTTTTATGGTTTATCCTTCCTGTGTTACTGTTTGTAAAGATAAGCACATTTAGAACATTTTCCTTCTTTGGGAGCCTGGGTGGCTCAATTGGTTGAGTGTCCAAACTCTTGAGCTTGGCTCAGGTCATGATCTCACAGTTTGTGAGTTTGAGCCCCATGTTGGGCTCTGCGCTTGAGGCACAGAGCCTGCTTGAGATTGTCTCTCTCCCTCTCTTTGCCCTTCCCCAGTTTGTGTGTTTTCTCTCTCTCTCTCTCTCTCTGTCTCTGTCTCTCTCTCAAAATAAATAAACTTAAAAAAATTTTTTTACTTCTTCCTTATTTCACCTAGTAATACCTCCTAGAATTCTCTCTATACCAGTCCATTGAGAGCTTTCTTGTTCTTTTGTGCAGCTATATAGGACTCCATTGAGTGTGTACCATGGTTTACTCAACCGATCTCTTATGCTGTGACAATTTAGGTAGTTTTCAGTAGTTTGCAATTATAAATTTCCCTTCAATTAATAACTTTGTGCATATGTATTTTTATATTGGGGTAAATTCCCAGGATTGGGATTGCATGGTCAAATTGCAAGTGCATGTGTAGTTTTGTTAGATATTTCCACATCCCCTCCTCCATCTAGAGTTTTTGTGCCATTTTGCATTTCCATCTACAGGGTATGAGCACACCTGTAACTACAGATGGAACGTTCTCCCCCATGTGTTCCTAAGTGTGGCTCTGTTAGTAGTATTTGGATCTTGATGCCAACAGCTTGGTTTGGCATTTCTCAGATTCAGAGATGGACTGCTAGACCTGCGGTCAGAAAGCATGGTTTGGGTCCAGGCGTCCCACATGTCCAACTTTGGACAATTCACTGAGTAACATGTAACCTACATTTCCTTAGCTATAAAGTGAGAATGACAAAATCTGCCTTCCAGGGTTGTGGTGAGGTTGAAGGCACCTAGTCTGAAGTTGGACTTATAATAGGCTCCAGGTTTATGTCTCTGAATCGGAGTTGTCTTGGCATCATGTCACCTAGGGCTACTGGAGCTTTGCAAAGGAAGGGCTCGGGGAGCACCTTGTCCTTGACCAGTCTCAGCTCATGAGTTGCTCGTGCCAAGGCGGGAAGGGGAGCACAGGTCTTCCAGGGCCGTGCATTTTCCTTTGCTTCACTTGCTAGTATGTGTGTTGACTTTCTCTATAATTAAAACACATGGACCACTTATTTGGAAAAAATTGTAAAATTCTGCTCTAAAATGTTTTTAAATTGAGTATCAGTAGAACTTACTAGATATGCCTTCATTGTAACAAGCTTTAATAACACTTATTACTTAAAAATCTTTAACATTTGTAAACTGGGGATAGAGGTTATCGTTAAAAAAATAACTCTGCAAGTATAAGAGGGAAATGTGAACATTTTACTGAATGCTATGGTTTCTCTAAAGAGCAAGTGAGGAAAAGATAGAGTAAAACAACAGCAAAAGCCACGCATCTGGATTCCTGGGTTTGCATCCGTGTATTTTCTCAAGTAGGAAGCAGAATAAGCTCAACATAATCATCTTCAATGTTTACTGAAACATGATTTAAATATTCTCTAATGTTTTGGCCCATGTTTTCTCTTTCTGAATTTTGGGGAGGAAAAGGAAAAAGAGGAGAAGCAACACAATCTGACACGTCCTTTCCAACGCTGTAATTTATGTTTCTGTGAGCTAGAAAGAGTTACGTACAGTTATTCATCAAAGAATTAATTTATTCATCCGTAAAAAGAGGTACAAAGGTTTTTCACATTTATTCTGTGTTTTGGAATATTACCCACACAGCTGACAAAAGAATACTGGAATATTTTTGGTTTTGTTCTTTTATTGTAAAATATATATGCAGGAATGGAAATTAATTTGATTCTCCAAGTGCCCTCCTGAAATGCACTGTGATCTTTAATTCAAACAATATTACGTGCATTTCAAAAAGAATTTTTAAAAAGTAACTGGGGTGTGTGTGTTAGGGGTGTGTGTGTATGTGCCATGTAATATTTTCTAATCTAGAGCCCTGAAGAGACCCTTTCTTGAAAGAAAGTGCTTTGCTCATTTATATAAAACAGGGAAACAGCAAGTACCTGTGCCCAATTTCCTTTTCCAAATAAGAAGATTGTTAGTTTGTTTTGTTGCCGGGCTCACTGTGAATTCTTAACTGAACTCGGGATGCCTGGGAGAGAGAGCAGTGGCAAACACGGGGACAGGCACTGAAACAGACATTGTGCCCTCTCTCTCACTTGTACAGACATCGTTCAGCTTTTAAAACT
Organism: Acinonyx jubatus; assembly: GCF_027475565.1. Classification (NCBI taxonomy): domain Eukaryota; kingdom Metazoa; phylum Chordata; class Mammalia; order Carnivora; family Felidae; genus Acinonyx; species Acinonyx jubatus. The sequence goes on along the minus strand of NC_069380.1, from coordinate 169,384,197 downwards.
GTAGTCAATCAGTCTCACCACTTAGAATGATAACAGTTTTCAAAACAGTTAAAATTTTGGGTTATCTCTTTGGTATCTGTTTTCATTTCCACCCCTTGCCTGCCTTTGCTTTATCAGTAATCAGGTTATTTCAGTCATTGGCTATCCACCCTCTGTTGATTTTGTTTTTCCCCCTGGTGCCTAAAGTCAGTTACAGCTCTTGTTGAGATTGCAGTTAAAAAAAACCACAATACTTTAGACTTGTAATCTTGACACTTCCTTCAATCTTCTCCCCTGCTTCTGTGGATTGCTGATGATTGGAAAACTCTCTGCTGTAGGCCTTTCCAGTATTTATGTAACGATCACATGTCACTATTATGAAAGTACTAATCTTTTAAAAATATGTGCCTATACAGTGTACTTTAGATTACTTCTGTGACGCTGGAGGTGGGACAGATGTATAATAGGATTGAGAAGATATTCGCCCCCACAATTGTAGGGAAGCTGGGGAAGGTAGACTGTCCAGTTGTGGCTGCTTCCCAAGACAGCAACAGAGCAACCCCTAGAGCATGGGCTGGGTGTAGCGATAAGGGTCAGGCTTGGGAGAGGCAATGAGAGTCAGCAGGGCCCGGGGCGAAGAAGTTGTGTAGCGCACAGTTGATGCGAGCCCCTCCAGGACCCTGCTAGCAATCTCAATACACTTCAGAGAAGCCAGACTGAAGTAGATTTATTTCTTGAAGCTTGCAAAGAGAAACACCCAGCAAAGGTGGGAAAAGAAACAGAGAGCTCTGAGGGAGTTAGGTTGGGAATTCATCAGTATGATACCACGTCCTGAAGTCTTACAAATGATAGAACTGGGAGTTTGAGCCAAGTTTACCTAGGGCTCCAAGGTGCAGTGAAGCCCCCGCATGGTGTTTCAGATACAGGCTATTTAAATTTGCTCAGTTTTTAAAATAAAAATATGATAAAAGCCTGTGTTAAAAAGAGACTCGGCATGTAGCTTTGCTTCTGGCAGGAAGTGACAAAAGCTATGAAGGTGTTTGAGTGCTTTTGCTGAAAGCAAGCAGTTGATGCTTGGAGAAAGTATTTTAGCAGAGGGTTGGAATGGACTTCTGAAGTTAAGCATCTACTCACCTTTGAATGAATGGAAAGGTGCTAATTGTCCCAGTCTGTTTGGAAAAGGCTTAGTAGGAGAGAGAGACTTTGTGATGCCACATCAGTGCCATTCATACCAGCGGTTAAGTGGCAAAAACGCACAGAATTTATTCAGAATTCCTGGTTTCTTTTTTAGTTATGTTAACACTCCTTTTAGTATTTGGATTATTCTGCTGACAGTGGGATAAAAACCAGGCAGCTGGTGTTACAGCCCCATACAAATGGAAAATGAGTTCATACTTGTCATTTGCACAGGACAGAAGTAATTAGGAGGCCTGTGGGAACCTCTTTTGTTCCTTTAATGTATTTGTACCCAAGGAAACTTGAGAAAACCCAATTCTGGTCGGATCTTAAATACGTTTTCTCCTTTCATTAAGTGATGGTAGTTAAAAAAAAATTATTACATATCCCGTGACTGGATCTCTATTTGAAAAGAAAAAGAATATAGATGTTAACGTGAGGAATAGAATGAAAACCAATCTAAGAAAAGTTTGAGGGGACTTAATTTGTTTATATATTTTTTTCAAATGTTTTTATTTATTTTTGAGAGAGAGAGAGAGAGCACAAATGGGGGAAGGGCAGAAAGAGAGGGAGACACAGAATCTGAAGCAGGCTCTGAGCTTTCAGCACAGAGCCCAATGTGGGGCTCGCACCCACAAACCGGGAGATCATGACCTGAGCCCAAGTCAGACGCTTAACCAACTGAGCCACGCAGGCGCCCTGGGATTTACTATATTTTTAAGATAGAATGCTTTTTTGTTTCTCCTCTGTTTCTGTAAATTTGGATCATATGTAATTAAATAACTTATTGAAAATTTGTCTTTTGGTTTGTAAATACCACCTGATTTGTGGATGCTCTTGCTAAAATGTTCAAGTATCAGTGTCACAAAATGGTTCTCACCAGCCACCATTTCTTGTCAGTGATAATGTCTAGTATGTCCTGGCACATGTAGAGCTTTCGTTGTTGGAAGGCACAGGAAGGTGGAGTATAGATACTGAGGAAGGTGGTGGTGGGGAGAGGACCACATGTCCTGTACTCACTTTATCCTAATCATTTATCCTGATACAATGCAATCACAAGCGAAATTATTTTAAAATAAATGACCTGTGCATTATATTTTTGGATAATGCAGTGACCTTAAAAACACGTACGGTTATATAAGAAACTCTTTTTTTTAAGTTTATTTATTTATTTGGGGGGGGGGGGAGGTATGAGCTGGGGAGGGGCAGAGACTGAGGGAGAGAGAATCCCAAGCAGGCTCTGAGCTGTCAGCACAGAGCACAGCATGGGGCTCAATCTCACCACCGTGAGATCATGACCTGAGCTGAAATCAAGATTTGGATGCTTAACTGACTGAGCCACCCAGGCACCACACTATAAGAAACTCTTGATAGTGGTGGCCTCTGGGGAAGGGGATTGGGAACACGATGGGAGTGAGATTTTAGTTATCAGTGTGTGTCCATTTTGGTAACTTTTGGCATTTGTACCATGTGTGTATATTATGTATGAAGAAAAGAAAAGAAAAAGGAAAAACCCTTCCCTTCTAAGCATTCCCATGTCCTGACAGGATGCTTGGTTTCCCACCCTGCCTGCAAGGATCTTCTGTGATTTCCTGGGCACCCCCTTCCCCCATTTCTTTTGCTTTTGAGGAATGCCCTTTCTGAATCCATTGACTTTGCTCCCTTATCTCTACTTGTGCCCCTTTCATGAAAGTCACCGAAGATGTCTTACCATGAAATGCAGTCCCCTCCTTTCAAACCTTGTTTGACCTTTCCTGGTCACTTGAGTCTTGTGCTCTCCTTCTAGCCTCTCTGCCACTGTTGCCTCCTGTTCCGTTTTGACACCCCCCTCCCTCCCCGCACTCCTTCTTCACAGCATCCTCGTTGTGATTTTATCTTCACCCGCTTCGTTCTTTCTCCTGGAACAATTTCTTTTATGCTCTTGGGTGAAATCATTTGTGTCAGCAGGTGTGGCCTGTCTCTTCAGCTGTGTGTCTGCATGTCTCCTGGCCCACTAGGTATGTTTAGTTCCCCATTCCATAGGCACCTCAAAATCAAAATAGCCTGAACTTACTATCTCTTCCCTCGCCATCCAAATGCCCAATTTTTTCTACTTGCTGTATTTCATTAGTTAGCATTCCCCAAGCCAGAAACCTGGGAATTGTCTTAAGTTCCTTCCTCCACTTTACAAGGTTTTGGAATTATAGGCGGCCTTGCTGTAACATGCATATATTGGCTCTGTTTTCATCACACCCTTTCATCTTACAAATAAACTTCTAAACTGGGCAGCTTCCTTCCAGATGGACTTGGAATAAATTTCATGCATATAAATGTTCTTTCCTTATTAAAAGGTGGGAAGGATCCTTTTCTATTACTCATCTGCATTGACAATTTTGTGCTTATAAATCCATAGAAACCTCATTCCAGGGGCATTTCTGCATTTAAGGCTTAAGTTTGCTAATTTAGTTTTAATTTTTTTAAACGTTTATTTATTTTTGAGAGGGAGAGAGAGAGAGAGAGACAGAGCATGAGTGGGGGGAGGGGCAGAGAAAGAGGGAGACACAGAATCTGAAGCAGGCTCCAGGCTCTGAGCTGTCAGCACAGAGCCCAATGCGGGGCCTGAACCCACAGACTGTGAAATCATGACCTGAGCTGAAGTGGGATGCTCAACCGACTGAGCCACCCAGGCGCCCTATGCTAATTTAGTTTTAGATAAAACAAACAAACAAACAAACAAAACAGTTATAAAGCTTCACAGAATTTGTGGTTCATTGTTTTAGCACTTAGATTCTATCTTATGTGGTTGCCTATTCAGTCACCTAAAAAAATAAATAATATCTTCTGCACAATTAGAATGATCTCTAATATTGCCTTTATTTCTCATGTGCTAAATATAGGTAGGTAGCTACTGGATAGTTGAAATTTAATGTATATCTATTATGTACTTTACATAGGTCATATCATTTAGTTTAATTCACCCAATAACTGAATGCAGAATGTGGAAGCTCAGAGACATTATTCATTTTGCTTAGATGACACAGCTGTGGGGGTCGCTCCTTGCATTGGCCCCTCCTGAGATGCTTTAGTCATCATTTTAAATGTAGCATGTATATCCCTGAAAGTAATAGAGTTAATAACTGGGTTTATGGGCATCTCCTCTTTATTGGGAGTTGATTTCCACACAGTGTGGTCCGGTTTGGGTGCCCGTTTATGATGGAAAAGTTTGCAGTACTTCCTTGCCATGGCCCTGCTTATCCATGGTTTTGGGGTGATGAAGAAGTAAGTGATAAAGGTGACGGCACTGCGATTTATGTGGAACTTAATTTCATAATTTTAATTATTGAAGGTGGTTTGAAGGCACCCCTCCAAAAATAGTTACCAAGAGATAATTATTTTTTGTTTTATGTGTTAATAATTTCTCTGCCTACCCAAACTTTTGATAAAAGGTGGCTGTCATCTGAAGATTAGTATGGTCAGTAATTCATATTCTCTCTTTCTCTTTTTGTTTCTCTCAGTGCAATGAAACTTCATTCTTTTTTGAAGCTCGAAGTAAAACGGCTTGCAAGCATCTTTGGAAGTGTAGTGTAGAACATCATACATTTTTCAGGTATGTTAATGTGAAAGTTTTGTGCATATTTCTAATAAGTGAAAATTGCATTTGTTTTTATAACAAGTGTTCTTTTCTGTCTATAAGTAGAAATTTAGAAGTGTTTCTCTTCTATTAATTTTTTTCAGCCACCTAATTTTCTGGATCATATTAATACACACACACACACACACAGATACCTTCTTTGGTCCTACTATAAGAAAGGGTCAAGGACATTTACATATATATAAAATTCAGCTTTGGTATTGATGGAAATTAAATGTTCTATGGACATACTAAATTTGAAATGCCTGTTAGTCACCTAAGTAGAGGTGTGGAGCAGGCAGTTGGGTGTCCAGGGCTTATTGGAAAGACCAAAGCTGGCCATGTAAATTCACTAGGTATTTAAGGCAAAGGGGACTGGATGAGGTCATCAGTGGAAAAAATGAAGAAAGAGAACAGAAAGCCAAGGACTGAGCTGTAGGACCCTCCCAGCATGTAAAGCGCAGTAGAGCTAATGAAGGAGTATAAGACGGCCTAGCCAGTAGAGTGCATGGGAAAATGGAAAATAGAGAGGAAAATGCCATGCTGAATAAGAAGCCAGCAACTGCATTGCATGCTCCCAGGACATCAAGTAAGAGGAGGGTAGAGAGTTGACCATTGGATTATAGTGACACTTTGTTTCCCATCCTTCTAGTGTAAAGATAAAACCAAATCCTATCAGGTAATATATTAAGCTTTATGTTTTGCTTTTTAAATTTAAAGTTAGATTAATTCTTCCCCTTATTCCTATTTGATGGAAGGAGCATGGAGCACTTCTCCCCAATAGCATGATGTTGGAGAAGCATTCTTATAAAATGACCTATGTCCTTTATAGAGTTTATATTAGTTGAGGGATGTGGCCCAGCAAGCCTGAGACATTGCCTCTAGTCCCATGGGGCCTGGGCCAGGGAACTCCACATGGAAGGTGTCTGTTGAAGGTACCCTGGAATGGGAAGTCCTGGAATATAAAGAGGAGTAAAACACTACATCAGATCTGTCGTGAAAGCCATGGCATGGATATTTCAACATAGTGACACTATTCTTAATTTAAGTAGAGAAAGTAAGTTGATTCACAGCTGAAGCTTCCAAAGGGCAATGATCTATATAATAGCTTGCTGAAACTATGAACACTCTGATATTATACATACATAAAATCCTAGAGCATGCTTGTATTTCAAATATTAGCTTAAAATAACTGGTAATTATTTCCTGCCAATATGTACAATAACTCAAATATTTCGACTAGCTGTGAAACAATGTTGCACTCTATTTTCTACATAGCTTTTGCTCAAGGGTTGTGTAAGTACCTGTATTTATGAATCCTTATCTAATTTTCTTTTAAATACTTATTAGAATGCCAGAAAATGAATCAAATTCATTGTCAAGAAAACTCAGCAAGTTTGGATCCATGAGTTATAAGCACCGGTATAGGTAAATGGCATTTTTTCTTTGGGGAAGGGTATATACATGTGAATAAATAAATATTTAATTCAGTTGTCCACATACACACACACACTAAAGTTTATGATTTAAATTTTTTTTTATTTTTCTGCCAGTGAATTTCAAAAGCATAACAGTTTATTAAAACTTTCTTGACAAAAACAGCCTATTTAATATGTGTATTAGCTATGTTAAGTTTAGGACTTTTAGAATGTAGTACAGCTTATGATCTTCAGAAATTCATTTTGATACAATTATCACTTTATTGCTAATGATGTGATTATGAGACAAAGTAGATATCCTGAATTGTAGCTGAGTGGTGTTCTTAGAACCATTCAGTCAATCACCTGTTGTAACACAATGTGTACTTTATACTGTGGATCAAAGCGTGTTTCCTACAGCATAAAGCTTAAGTGTATAATGCTACAATTATGTCTAAACTTTACTGAGCAATTACTAAGTACCATGTATTGTGCTAAATGTTTTCCATTTATTGCTTCATTGAATAATTCCTGTCTTTTTAATATTATCCCCCTTAATATGTGGGGAAAGTAAGGTTCAGAGACACAAGTCACTTTTCAAGGTAACCCAGCCAAGAAGCAGGAAAGTGGTCCCTTCCCTGGCAGTCTAACTCCAAAGCCCCTGCTTTGACTATTAGGCAAACCCTGAGCATGTTGCAGGAAAAGCCTGATTGGGTCTTTTTCTAATACCAGCATTAAAAATGGGAACCTTCTGTGTTGTGAAAAAGAACTGTTTTGTTTCAATTCGTCTGTTAAGTGGAGAGCCTGTGATATGTGAGGCAAGATATTGGATTGGGTGCCCAGAGATATAGAGAATTGGATCTAACTACTTCTGCCTTTAGAGAGCTCCAGTGAAGCAGGTCCCAGGCCCTGTAAAACACAAGTAGGGTGCCCAAATGCCACTCTGGAAGTGGGATACTGTTCTCTCAGTTCCACTGGAGACGGCACTAAATGAAATTCTTACCTAGGAGACTTAAAGCCAAGTCATTGTTGGCAGGAGAGTGGTATGCCAGATTTTAATTCCTCTTTTTCAACCCACTTTTTTTTGGTTCTGAATTTGAAACCAGAGATAATCAATAAAAGAGTGATTAATAGTGAATGTTCAGTGTGTTACCATTATGTATTACACACTTGGGTTATTTGCTCATTTGATGCCCAAGACTTAACTGTTATTGTATTAGAGAGATATTCTTGGTATTTGAATGAAAATATTCATTGCAGGGCACGTGGGTGGCTCAGTCGGTTAAGCTTCCGACTTTGGCTCAGGTCATGATCTCACAACTCATGGGTTTGAGCCCTGTGTTGGGCTCTGTGCTGACAACTCGGAGCCTGGAGCCTGCTTCAGATTCTGTGTTTCCCTCCCTGTGCCCCTCTCCCCCCGCCCACTCAAAAGAAACATTTAAAAAAAATTTTTAGGGGCGCCTGGGTGGCTCAGTAGGTTAAGCGTCTGACTTCGGTAGGTCATGATCTTGCGGTTCGTGAGTTCAAGCCCTGCGTCGGGCTCTGTGCTGACAGCTCAGAGCCTGGAGCCTGTTTCAGATTCTGTGTCTCCCTCTCTCTCTCTGACCCTCCCCTGTTCATGCCCTCTCTCTGTCTCAAAAATAAATAAATGTAAAAAAAAAAAATTTTTTTTTAATTAAAAAAAGAAAATATTCATTGATATCTAAAAATTTAACCTTCAGGTTACCAAGGTTCTTCCTTAGATAGTGATGTAGTTAAGGAAAGAGTATTTGCTTTTGTATTGAGAAGACGAGCTGATAGTATTTGGGCTGTTTTTCTAGTTGGGGCATAAAACTTTGTGAGGTTTATAGAGAGAATGTGTAAATCTATCTTCTTGTCACTGAAGTAAAGCTAGTGAAAAAGCATCTGTCAGTGTTCATGCTATTAAAATTGTAATTATGCTGTTTAACATATGCTGTAGTTGGTTTCCACAAATTTACCCATACCTGATTTCTTAAATTTATTGAAATGCAAATGTTGTGACTACTGGGAATTATTATTAGAAAGTTATTGGGTTTTGCATATTAAATATCATTTCTTCCAAGAAAGTAATTAAAGGTAACCTTTGCAGAATTGGAAGCTCCACTAAATCTGTTCTAATTTTGTGGATGGTATTAACTCCCTAGTAAGTCGTAATGAAACCCAAATCTCCGTGTCTGTACGTAGGAAGCATTAACATTACCCCATCCCTGGAAGAAAGACGTTTCATCCCACTGCCCAGAGCTAGGCTCAGGCCCAGGTGGGTCTCTGACAGCTGGGTGGTCACCAGCACGTGGACTGTTGATTGTCAAAAGTGGAAAAACAACCAACCTTTAACACACGTCATATGCCTGCTCCTTTCTTGAGACTCCTTTCTGGAGGCCCCATGGGATACAAGCAGAGCCCTGGAAACACAGGCAGCCCCTCCTTCAGCCTTCAGGCTTTTGGGGCATGGGGGATAAGGGACAGCAGAACAGGTGGCTGTGGTTTGTGAGTGTGGGTGTCTGCCTGCTTTGTGTGTCTGTATTTCTGCTGGTGTGTGTGGGACAGAAGAAGAGTTCTTGTCTTTTCTCTCTTTCCTCCATCGTGGGGCTTACAGAACACCAAGAAGATTCCAACATCTCTTAGAAAAATGAATTACTAAGAAGGAAAAAAATTGACATTTTTAGTGATACATGACTGCCAGTTGTCTCAAAAGTTCAAAATTTGTGGGAAAACGGAGCTGAAATCAGTCTAGTTCTTTTGTTGTTGTTTTATTATCACATAGCAATAATTTAAAATAGATACTGATGAAGTATTTTGTGATACACTAGTATCTCTTTCTCTGAGCCCCTCAAAAACTTCTTGCAAAGGATAAGAGTGTGTGTGCCAGCGTGTGCGGAGGCAGGGAAGTGGTGATTATGGGGAAGAAGCTCTTTCTGGTCACTACGGAGAGCCACTAGACATGCATCGGAACTCTTATACTTTACACTGTAAATCTCTCTCTTCATCAAGTACTTTCTGCTGCAAGGAAATAGTAAGAATACTGTACAAGAATATTCCGCTAGGAAATACTCTGAATAAGTGTGTGTGTATGTGTTTGTGTGTATATATAAAATTATGATATAATTTTATTATAGTCATGAGTTGGACTCTCAATCTACTGAGCCACCCAGGCGCCTCAACTAGAAATATATTTTAATTTTTTTCGTGTGTGTGGGGGGCGCCTGGGTGGCTCAGTCCGTTAAGCATCCGACTTTGGCTCAGAGTCATGATCTCGCGGTTCATGGGTTCAAGCCCCACATCAGGCCCTGTGCTGACAGCTCAGAGCCTGGAGCCTGCTTTGGATTCTGTGTCTCCCTCTTTCTCTCTCTGCCCCTCCCCTGCTTGTGCTCTGTCTCTCTCTCTCAAAAATAAATAAACATAAAAAAAATACATATTTTAATGAGGAAAATGAGGCTCCAAGAGATTTTAAAAAGAATCTGCTGAAGACCACACAGTTATAGCAGAGCTGTGTTTTAAACTGGGCTGGTGGAGCACCTGGGTGGCTCAGTTGGTTAAGCATCTGACTTTGGCTTGGGTCAACATCTCACAGCTCCATTGGTTTGAGCCCCACATCAGCCTCTGTGCTCACAGCTCAGAGCCTGGAGACTGCTTCAAATTCTGTGTCTCCCTCTTTATCTGCCCCTTCCCTGCTCATTTGCTCATGTGCTCGCTCTCTCTCAAAAATAAATAAACATTAAAAAAAATTTTTTTTTAATTTAAACAAACTGGGCTTGTAACATCATACCAAATGGTTCAGTGTTCTTCCCTTTCTCCCAGGCCACCAGGCCATGTCACAACAACCAGCTGGAGGTCAGAAACCTCATTCTAAATCCTGTGTAGGCTGTGGCAGATCAGTTTATGTTTCTGGACCTTAGTTTTATTAATCTTGTAATATGATTTTCTCATTATCCTTTATTCCTGAGAGAGAAGCCATGAGGGAAAATTGAATGGTAAAGTAAAATCTCATTATAAAATGCCACAGTAGGTCCATATGCTGGGTTGTATTTTCAGGGCAAATATTTTTTCCTCTGCAATGAAGAATACAGTATCCAAGTCTTTCTGATAACAGAGTTTGTTGTAAGTAGCTCTTATCTTTATGCTTCAAATCATTTATAACAATGGAATTCTGCTCTTTATATGGAATTTTGTTTTTTAGCCTTTTAGGAGTGAGATGTTGCTGTTTGTGCTATCTTATGTACTACCTTTAAAAAAAGGTTAAATTTCAAGTAAAAGAAAACCTGTCACAGGCTTTCTCCCATTCTCTATGCTGGTTCCCATCAACTCTTGAACATGAGGCACACACAGATGGAGCCTGCCATGGTAGCTCATATCAAGTGGTGTCCCTAGCTAGCCTGACGGGAGCCACTTTGATGAGTGTTTCAAGCATCTTTTTATTTCTAATAAAGGTAGATGGGGCAGTAAGAAGGGGGAACTTTCACAGAAGTGTGTAGGAGGTGAATTTTGCTTGTATAAGTCTCATCTCTTTATCCCATTTATCCTGTAAATGTAGGAGGAATAAGATTTGGGGCCATGAAATGGCCTTTTTCCTCCCATACGTGGGCTCTTTTTGTGATGAATCAAACTAGACACACAAAAATTCATTTTTCCTGTACCTAAATGATATTTTCTTGTGTGAAAGTCAGAGTCATTCACTGGCTCAAATTCAGCAGCTGTGGAGTAATTTTTCAGTAAGATGAATGTTCACTGAAATCCAGCAAACAAAATCACACCAATCCCCAGAAAAATTATGTGAAGATTAGTCCATTCCCAGGGAAAGCTCACCTTGCATCCTCAGACTCTTTAGAGAGGCAGCACTTTGCGTGGGCTTTTGGCTTACTTTAAATCTTTCTGGGAACTCGATCTGGCACAGGTGAGGTGAGCATTAATAAATGGTTGTGCCACAGCAGGGTTCAGGGTAAAATCATACCAAGCCATCCTGTGGGGCATGCTTTACAACTTGCTGTGTAAGTACAACCTAGTGACATGTTGATTCATGTAGAATCGTTGCTATTGTATAATTTAGCCCAACGTAATTTATTATTTAGTTGTAGAGCTGGAAGACCATCAGTATCCTCTATTTCTAGCTCATTCTACTTAAATCTAAACCTAACCTCTTTAATAAATTTCTGCCTCTGAAAGATTGTCCTTCTATCTAACCTAAGACTCTCATATTAGAATTTAATATTACTGCCTTGGTTAATATTGCAATGAGAATCAATTGAAAACCCTTATATACTTAGGGTCTCTGTGACTCTGTGTTGTTTTTCTTCTCTGCATACTTTGTAGATATTGTGAATGAGCCGTGGTTTAATTTTGTGACTGTGTGGTTTTATCTGTGTTAACCAAAATGTTGCATTTCCAAGTGGCAGGACAGCATTGCAAATGAGTCGAGACCTTTCTATTCAACTTCCTCGGCCAGATCAGAATGTGGCACGAAGTCGAAGCAAGACTTACCCAAAGAGAATAGCACAAACACAGCCAGCTGGTGAGTCACTGATGTAACCTTGCATTTCCTTTTAGGGTGGTGGAGTAAGATAAGCTCAGGTGGTGACTATGGCCATGTAGTTTCATTTATTGTTAAGTAGGATTTTTAATTTGACCCTGAAACTGTCGAAGCAATTAGAAGTTACTATAAGTAACTTCAGGGTCAAATTAAAAATAGTAAGTTTTATATATAGTAAGTTACTATAAGTAATTGAGTAATTTCTTAGTTTGATGTATCTGAGATTGGAACTGAAACTCTTACCAAACGTCCTTTAAAAAAAAGTAACAGTATTGATATAAATTAAACTATACAGAATTCAGTTGGATTTTTATTGTTGGTTTTTTATTGTGAAATATGTGTATAGACAAGTGTTTACAATGTCCATACATGCATATATATGTACACTTGCACATACACACACAAAATTTAATATAGCCTGTAATCCCAAAGTCCTTCCTATTAGCCTAATTATTTATATCTTCACCATCTCCCTTCCCAACCAGAGAAAATCCCCATCTAACTTTATGATAGTTATTTCCTTAATTTTTGTTAGAATTTTAATACTGTGCAGACTTCCCCAAACAAACAAGTTTATTTTTGCCTATTTTTAACATAATTTATATGAATGACCATGGCATACATTGTTTGTGTCTTGCTTCCATCAGTGCTGTATGTATACTAAAGTGCATTCATTTTTCTTGCTGTGAGTATTCTGTTATGACATTCTCTTTATCCATTCTGTTTTTGATGGACAGCTGGGTTATTCAAATTTTTGTTTTAAATGAAGACTACTTCTGTAATAAAACCACCTAATCAGTTTTAATCCATGTTCAATGCTCAGAACTCACAGAATTATTTTGTAAAGTGATGTTACTGAGTTTGGTTTATGTCTTACCTATAGGTCCCCCTTGTCTAACATGCTCCATGGACTTTTCTCATACTGTTTCACTTGAGTCTCAACCATAGCCCTGTGAGGTAGGGCAAGGCACAGAGTATGTTCCCATTTTACAGATGAGGAAGACATAGTTCCAGCATCTAGAGAAGTGTGGGGCTGGAATAAGAGCCTAGATCTCCTGGTTTTTGTTTTTACCATACTGTGGCAAGTGAGGGGAATTTTTAATAACAGTAATTTCTATCTGAGCATTGCATGACAATTGACATAGCATTGTGACATCTGTTGTTTCATTTAATCCTTATGTCAAGCCTCTGAGGAAAGTGTTCTGCTCTACTGCTCCTCGTGTGAGAGTGTCACCTGACTTACTCTTTCGAAGCCCAATTAAATCTGAGTGTAGCTTCCCCCCATCACTGAGCTGGGAGGAAATTAAATTCTTTCTGTTGGTTCTGCAGTGGCAAAATAAGACATGAATTAACTTTGCAATAGGTTACTTTGCCACAGAAGTATTATCGTTTTCCCTGTTTGGCTGATGAGGAAACTAAGAGTTAAAAGGACAAATTTGTCCAAGATTATATAATAAATAGGTAACTTAGGATAAAAATTTTACCTGTAATATTTAATATTTTTGTCTTAATAATTTCTATTTATCTTTGTATATGAGCAGTCTGAAATTCCATTTGGATCAAATACAACGTGGTACAATTAGCAAACTTTCAAATCCTATGCTGTTTCTGAATTGCTGTGCCTCATGAAATGAGTGAGACCAACTGAGACTATCAAAAGCATGTCTTGCTTCAAATTACCATTGCATTCTACTCAAGACGTGGGAATCATACATGCTTTGTTTACAAACCTGCTCCCTTGCTCCTTTTCTTCTCATATCCTCTTACAAAGATAGTTGCCTCTGTGACACTTTTTGTATATGTGTGGGTGTGTGGCTCTCCTTGGAAGCCCAAATACTGAAGCTGATTAATTTAGGGACAAAGGTTTTTGGTTTTATTTTTGTTTTTCTCTTGGCGTATGCAGAGAACAACCCCAGGGGATGATTTTGGACTTTCACACCCCTCATTCATCTTGTGTTGTATTAAAACACACTCTCTTCTTGGTAGGGGATAAGGGTGTGGTTAATGTACCACCCAGGCTTTTCAAGGACAGCCTCTCAGCATCTGGGAGACTTTTTTAAAATGCACCACATTATGCATTTATTATTATAAATGCCTGCCTGGTTCAATTGGTGGAGCATGTGACTCTTGATCTCAGGGTCCTGAGTTCAAGCCCCATGTTGGGTGTAGAGATTGCTTAAAAATACATACATGCATACACATTTGTTTTAGAAAAGTTAAGAAACTTAGAACCTTTCCTTCCAAAAGAAAAAAATCTTTCATATTCAATTCCATTCTCCTGATAGTTAACACTTATTACGTAGCTTTCTAGTTGTTTGTATATCTTTTCTGCAAAAGCAATATAGTAGTCTTTTACAATCTGCTTTTCTTATTTAATAATATGTCACGGATATATTTTAATAAGTTTCTAAATGTTCTTAGCACCATTTTAGCATCTATATAATTTTCTGTTACACAGATGGATAGACATATAATTTATTCAACCAATCTTTAGTTCTTAGATGGTTTAAGCTCTTTGAAATTTTGAAGAATATAAATATAACTAAAGTGAATCTCCATGGAGTGATAGCTTTAAACATCCATGCTAATTTATTACATGTATTTTAAACAACCGTTCATTTTCATCATTTTTAACATAAAAAGGATTAAACAATGCTGTGTTTAGAAACTAAGTCAGACTTTGCTGTGTACACATTTCACTTTGATTTTGAATTACTTTTAGTCTGACTTTTCAAGTCTGGATTCCACAAAACTGCTATGTGTTCTGGGATCCAGAGATGGACCCTCCCTTTGACTGTGTGACTGTCTTGGGTAGGGAAGGATCACTTCGCAAATGCCTATGGTGAGGTGTCACAGTTGCTGTCACACATATAGGGAGAATGTGGTGGAGGCAGAGATTAATGTTTTTTTGCTTTCTCAAATCTTCCATTTTCTCTTTCCTCTAATTCAAATGTACTTTACTGGGAGCCTCAGCTGAACCCAGCTGGTGGTGACCCAGTCTCAGCCATGCCCTACTTCTCAGGTCATGGTGGGGTTCAGACTTGGAGCAGAATATTTGAAGAGGGTCCTCTTGTCTTCATCTACATTAGTCACTGCTGTGCTCCTTGTTCCAGCCAGGCCCCAAGAAGGTGGGCAGTTCTGTGCGAAGCTGGGCTGGGATGTGTGTGTGAGAGGGAGGGGTCTTTGGCTTGGCGTGCCTGAGAGCCTGCTGTGCTTAGGGTCAAGCCTGCGCAGAGACCTCACTGGCAGTCCTCCGTGAAGTTTCTGCTGCCTGGGGGAGGGGATGCTTCAGAGAGTGCCTGCAGGTCACTAGGTCAGGTCGCTGTAGCCCTCTGGCCTCTGTCCCCTTCCTCACCATCGCAGGCATTTTCTCCAGCCTGTTACTTTTTCTTCCCACACCCCCAGCTTGCTCAGAGCACCCTCTCCCTCGGAAGCTCCCTATTCCTGAGGCCCATTCATGGGTGGCTGGGCCGGAAAGGAACAATAGGTCTTGTCTTTTTTAAAATTACTTTTTACTGACCAAAGGGGAAAAAAATATTACTTTACTAAATTACGACGCCACAGTTACTTAAATTTTCATTTACAAATTTTGACCGTTAAATTTTGATCAACAGAAAACTGATTTTGAGATGTAGAAGAGATTGATTAGATTGTACTGTATTTGACAAAAAGGAGTTATGGTTTATTTATTTATTTAAAAGTTTTATTTAGAGCTATGTCTACATCCAACCTGGGGCTTGAACTCATGATTCTGAAATCAAGAGCCAGATGCTCTACTGACTGAGCCAGCCAGGCGTGCCTGGAGTTATGGTTTAAATAAAAGATAGATTTTCTCTTTCTACTCCAAACAGGCCAGCTATTAATTTTCATAGATTAAATTCTGCTGATATTCTCCCTAAAACAAAATTTTAGAACTATAGTTTCAGGAGTTATTGGCATAGATTCTCACGTCATTTAACACTTACATATAATAATAATTAAAAAAAACTAATTGTGGTAGGAGGCTTTCATTTTTTGTTAGTTTATAACATTAATGGATGGTGCATGACTCATTACTATAGAAGACATTCTTTTATTTAAGTTAAAATACTTCAGACAAACTCAGTGATTTCTCCCCTTAACTTGCATCTTGGTTGTCTGGAGATTTAAAGCACTTTTTTTTTTTTTCCCACCTCTCAGTCACAAATAATAAATGCCCTGGTAGCTAAAAAGCCATTGTGTTTAGAATCCGCCAAGATTAGGCCTTGGCACCTCTATGAGGAAGTGCATTCCGGAGTCAAGAGCCCTGCACCCAGCCTGCCTGCTGCTCCACCCCAGGAGCTCAGCGCCAGGGCAGGGAGCCAGAGCATTCCTGCAGATCTGCATGGCCTCAGAGGGAGCTTGGGGGTAAAGCAGGAGGCGAGAGGTCAGGAAGGAAAAGTGCATATTTGTACAGCCCTTTCTCTGACAAGGTCTTGGCAACCCACATAGGTGGGTTCCTGTCAGAAGAGAATCAGCTATAGGTAGGCAGTACAGACAATACCTGGCTATAACTCATAATTAGCTGTAAGAAAAGTACTGGGTGAAGAAACATATCCATTTGCAATGGATAAACAATGCTGTGATTGTCTGATATGGCATTTTAGGTTCTTAACGGCACCACACTGACGAACAGAGAAATAAATAGTTGCAGTGTAGCCTTCAGACGACTGAAAAGCAAGATCCGGTGACATTTTGGCATTCTCACTCAGCATCTGTGGGAAACGCTGCAAACACAATGCCTGGGGGTGATGAAAATGACTTTTGAACGAGGTTGGTTTGTGCTAGTCTGCAAGCAGACAGCTACTGCTCAGGCCAAGCCACTTGTTTCTGTGCAGGGGAGTGGACCCAGAGTTGCCAAACTTCCAGTGTTTTAAGGGAAGCATAATATGTGGATATTTATGTAAACTTTCCAGAATTTTGAATAGTGGCAATTTCATTTTAAAGATAGTCTTTTGTGTGCTAAATTGGAACCTTCCTGAGAGCCAGATGTGACACGAGGGCTGCCTCTTTGGAACCTCTGATTGACAGCTGGTATGAACCCACCTGTCCCTGGAGTTCACTGCGGGTTGCTCCAGCATCCCCTGTGAGCATCACTAAATTGGATTCAACACTCCATGACTCCCAGCACAAGCACTTTGTTCTTAGTAGGTCAGTTGGCCAACACCAGGGGATGGTGGGTGCTGCACAGCTCTGGCCCCTGCAGCATAAGATTAACACATGGGTAGCTGAGCAGCATCTATTGGTGACCTGACGTGGGTGCACCCCAGAGCAGGACAGATGGAGAAATGCTTTAACATAGTGAAGTGCAAGTTCATTGATACAGTATATAGCTCTGGGCTGTTGAGAAATAGTAATGTCAAGAAAGTAATAATCATTTATTAAGTACTTCCTTTGATTAGCACATTGTGTGAGACATGACATCAGCAGAAGCCCAACTTGGCTGTGGCAATCAGAAACGTATTTTAAAAGGTTTTTGTTGCTGGTTTTTTTTTTGTTTTTGTTATTTGTTTTAAATTTATTTTTGAATAAACACATTTGCACATTCACGTTTCTAATAGAGTTTTGAAAAGCTTAGAGGAAGACACTGATTCCTATGCTAGGAAACATGCATCATAATTTATGGGAAAAGTAACAGAACAGTACAAGACTGATCATACAAAATTCAAATGTTAGGACTTTCTACTGTGTTGTAACAGATACAACCCAAATCTTTAAGGCAAGGACCATAAGACACATTCATATCTGTACATTTTAATAGAATAAAGTAGGTCATTAAGTGAGAGCATACTTGGTTTCAGAGGAGGAGAGCTCATAGGAGGGCCTGGAGTCGTTGGATGAGATGAGGTGTAAGACAGTCACTTTGTGTTGTGTATAAGGAAACGCGGGCCCAAAGAGGTGAAGTGATTTCTGAGTGTCACATGTTCTGGAACCTGGAGGTATCTGGATGAGAATCACTAGGCACTCTGAGGAATGTCTGGAAGAAGACTGTGGCACCTTCCTGTGCACCTGATGGGAATCGTGGAGTGTTTGCTTATCCTGTGAGAGTCAGCAGAAGACAGGAAGGGAAGAAATTAGTATCAATTCTCATACAAGGGAATTAGAACAAGGCATTCTGACCAGGAGTGTTATGTGGCTGGTTTTGGAGATGATTTCTTGAAAATTTAACAGCGTTAACTTTGTTTTAGAGAGTGTGTGATTGTGACATTCATTCTTCAAGGTAACAAATAAGAATTAGCTGATCAATCTACTGAGATAATGATCCAGATCTGTGATTCCTGCTTCTTTTTCACCTGGACTGGAAGAATTCCTGCTGAGTCTTAGATTATCTCTTAACTGATTATTGAAACAGCTGCATTGGGAAGTCATATGGTACAGTGGGAGGGGAAAAAAAAGGTGTAGTGTATCCAATTTGAGTAAATTTGAATTCCTGGTCTAACTTGGCTGTGACCTACAACCATCATTCCATATTCTGATCTTTCATCTCATTATCTATAAAATAAAGGAACTGGTACAAAATCACTAAAGATCCCTCTTCCTAAAATTCTTTCTTCTCTCTGGCTTCTCTGTCATAGTGTTAAAAGGACCAAATATGACAAAAGATTTTGGAAAGCTTTTTTAGAGTAGTTTTTAAATTTAATCATTATTTTAGAAACCTATAAGACGTGGAAGATATCTTACCAGATCACAAAATACATTTTTCTCCTTGGAAATATACAATGTTTTTGTATACTTTTATATACAGAAGTATAGTTGGTTCTTTAAAACTTAAGTTCAGGGGTGTCTGGGTGGCTCAGTCATTTGAGCATCTGACTTGAGCTCAGGTCATGATCTCGTGGTCTGTGAGTTCGAGCCCCATGTTGGGCTCTGTGCTCACAGCTCAGAGCCTGGAGCCTGCTTCAGATTCTGTGTTTCCTTCTCTCTCTGCCCCTCCCCCGCTCATGCTCTGTCTCTCTCTCTCTGTCAAAAATAAAATAAACATTAAAAAAATTTATAAAACTTAAGTTCACATGAAATTCATATTCCTGAATGAAATTAATTGCAATAAGCAATTCATTAATACAGCTTTTTAAGACGTTCTTTTAGTCTGAATTGACCAGATGAATCTGGATTTTACCTCTTTGGTTAACTCATGGTTAGAAATTAGTGCTATCTTCTGTTGGTGGGAATATAAACTGGTGCAGCCATTCTGGAGAACAGTATGGAGGTTCCTCAGAAAGTTCAAAATAGAACTACCCTATGATCCAGCAATTGCACTACTTGGTTTTTACACAAAGGGTGCAAAAATATAGATTCAAAGGAATACATGCACCCTGATATTTATGGCAGCATTGTCAACCATAGCCAACTATGGAGAGAGTCCAAATGTCCATTGACTGATGAGTGGATGAAGAAGATGTGGTGTGTGTGTGTGTGTGTGTGTGTGTGTGTGTGGTGTGTAGACACACCACACACACACACACACACACACACACACACACACACACACTGGAATATTACTCAGCCATCAAAAAGAATGGAATCTTACCACCTGCAATAACGTGGATGGAGCTAGAGTGTATTATGCTAAGTGATATAAGTTAGAGAAAGATAAATATATGATTTCACTCATTTGTGGAATTTAAAAAACAAAACTGATGAATATATGGGAGGAAGTCAAAAAGGGAGAGAGGAAAACAAACCATAAGAGACTCAAAGATAGAGAATAAACTGAGAGTTGATGAAGGGAAGAGGGTGGGGGATGGGCTAGGTAAGTGCTGGGTATTAAAGGGGGCACTTGCTATGATGGGCACTGGGTGTTTTGTGTAAGTGATGAATCACTGAATTGTATTCTTGAAGCCAATATTGCACTGTATGTGAGCTAACTAGAATTTAAATAAATATTTGAAAAGAAAAAAAAAGTGTTATCTTACTAGGTACAAATAGAGGCCTTTCTGGACAGGTTTTTGCATGGCTTTGTCTCTGCCTTTGACTTCTGAGAGAATATAACCAAAGACTAGTCCTTTAGTGAACCTACTTCTTCTTGTAGAAGTTAGTGTGAATTGGTTCCACCTTCGCAGTTGTTTGTGGTCACAGGTCCTAAGGCTCTGCCTTGACTTTACAAACCATTTAGGTAAATGTTTCTGCTTTTTCACCCATCTTTCTACACAGATGGAGGTTCAAGGATGTCTGTCAACTGTTTAAGATGGTTTTGAGATAGATTTCTTAGGCAGACAATATCTGAGGATTTCACAGCTTTGTTTTACTACCAGATTCAGAATTCACAGTGATTTCTCTGTCAGCATCTTCTTCAGACTTTGAGAAATCTGGGATTGATTTCTGTAATCTGCTCTCCTTACTTATTGGTATCAGTGTGAAAAATGGTTGGCATTAATTCCTGGAGTTCAGGATTATTTTGGTTGGTGTAGGGAAAGCAGGGGAGGCAGGCAAAAAGGAACCACCTTTCCTGGAGCAGGTGTCCTGTTTGGCACTTTGAACAATGCGCTATGTGGATCTTGGAACCAAGTGTCCTGAGGGGTGACAGGAAATCCCTCTGTAACAATGGTCTTGCCCCTCCCCTCTCTCCAGGGGTGAGAATGGGGCACCTGAGGAAACCACCCGGTTTCCTTCTTCTGAGAAGCTGGAATCAGAGCCCAGAAGATGAGTCAGCTGTGGAGAGCCACCACTTTTGGGGCTACTGTTACAGCCCAGGTGCCAGGCACACCCATGAACAAAGAAGTGGGTTTGCAGAGAAAGAATAGAGTCACTGAGAAACACCAAAGGACCATGCAGCTTTGAGAGGAGAATGGGGATAGGACACAGGAGCCATGGATTCCACTCTGTGAGGTCCTGTGGTGTCCTTTAAGTTGAATCCCTAATTTGGTCTGGTTTCCTTGCACCTTAACAGTGGATAACGTTACTTCTTTGGTAATCCCGTGAGGAACATGGGTGATATTCTCATTTTACTCATGAGGAAACCGAAGCTCAGAAACAATAATTACTTACTCAAGGTCACACAGATTGTAAGAGCAGTGTTTGAATCTACGTGTTTGGTATCTTAGAGCATATATTTGGAAAGTAAATGGAAAATAAAGAAGGTGAAACTCCTTGAATTGTTTGAAAATATACATCCCTGGTTTTTCCTACTATTGCATGATTTCCTTACTTCTTTAAATCTACTTGTTTCCACAGATATTCTTGAGAAGACAGTACATTCTGCTAATTTATAAAGAAGCAGCAAGTCAGTCTGCTTCTAAGTTCTTTGGGACATTTTGCCCAGCAAAGAGGGGAAGAGGCAGTAACAGCCTTAAGTGCAAGGCACGTCACGTAGATCATATAGTCAGGTGTATGTTCATGGCTCTTTTCCTTAGTTGGCACCCTTTTTTATTCTGCCTTGAAGCTGATGTTTATTTTCATTCTGTAAAAGATTTAATATATAGCAAGTCTGGTTAGATTTTCTCTAAAATGTTAATATTTCCACTCTTCCCATGAGTTAAGTTTAGCATTCCACGCATAGCTACCCAAATTAGAAAAGCAAGCAAAACTAAAGGCCTATGGTGTATTAAATATCATAGCTCTAGTGAGTTACCATAAATGATACTTAGTTTCCCATTCCCTTTTCCTTCATCAAGAATTTATTGAGCACCTCTTTGACATAAGACCTGTGATACTGTGATTTATAATAAGAAATATGTATTTGGTGTTTATTCCCATTTCTGGCACAGAGCTCCTAAAACCATTGGAATTTCCTATATGATAAGAGCAGTAGAGGTGAAGGAACATCTTTTGTTATTCATAGCAAGCCCTTTTGAACCCACTGGTGAGGTCACTTTTGGAAAGTCCCTAAGGATGGGGGCTGGGTACAAGGGGAGCCAGCCATAATTAAGGAGTTGGGATTTTCAGCCCCAGCCCCTGACCTCTGGAGAGGAAAGAGGTGTTGGAGATTGAGTTCAATCATTGATAGCCAACAACTTCATCAATTGTGCCTATGTATTAAAGTCTCCATAAAACCCCAAAGGATGGAATTCTAAGGGGTTGGTGAATTCATGGAGAGGCAGTGAGTGTTGCTCAGAGCCCCTTTCTCATACTTTGTCTTGTGCATGTCTTCCATTTGGCCATTTTTGAGTTTTTATAATGAACTGGTGATCTCATAAGTAAACTGTTTCTCTGCGTTCTGAGAACCCCTCTAGCAAATTAATCTGACAAGGAGGCAATCTGGAGGGATTCAGCCCTTAACATGTGTGATCTGACATTATCTCCAGGTTGATAGCATGAGAATTGAGTTAAATTGCAGGCCACCCAGTCATTGTCCTCTGAGAATTGAATTGCTTGGTTAGGTGTTGGAAAAAACATTCAGTGGAGGCTCTTTTCTGTGGAGCATAGAGAAAGGAATAAAACCTGGCCCCTGATTTAGGGGGAACTTAGTCATATAAAAATAATAAAGCAGTTATGTCACACTTATTCAAAGCCAAGCACTGTGTTGAGCACTTTCTCTTTGTTTCATCTTTATTATTATTATTATTATTATTATTATTATTATTTAAATTTTTCATCTTGAGACTCCATGCCCAATGTGGAACCTAAACTCATGACCCCAGAGATCAAGAGTCTCATGCTGCACCAACTGAACCAGCCAGGCATCCTAAGCACTTTTTTAAAAATTATCTAATCTTCATATCCACTATATAAGTAGTTGGTGATACCTCTATTTTATTGTTGAGAAACCTGAGGCCCAGAGGGATTTACTAACTTGTCCAAGATCACACCATGGGTAAACTGGCAGAGCTGAGACATAAGTGGACTTCCACTCTTGTAGACTTAGCCATTTTGTCAGGCTAGGGAGGTAAAAGATGTACTTACATGTGGGCAGGATGTGTCAAGTGTCACAGAGTGGAACTCTGAAAAAGTTTAAGTGCCCACTAGGATAATTTGCTTACGGCTGAGGGTACAATCTATGATGTTATTGTGAAGGAAGTGGATTTTGAAGGCTGGCTAGATTAGGGCAGTAGATTTCACGCTGAGGTATCCACCTCCTGGTGGTGAAGAGAGTACAGGAAGACTTTATTTTTTATTTTTATTTTTTATTTTTTTAAGGGTATTTATTCATTTTTGAGAGAGGCAGGTGGAGCACACACACCCCCCCTGCAAGCAGGGGAGGAACAGAGTGAGACAGAGAGAAACCTAAGCAGGCTCTCCATGCTGTCAGCACAGAGTCAGATGCGGGGCTTGATGTCACAAACCCTGAGATGAATACATGAGCTGAAATCAGGAGCTGGCCACCCAACTGGCTGAGCCACCCAGGTGCCCCAGGAGGACTTTCTTGAGGGTTGTGTGAGCACAGACAGTTTTGATTCAGTCGCCTTTCAGATTCTCTTTCCTGACGGGAATCTGCCTGCCATAGTGTACTTGCTTTGCTGGCTCTTCTCTCCAGCCTGCCCTTTACCAGCGGACCATTTCCCATTGTCCGAAAGAAAGGCAGACCTTTTCCTCATCCAGAATCCATTACACTGTTTTGTCCTTAAATGTTAAAAACCTCCTGAGCTGGTGTTTGGAAACTAAATGGCCTTAATTATTAATGACTTCCTTTGCTAAGTCATTTCCTCATTTTTACTTTGGACAAAATTGAAGGAAGACCCAATTGATTTGTCACCTGATAGAGGATTTGAAATAATTTTAGGTATGTATCACTACTAGACACATAACTCTTAATTTCTTTACATACAACTCTACTTATTTATGTGAACAAGATTTCTCAGCGTTGAAATCTATCCAGATAAAAACAGGAATGGGATTATTGCCGACCTGTTTTATTCCAGCACAAAATAATAGTCATGAAAGCATATGATCTATGTCCTTGTTGGGAAAACAAAACTACCTTGTTTATCTCATTAAGAATTACTTTCCAACAAAAGTTTACTTTTTACTCTTAATTGTTTTTCAACATTATTTTGGTATACTAATAATCTATAATTGTAATGGCTTAGTTCAGAAGAAATTTTTAACACCTAGAGCTTTATAAAACTTAAATTTATTTCTATTTTTTGTCATTGAGAAGTGAATAAAACTTTCAAGTGGTACAACATGTATTACTTTGGGATAAATTTTTGGGAGGAGGTGGAATTGAAATGCAAATACAAGGAGAATAAAGAATGCCATGAAATTTCCAAATGTAAACTCATTTCATGTATTTTTAAAATGGGTGACTGTGGGTATCCAATTTCTATGGTATTTTATTGCATTGGATACATTGAAAAGAGTTGTGACACAATTCCATTTTAAAGTGTCAATATTTTCTGTATCCTGCAAATGATGTACATTGGTATTGTTTCAACTTTTTTTTTTTTAAATCAATTGTACTTGACATAGACTATCCTATTAGTTTCAGGGGTACATCACAGTGATTTGGTATTTTTATACATTACTAAATGATCCCCATGATAAATCTAGTTACCATTTGTCACCATAAAAAGTTGGAACTATAAAACTTTTGATAAAAAATGTTTGATATCACCTTAGAAGCATGCACTAGGGGACAATAGTTTTTCAGATTCTTTTGTACTGGGTAAAAAGCTGAAAGAACTCCAAGTTAAGACCTCCTAGATCTGAGCTCAAACTATGAGGCAGAAAAAAATATGAATTTTCTCAATTTTACCTTAGCTAAAGAAGCCTTTTTAAAGCGGTTCTTACATATAATGATATGTACTTTGTATATATTTTATATTCTATTATACTTGCATCAAATAAAAACCTCTAAAGCAGGGATCTAGCATATTCCTGTGAAGCAGAACCAACTTTAGAGATGGAATAGTCCACCTGCTGCACTAGGTGAGATAAATTGACAGAAAATGACTTGGAGGGGCACCTGGGTGGCTCAGTCGGTTAAGCATCTGACTTCTGCTCTGGTCATGATCTTGTGGTTTTCGAGTTCAACCCCGTGTCGGGCTCTGTGCTGACATCTCAGAGCCTGGAGCCTGCTTCAGATTCTGTTTCCCTCTCTTTTTCTGCCCCCTCCCCACCATCATGTGCACGCGTGCGCTCTCTCTCTCAAATAAATAAATATTAAAAATTAAAAAAAAAAGATGACTTGGAAAAGGTTTACTGTGTGTTGCTCTAAATTGTGTGGTCCCCTTGAAGGGGTTGGGGGGAATGCAAGAGTACTGCCAGGATTGGATGTGAGCGTTTACTCAGTCTTCTTCCCTTGAATTGTGTCCTCCTATCACAAGAAGAAAACTTGGTATTTAAGAGATTTGCCACTTCTTAATTCCAGCCAGCCAGTCACAGATAGGTGTTGTCATTGAGCCCATGGGTGCTGAAAGGAAAGATGACACCCTTCTGCTGCTACCATGTCTCACAGCCCCTCCAGCATGCACAGGTGTAGATCACAAGTTCTTTAGCTAGAACGCTTTCATTCTACTCCGAGGACCTCAGGGACCGAGCAGATGACTTCGCAGGTTCAGAAGTGCCTTTCTTGTTTTTGAACCTGCCTTTCTGACCCACGAGGAAGGATGTCTGTGACACACTGTGTCTCTCTCAGTGTGTACTTTGGTAGCTCCGCCAAAGGAGCAGAGGATGCAATGCCTTCATTTCCACCCAGCTCACACTCCCAAGTTGATCATTTTGGTGATGAGGAAAGCAGAGGGATCCAGGAGAGTACTGGGTCAGTGAAGGAGAAATTGGAAGCAGACCAACCAGAGAAACGATCTTTCATGTGTAGACATATTTTCCTAGCATCTTTCTCCTCCACACCCAATTCTTTATAATCTAGCCTTCAGCTTTTTAGCAGAATGCCTTGTTTGATCTTGCAGTTGACATGTAGCAAAATCAGTGTCTTAAAAGTCTCTATGTTTTTGCTAAAGCAGTAACTGCTTAAATACCACCCTTGGGCTTTTTGAATGAAGAAACTCTTAAAAAAGCAGGAATCTGGCTGCCTGTTTGGGATGAATGGGCTGATGTCAGGCATTTGAACTTTAAAGAATTAGCCACTAGATGATGAAACACTTCTATTTTCCAAATTTTGTGTTTCAAGATTCAGTTTTGTTTTGCCTAATTTAATGAGTGGCTGTTTTGCCAAATTCTCCTGTTTGACCATAATTTGTAGTGTTAGAAAAAATGTCTTATTTTGCTAACTTGCTATGCTTTCTGCCATTTTTTCCATAGTACTCAGTCTAAAGTTGGTGAAACCAAGGCATAGTGACTTTGTACTTCACTGTAACAACTATAACATTAAACTGTATCTCGAATTAAAAGCTCATTCTTAATTCATGAATATCACATTTCTTATGATAAATCGTGGGGTTAGGCAATATGAAATCAGATGAGTTTTACTGGAACCTAATACATAATCTGTTGCATTGGGAACGGTTGTAATCTGCCCTGATTGTCTTAAGCATCAGATACAGGTTTTTAATCTTTTAATTTAGATAAGAAAATGTGAATAAATTGGATAAAATTTAACCTAAAGGTTTACATATTTATCATATTTGAGTGTTCTTAAAATGAAATCATTTATATAATGAAATCCTGCTTTACTAATTGGCTATTTGTCCTTCCCCTCATATAACAGAATAAGGCATTGTCACTTGCTTAGAAAAATCTTTTTTTCACTTAATGTCACACATTTATCCTCATGCCTACTCTGTAAATTAAAAGCATTGGCAACATTTAAATGACATCAAAAGTTTAATTTAGGTTGATAGGTGTCAAATTGAGCTACAAATTTTGTGAGATTCCTAATACTATTAAAATGCAAAGTGTTTTTGTAACTGAAAATCCGTGCATATCCATCACCAAATTTTGACATCACAGGAATGACTTTTAAGAATTTCCCCCAGATCAAGTAGCTAAATAGATCCTGGGAAAGTTGATTTTGTTTCTGACAGCCACTCTTCCTGAATTGAAGGCAAGGGTCATTTAAGACGAGGGCACTCAAACGTGAACAGAGCCAAACCACACAAAAGCCTGGTCATGGTCTGATGCACACAAGCTTGAAACGTTCACATATAACATGTTAAAAAACGAACAAGGAAGGTACCGTAAAGCATTGGACACTGGCATTGCAGTGTTGTGTAAACTGTAGAGAACTGTGTGGACCCATATTAACCTATAGTGACTAACAGTCCAGAGACAAAAATGATGACAGGACCTAGATTTGGGTCCTTAAGAAACTATAGCAATCCCCTGATTAGCTTACTTTACCAAATGTGACTAGCCTCCTGAAATAAGGCCCATTGTCCTTTTTTAAAAAAAATTTTTTAATTTTAGAGAGAACACAATTTGGGGAGAGGAGCAGAGAGAAAATCTTAAGCAGGCTCCACACTGAGGGTGGGGCTCAATCCCACAATCCTGGGATCATGACTTGAGCTGAAATCAGGAGTCAGACACCCAGCCAAGTGAGCCACGCAGGCACCCCAAAGTCCATTGCTTTTTAATGTGAACAATATATATAATGAATTGGATGCCCCTAACTGTGTAAATGATCTTGCTAGCATTAATATTAAGAATAAAATATAGGAGCGCCTGGGTGGCTCAGTTAAGCGTCCTACTTTGGCTCAGGTCATGATCTCACAGCTCGTGAGTTCGAGCCCCACGTCAGGGTCTGTGCTGACAGCTCGGAGCCTGGAGTCTACTTCAGATTTTGTGTCTCCCTCTCTCTCTGCCCCTAACCCACTCGCATCCTGTCTCTCTCTCTCTCTCAAAAGTAAAATAAACATTAAAAAAATAAAATACAGATTTACGAGGCACCTTAATAACCATATGCCAATAACTGATCTCTTATAGATCGTCTGTAGTCATCATTTAAAAGAATAGTGAGTTATGGCAGAAGGTAGCTTTCAGAACTCTAAAAAGTAGCCTAGTCCTGTGGGATATGGCTACATGTCCCTTGTGTTGCACTTCACATACAGGTTTTTTTTGAACTTTGTTTTGACACTTCTACAAAATAGCATCATTATCCTGAATTTTCCCTTCTAGTGGGAAAAGTAGAAGCGAATACATCCTTTATAGTAGACCTTCACTGATACCCCACCATGTGTAAAGCACTGTGTTAACAGTCATGAAGCAGTACAGTGATGCATCCTTCATTTTATTAAGATTTTGATGCCTTATTAACTTTTATTAATAATTTAAAAATAATTTAAAAATATATTTTATGAAATATATACATAATTCATGTTTCTAGATATTTTGGATGGTAAACAACTGTTTGGCTTTATCTAAAAGAAAGAATTGCTCCAAATGGAGTGATTTATGCAGTGTAGGAAAATTGCCCTCAATGTTTTATTTCTTAAAGTGGATAGTGGTTAAACAGTCATTCATTTTATAATACTTTGTTAAACTGTTCATATTTCGTGTGTGTGTGTGTGTGTGTGTGTGTGTGTGTGGTCCATTATAACACAGTGAAAAAGGAGTGGGAGAAAAAGATTTTTTCCAACCTGAAAATATCTCCTAGGACACTGCCTAAAATTCCGTTGTGATCAATTAAGTATTTTAGTTAATATTTGGCTTTCCTTTTTCCTCTTTAAAATGGAACTGTTGGGGTGCCTGGGTGGCTCAGTTGGTTAAACATCTGACTTGTGATTTCAGCTTAGGTCATGATTTTAGGTTCATGAGTTTGTGTTCCCTGCATTACCCTGAGTCAGGCTCTGCGCTGAGAGCAGGGAGCCTGCTTGGAATTACCTCTCTCTCTCCCTTTCTTTCTGCCCCTCTCTCTAAACAAACAAGCAAACAAACAAACATTAAAAAAATTTAATGAGATAGAACTATTGCGTGGCCAATAATACATGAAAACACTAGCCTTTTAGTGTGATGGGTTTGTCAGCTCACCTCTTCTCTGTAGTGCAAGCATCTGAGCTAATGTAGATGGGATGATTCTGAAAGGTGGTTTGATAAGGGGGGAAGAAGCTTGGGAAAGGAAAATAGTAGTGCATGTCAGCAACATGGAAAGTCAGTAAATCTCAATAACGTGTAACCTTTCTCACCTTTGCAGATTTCAGTAACCCAACACAACCTAGCTTTACTGAATTGCCTAGCTTTCTTCTCAAATCGTAGTGTGACAACATATCACTAATTTGACCTAATTAGTTAAAATACAGTGTTCTAAAAGTATAGTTATTACTTTTAAGTGCATCTTTAGCAACATAAAGAAAGCTAATAATTATTGCCTAATTAGGGCTTTTTAAAGAATGCTACATCCACAAATAGAAAAGAGTAATTTATAGTTAGCATATGAATGTTATATGAGGGATACTTCGGAAGTGCTCCCAGTAAGTTAGTGCTTGTAAGTAGCATTTGTGTGTAGTCTGTAAGTAGCCTGTAGTCTGTTTTCCGTATGAGACTTTTAAGACCCTATTATTAAAGAGAAAGGGAATACATATCTACAGGTTTTTAGTTAGTAGTCACTGTTTTGAATATAAAAGAACCATGAATTATATTGTATTACTGCCAATACCTTATTTATTTATGCTGTGTATATGAGAGTCCTGTGACTGTTAGCAAAATAGTCCTGACAGTCACATAATTTATTTTGAAGAAGTCTTGCTAAACTGTTTCTGAATGTCTGAGAGACAGCACATATGTGATTTTTTCCCTGAAATTCTTTTTAAAAATTTTTTTTAATGTTTTATTTTTGACAGAGAGAGAGAAAGAGACAGAGCATGAGCGGGGGAGGGGCAGAGAGAAAGGGAGACAGAATCCGAAGCAGGCTCCAGGCTCTGAGCTGTCAGCACAGAGCCCAACGCGGGGCTCGAACTCACCACGAGATTATGACCTGAGCCAAAATCAGACTGAGAGAGAGAGAGAGAGAGAGAGAGAGAGAGAGAGAGAGAGAGAGAGAGAGAGAGAGAATGAGCAGGTGAGGGGCATAGAGAGGGGGGAACAGAGGGTCCAAAGCAGGCTCTGTGCTGACAGCAGCAAGCCCAATGTGGGGCTCGAACTCACAAAACACGAGATCATGACCTGAGCTGAAGTCAGATGCTTAACTGACTGAGCCATGCAGGTGCCCCTACCTGAAATTCTTTTGGAAAAACATCCATCTTGTGTTCATTTCAAAAATTATTTGCATAGTGTAGATAACCAGATATTGGTTTGTTTAGAAAGTATGTACACATACATCACTTAAAATTTAGCTATTTGAAAATATTCCTGGATTTATTTATCTACCTGTTTATTAATTTTTCAGAAGATTCAGGTAGGGGCACCTGCATGGCTCAGTCAGTTAAACTTCTGACTTCAGCTCAGGTCATGATCTCGCGTTTTGTGAGTTCGAGCCCCACATCGGGCTTGCTGCTGACAGCACAGAGCCTGCTTTGGACCCTCTGTTCCCCCCTTTCTATGCCCCTCACCCGCTCATTCTCTCTCTCTCTCTCTCTCTCTCTCAAATAAACATTAGGGGGAAAAAAGATTCAGATGGATGGAAACAGGCAAACGTGATAAGCACCTTCACTTGCTCTGAGGTGATTGGTTATTAGACTAAGAAAAGACTAATCAGTCTAAAGAGATGAGAAGTGGAGCAAACCTGGGTTTATTCTTAGGCTAGTCACACAGGACTTGGGTTCACATGATGATCTCCTTTACTTAGTGCTGCTTCCATTCGTGTTATTAACACTGGGTATTGGGCTCTCTGCTGTGTTCTGTCTTCCCCCCCCTCCCCCGCCACAGCCTGGGATACAGCACTAGGTACATGAAGGTCCCTTCATTTATGTTATAAATTCGTAATAGCTGCTGAAACAATACCACATTTTTTTAAAGTTTATTAGGAACAATAAATATATTAATGTTGGTGCACACCCACTGTCTAGAGCACAAATGAATCAATCCTTCCTGCCACTGTCCCAGGGCCACACCACATGGAGTTCACATTTGAGAAGCAGCTCCATCTCAGATCTGTGCCTGCAACTTAGGGAGTCTGCCCTTGGAATTGTTATTAATGGTCATGGCAAAATGGACAATGACCAGCTAGTGCCGATGTCTGATAGCACATGGGGTGATTCAGGGGAACTGGTTTTTGTCCCACTCGTCATATCTGGTGAAATTTTCTGTAGGCTCCAGACTAACTTTCTAATGCCTGGATTCTGAATGTTGCTCCGACATGAACTTACCTTTAATGTTTTTAATATATCTTCAGTCTTACCTTTCCATTTCAGAATTCCAAAATAGGAACAAAATTCAGATATTGAATCCATGTCAAATTCCTTATAGTGATCGTTTTTGGAGCTCTTAATTGAAACCACTGTTTTCTCTGTCCAAGGTGTATTCATTACTGTTTATTTTTCCTGATGAGTAGTCAAACATGCCTCCAAGTGTTCTAAAGAGTGTGTCTCTCCCAGCGGACCCTTAATTTTGAACTGTTTGAGGGTGGGGTGCAGGTGGCACATGGAAACCTATGTAAGGTGGTTTAGAGCTAATGTCTGGCACCAGACTGCTGGTTTGCAAAGCTGGTCCCACCACTCATGAGCTGTAGGACCTTGGGAAAGGCCCGTTTTTCTTATCTTTAATGATGGGGATAATATTAACCTTTTAGGATTATTTTGAAGATTATATGAGTAAATAGACATGAAGTGCTTGGGATAGCAACTGATACATAGTAAGTGCTCAATAAATATTAGCTCTTAATAGTATTACAACCTCACTTCATGGCTCAAAAACTATCAGTGGTTAGTGGTGATTACTATTAGGATCAGAGGACTTGAACTCTGGACATACTTCTGCAAGATGCCACTTTGAAGAAAACAACCTGCATGTCACCTAGAGTTAATTGAACAAGGACTTTGGGGGTCCCCTTGCTGGTTTTTCCTGCACTTCCCAGAGTGAGGTGCATGCCACTTGAGGGGAGTCGTCATCATCAGTGTCCATGTGTCACTTCCCCTGCAGACTTAACAGCCTCCCTTCTGAGTGAGAATGGGATCCAGACTTCCTCTATGGGCCTAGACACTTCACTTACCTTTATATGAATCATGATTTCCAACATTGTGTCTGCCGGGGGCTCCCTCTGCTGGTGCATCTAGCCTGTATGCAAATATGTGGAATAGTGGCTTTTAAACAGTCAGTTTTAGGCTTTTAGGGATGTTTGCATAAAAAAAACACATTTGAAAACTTTTTTTTTCCCCCATGTGAGTGATAGAAATCACATCTATATTACTCTTTTTTTTTGCCATTTGCATTATAAGTTGAAATATTTTTGGTCTGATTTAGAATGGGGACTATCATGGCATGCCAAAAAACAGTAATTTCTTCACAACGTGGTTATCAGGGATTGGTTATTAGGTCTTACATACCAGTGTATAGTGCTAAATATCTTAGAATCCTATTTTAGTAGTCTAAATATCCATGAAGTGGGGACTTAGTTAACTCTTAAAGTTTCAAAAGGGCCCATTTTAAAGTGGTGTCATATCCTAGACCCTCTTGGACACGATTATGTATTAAAGGCTCAGTACATGTCAGAAAATGGTACCTAAGATTTACTGGGTGATTCATTATTTATTTAGAATTATAATTTATCAATAAAATGTGCCACGATGTCCCTGAAGTTGGAGTTTAAAATAACTTCTTGTCTCCTTTTGTTTTTCTCACCACTGTCTCTTTTCTTCCATCTTTCCTTCCCCCTCTTTGCTCCTAGGATCAAACAGCGTCAGTCGAGTAACAGGAAACATGGAAAATGGAGAAAATGAAGGAACAACTCAAATCACTGCACCTTCACCAATAAAAAGGTCAGTCAGTTAACCGAAAGAACATACTACTGCGTGCTGTCACAAAAATGCTTTTTCCTGTTGGCAAGGTTAAGAATCTCTTTCCTTTGATAGTTAATACGTTTGATCGAAATAGTCTGCGAGAAAGAATACCTGAAAGATGCCAGTGGAATAGAAACATCAGGACCTGCCTCTCTCATTTGAAGGAAATGCTCCTGCTGGCATGGTGAACTCTCAGTCTGTGATCTGCGTTCTCGGCAGCCCAGGGAAAATTCCACGTGCTTTTTAAAATGGCATGATATAATGGACTTACTCAGAGGGACCTGTGAAATAAAGTAGATGATATTCATGTTTAATGTGCTGTGTTCATTACCATGGTGCACTGAACTGTGGCCCTGGAAAGAGGGTTCATAGCATTTAGAGGCGCAGGGCTTCAGAAGTCAGTGATTGCATATGTATGAAGAGTTGTCATGGTCCTCTGCATCAATTTTCCCAGCAGCAATCCCCAGCAGAAAGACTTTCTCTCAATATATTACATGGATTGTTTCCATGAAAGATCAGCCTTGTTCTCTGTTAAGACGCTGTTTCCGCGTCAGTTTTTCCTATCTCCAATTATGTTCACGGACCAGCATTTGAGAAATACAATGAGCAGCTTTCATCAGCTCACTTTGTCTATAGAGATAGCTCCCTACATCATGGAGAAATCCAAGCAGTCAGAAATATGTGACCTTGACAGACTTCTTTGATCACCGACTCCATCTTTTGTTAGTAAATAATGGTGTCTTCATTCACCTAGATTGAGGAATACAGTTTATAATATCCTAGCAAAATAACTGTAAGACACGAGAATTCTCAGAGTTGCGGTGTTTTCCTCTGGGTTTTGCCTACAGTTTCTTTTGTTTAGTTCCAGGACACTCCCTTCATAGATTCTTTTTGGAATGACAGGTGCTTTGCCTTTGCATACGCTAGAGTTGACTGTGTTTGCCTTAGCCTCACAGCTGTGGCTAGAGCGTCAGCTTAATCTGTATGTACAGGGTACGCTTATGGTAAGTCCAACATAAGAACAGTAATCTGGCATGAAATTCAGATCCCAAACCTTTTTAGAATGTACAGAAGGAGTTCAATCCCCTTTACAACTGCATTCTTGCCGATAGGACTGATACCTGAAGGGTGGCCAGATTTTCCCACTCAAGCTCCAGATGAGAAATGGCTTAGGGAGTGAATGCAATTAATTAGCCACCCAGGATTTCATTATTCTTTAGCTTTCGCCTGCTCTCCCATTTCCCCTTTCATCTCCCAACTGAATTTCTCAATCTCCCTTTTCTCTTTTCGCTTTTGCTTTCTGATTTATTAAACACACACACTTTCTACTGGTGTATTACGTGTCTACCATATTTATTACTTCTCCTCATTTCAAAAGTAAGATTTTACTTCGGGCATTTGATTTTCAAACGATTACTTAATTTTGATCAAAATAATATATTGGTCAAAAATAAAACCTACATACTATATGCTAATGCAATGAGTTAAGTGCCTTTGTCAAATCTATAATTTTGTAGGTTTTTTTTAAAGTTTATTTATTTTGAGAGGGAGAGGGAGTGTGTGCATGTGTAGAGGAGGGGCAGAGAGAGAGAGAGAGCACAATCCGGGGAGGAGTAGAAAGGGAGAGAGAGAATCCCAAGCAGGCTCCACACTGTTAGCACAGAGCTGGATGTAGGGCTTGAACTCAAGAACTATGAAATCATGACCTGAGCTGAAATCAAGAGTCAGAAACTTAACCAACTGAGCCACTCAGGTGCCCCAGGCTTATATGAATTCCCTATGGGTATAGTATGCTAGGATACAAGTTTATTTTCCTTTTTGAAATGACCTTGTCATTTGTTGCTCTTTCTTCTTTGTTGGCTCTTACAAAGAACCCTGCTGTGACTGTTCAAGGACAGTTATGTAGAGAATTCCTCAAAAAGCCAGGGTTCAATGTGGATTGGGAGTTAAGCAGCTGTCTTTTTCTGAGGCTGAGACTCCCAGGAAATAAGAGGTAATACACCTCCCCTCTGCCACTGGTGGCCCCAGGCTTTTCTCTGTGTCTGCCCATGTGTGTCTAAAAAATTTTGTTTGGATTGAATAACAACTCAGTTATATTTACATTCTTAGGCAGAAAGACGATACTAGGTCAGGAAACAGCATTTAAGAGTCATTCTGATTTGGAAGGAGGAAGCCAAGATATGGCGGAAACGGGGGACTGGGAAAGGTCAATTTGGGTAATGTGAGCCTGTCCAGAGCTGACCAACCTGCATAGATTTAGACCCACGTGCAGAGCTGAAAAGAGGCAGTAAGCCCCATAAGCCCCAATACCCCAGCTTTCCTTCCTTTTCAGCTTTCTTCTTTTCTTGCCTTAACACTTGCCCTAGCTTCCTTCAGGTAGACTCTCCTTAAAGTTCCTTAACAGTGGATGACCTGGCTTTTGTTGACTTAAAG
Source organism: Acinonyx jubatus (assembly GCF_027475565.1). Classification (NCBI taxonomy): domain Eukaryota; kingdom Metazoa; phylum Chordata; class Mammalia; order Carnivora; family Felidae; genus Acinonyx; species Acinonyx jubatus. The sequence goes on along the minus strand of NC_069380.1, from coordinate 169,349,316 downwards.
CAGTAATACTAGAAAAAAAGGTGGAGGGGAGACCCAAAAGTACTTGCTGGAGACATGAATTTTTTTAGGCCTCCACTTCGTATTCTTTTTGAAAAATATTTATTTATTTATTTACTTACTTACTTATTTATTTATTTATTGAGACAGAATGCATGTGAGAGCGCACAGGCGGGGAGGGCAGAGAGGGAGGCACAATCTGAGGCAAGCTGTCAACACAAGGCCCGATGCAGGGCTTGAACTCACGAACCATGAGATCATGACCTGAGCCAAAGTTGGATGCTTAACTGAGTCACCCAGGCACCCCATTTTTGGAATGAGTCACAAGTATAAATAAAACACATTTTAGGGTTGTCTGGTGGACCAGTTGGTTAAGCATCCAACTTTGGCTCAAGTCATGATCTCATGGTTCATGGGTTTGAGCCCTGTGTCGGGCTCTGTGCTGACAGCTCAGAGCCTTAGAGCCTGCTTTGGATTCTGTGTCTCCCTCTCTCTCTATCCTTCCCTCACTTGTGCTCTGTCTCTGTCTCTCTCTCTCTCTCTCAAAAATAAATAAACGTTAAAATATTTTTTTAAAGACTACATTTTAAAACATTTTGTTAAACAATTTCACTGAAGAAGTAAGTTAACTCCCATTTATTCTCTAGTTAATTTCTTTTCTTTTCTTTTTTTTAAATTAAAGCTTTAAGAAAGCAAAGAATGAGAACAGCCCTGATATCCAAAGAAACAAATCTCATGCACCATGGGAAGAAAATGGCCCCCAGAGGTAAAGAGAATCATTGTTTTTCTGAAGGAGAACAGTTGAAGTGGGATTAGCAATTGCAGCTCATTAAATAAGGGAATCCAACTGCTTTGTGCTGGGTATTACTAGCTATGGACATGGCAGTCAGATTCCTAAATCAGCATGACTGGGAACTTCTGAAGTAGAAATCAACAGGATATATCCTAACATGAAACTTTCTCCTGGAAAGATAGGAAGAGAAAGCAGTGTGTATTAAGAAACTGCTTGAAAGGTCATTATGATGGTTTAGAATAAGAGAGTATATTTCTGAACTCCAAATGACATACTAATGATAATTTCCCCTCTTTTATTTGTATTTTACTTTATTTTATTTCATTTATTTTGAGAGAGAGCACATGCGAGAGCAGGGGAGGGGCAGAGAGAGAGAGGGAGAGAGAGAATCTCAAGCTGGCTCTGTGCTGTCAGCAGATAACCTGACACGGGGCTCAAACTCTTGGCTGTAAGATCATGACCTGAGCCAAAGTCAGATGCTTAACCTACTGAGCCACCCAGGTGCCCCTTACCTCTCTTTTCTTTGAATAAATCTGGTCAGCAAAGAGAGCTGGATGCCCTTGATCCAGTATTCCCCTGAGAGTATGAATACTTGTGTAGATCTGGGCTGGGGTGTCTGCTCCTCCAAGCCCTCTTCGAGCATTGTTGACCATTCCTCTCCCACTCCAGTGGACTCTACAACTCTCCTAGTGACCGCATGAAATCCCCGAAGTTCCCCTCCTCGCGTCGCCGAAACCCCTCCTGTGGGAGCGATGACTCTGTACAGCCGACAAGGAGGAGGTGAGCTGAACATTACCACTTGATTTTTAGTTTTCAACAGGAAGTCTGGGTCCCAGTTACTTTTTTACCACAAGTTGTTCTCATAATATCATGACGGTCTCCTCAGGATAACAGAAAGCTTATGTTCTATTGAGATAAAAGGATTTCTTTTTAAACAGAGTTTCAGAGAATAATTTCATCAAATACTGATAGAAACTTGCTTTCTGTATTGCTATTAAGACTGATAAGTTAAAAATATACATATTATGTACATATTTTAACAATATATATTATATGGTATGTATAAATATATAACATATATAATAATGATTATTTTTATATATAAAAGATACTAAATGTTCTGACCTGAAAGGACAAAATTACGTTTATAGGTAGATCTTAGCTGAGGCTTGGTGCTCTGTTTTCCAGACTGATGTTGTTGCGTAAATTTTAACAAAGCCCCTTTCCAAATACAGAGAAAATGGATCCTGTTACATTTTACCCAGCAGATCAGGTTGTTTTTGTGATTATATTTGTGTGTACTTATTTGTGTGATTATAGTTGTGTGTTTTATTTATTTTTGAGATAGAAAGAGACAGAGCATGAGCAGGGGAGGGGCAGAGAGAAAGGGAGACACAGAATCTGAAGCAGGCTCCAGGCTCTGAGCTGTCAGCACAGAGCCCGACGTGGGGCTTGAACTCACAGACTGTGAGATCATGACCTGAGCTGAAGTCAGACGCTTAACCGACTGAGCCACCCAGGCACCCCTAATGTTTATTTATTTTTGAGAGAGAGAGAGACAGAGTGGGAGCAGGGGAGGGTTGGAGAGAGAGGGAGACACAGAATCCGGAGCAGGCTCCAGGCTCTGAGCTGTCAGCACAGAGCCTGATGTGGGTCTCGAACTCATGAACCATGAGATCATGATGTGAGCCGAGGCTAGATGCTTAACCAACTGAGCCACCCAGGTGCCCCTCAGGCTTCTAGTCTTGACAAAACAAGGGAGATTATTGATGGGTTTGGATGGGCTAAGTACCAATGGAAAATAACCTGGCCCAGATGAGAAAACAGAGGCTAGGGGGAGGTAAGGTAGCTGTCCTTTGTGACATACCTGGGTTTGGATACAGATCTATATGTCTGAAAAAGGCAGGGATATTAATCATCATTTAAGTAAAGCAGGAGGAAAGATTTCCCTATTAAGGATTGGTTCAACATGGACAACACTTAAAACCAAGGCAATACCACTGGGAGATACTTTAGAGTGCCTCTGTCTTTTGAGAGGGCATGGGTAGTGAGAACTACTAAATATATTAAGAATTTGGCACTGCATGATTATTGTTAAAGACACAGGTTTGTATACTTTTTCATCCTTAATTGCTAGTGTACTTTGACAGCATTCCCTGTATAAAATTATTGTACATGTTGAGCAGATGGCCATTTTGATTTTAACACACTTGGAAATGAATTTATCAAGTTTTGCTAAAATATACCAAAATTTACATTTTTTTCCTCAAACTAATTGTTTGCAATAGTCTGGAATATATACATTCTGAAATCTAGACTTAATGACTTCTATATTGAGATACATTTTCTGTTGGCTTCCTGTGAGGTACAGACAAGTAATTGTGGTGAGTGGATACAGGGTCCTTTCACTGACACAGTCCAGGGGAAGGACTGTTTTGATTCATAGGGAAGAGAATCTTGTTGTCTGAGCGGCCGTAGAGCCTTCTGTCCAGTAATGTGTATCACTTGAAAGGTCTTTTATTGGGCATGTATGTTTTGAGACTAGCCATTGCTACATGTTGGCAAAGAAGAGCTAAAGCTCATTCTTTGTTTCTTTCCACTGTAAATGCCCTCTGAGTGTCCCTGTCCTTGTCAGTCTTGTTTTATCTTCACAGATATTTACCTTGCCCCTGGGCACAAATCCTTACATGGCTAGAGTAACTCTGGCATTTAAAACTGAGATTTGTGAAAAGCGTAGAAGAATCTCAAGAACTTAAATTTAATAACGGGATTCTGTTATTCTATTTTGTAATGGATGCCAGAATAACATGTTTTATAGAAGATATAAAAATTTTATATTTTGCCAGTTGTTTGTCATTAGATGAGTACATCTGTCAAATTCTGGATGAGGTTAGAACATTGACCCTTAACCTTCTTTGGGTGAGAGGACTCTGAGAATCTAATGAAACATTGGATCATTCCTTAGGGGGAAAAAGTACATAATTAGATATACGTACACACTTTCATGTAATTTTCATGGTTCATGGAGATCCTGAAGCCTGCTTTAAATGTTACTGTTCTAGAAAAAGAAAGCCAGCCTACCTTCTGACAATACAGTTTTCACCCCTATCCATCTTTACACTCAGAAATATTTATTGAGTGCCTACTTGATGTAGGCACTGTGTTAAATATCACCCAAGAGAGTCCCTGCGCTTTGGGAGTTTACAGTTTGTTGAGGAAGAAATATGTGAATCATATAAATGCATGTGCACTTCAGACTTTTATATATTCTTGACGGAGAGCTATGTGGTGCTTAGGGGTATTTTAGAAAACTTTTTATTGAAACCTAACATGTATACGGAAAAGTACACGTGTCCCAAGAGTAACCACTTGATAACTTTGATCATCCAAATACCTGTATAACCAGGACTATTAGGGGAAGTTTTGCTGAGTTGATGAGTCAGGGAGGCCAGGGAAAGGTTCCCAGAGGCTGGATTTTTGAACTGGAATATGAGACAAGAATAGGCAAAGAGAGGTGGAGGAGTTAGCATGCATGGAAGCTTTGGAAGCCTCTGGAAGGGAGTGGGGAACATGCACGAGAAGGCTTACTGGCTGCTAGTGTTGCTCAAGCATAAAGAGTGAACAGAAATGTGTTAGAAATGAGTCCAGAGAGAAAACACCTCTTAGGACACCTGAGCCTTGTTGAGGATGTGGGTTGTTAGACCAGTAGGTTTTAGAAGGGGGTTATAACAAGATCACATTGGTATCACATAAAGATGAGCTTTCTTGTCCTATGGAGCAAGGGTGGATGAGGGCAGTAGTGGAAAGAGAGAGCCTGGCAGCAGGCTACTGTGCAAGCCCTGGTGAAGGCTAATAGGAGCTTGGGCCAAGATGGTGATGTGAAGATTTAAGGAAGTGGGTGGTTTTGAGACCCATCGGGAGGGTTGGGAGGATTGATATGAGGGGTGAAGGAGTGATAGATGTGAGGAATGAAATCCAGACTTAAAGTGTGATGCACTGAAATAACAGTCACTGGGACATTACAGGCTTGAAAAGGACAACTGTGAGTTTGGTTTTTGATATGTAGAATTTCTGGTATTTTTGAGAAGTTTAAGTGCAGGATTCACATGGATTGTTGGGTAGAAGTCTGGAGATAGATTGGCTGTCGGCTAAAAGGTAAATTTCTTAAAGATGTAAATTGAAATATGAAACAGAGACGAGGTTGTCTAGATAGATACTATAGATAGAATGCAAACACCAAGCCAGTGACAGCTGAGGGAAACTCCAGCATTTATTTGGCTTAGTTGAAGAGAGTTACCTTCAAAGGAAATTGCTTTAAGAGAAAAGAGAAATTGTGGCCATAGGAAAAGTCAAAAGAGTGAAAATCTGCTTACTAAAGAGGTACCTTCCCTCTTTATTCCCAGAATGCTAGACGCCAGGTTTGTACCTCCCAAGCATGAGATCAGAGACTCTCGCTGTACGAAAGACAGATCCAAGATCCAAAAGACCTACAGATACCAACTTTCAAGCGATCCTCCAGTGAAATGGTTGAGATTACCCACATTACTTTGCTCCACACCACAGTGAAGCCATCAGTTAACATGCTCTGCACCATCCAGAGGGTTCCAGACTTTTTAGTGCCTAATTCTTAAATATGAGGAGAGAGCCATCATCACTTGGCATTTGAGGATTGCTTCTGTTTGGAAAGACAGAGTCAGAGTAAGGAGCATGTGTATATACTCACAGGAAATAGAGACGATTTAAGAAAGAAAATGTCTTAGAAGTATAATTATCTTTAGAAAAAAGAAAATTTTGATATGAGAAGAACAAGTGGGAATTCTTAGACTTCATATTCCTGTGGCAGAATTTAAAATAATCAATAGAAGGTTTGGAAGGTAAAGTTAAGGAAATCATCCCCAAAGCAGAACAAAAACAAAACAGATATGTGGAAATAAGGATAAAAATGATCAAACCTAGATATCAAACATTTGACTAATGAAATTTCTAGGGAGGAAAAAAAAGAAAATGCAGGAGAGGAAACTATTAAAGAAGTAGTATAACAAAGTATAACATATCCCAGACTGAATAATCAAACTTTATAGAGAGAAGCTACTGGGCATTTGGCATAATAGATTAGAAAATTAGATCTATTCCAAGATCCATCATCATTAAATTTTAAAGCATTGTAGGTTAAGAGAGGTTTTGTAAAAGTTGGAAGGAGGAAGGATTATGAGAAAAAAAGTTCATGCACAAATGTTGACAAATCAGAATGGTGACATTGGGCTCATTAACAGCAATATCAGAGAAAGAAGATAAGCATTGCCTTCAAAATGCTGAGGGGACGTTCTTTTAAATTTAGGATTTTAAGCCCAGATAAACTATAATTACATAGTCAAATAAAGATATTTTGAGAAATTCCAGTTCTAAAAAAAAAAAAAAATGTACCTGATAGGCAGACTTTCTTTGTTAACAACTGAAAGATATGTTCTCCAAAAACAAGACAAGGAGTCATGACAACTAGAAATAGGGGGTCCATTACAAAGAAGCAGAAAGAATTCCCTGGATTTTAGTGACGAGAGTAATCAGAGTGATGTTTCTGCAGCAGTACTAGGGAATAGACCATCCGGATGTGAGCAGGAGGGCACAGGGGTCCAGGGAAGATGTCCTAAGTGTTCATACATCTCAGGAAGAGTTTTGTAGCTCTCAGAGTTTAGGTGAAGAATTAGTGATAAGAATAAGGAAAACTAAGGAAATGATATGTACATAGAAAACCAGGCAATTATTGTCTCTTAAAATAATTGTAAAACCAATACAAGAATGGAATTGTATTCCTTAAACGCTGTATAGATAATCTGTGAACATATATATAGTTGTGTTTATACTAAATAAAAATTATTGAAAATTTTGATATAAGGACAGAGACCTCTCAACAGTATGTTGTTAGGTATATGTCTTTTTAAGAAATGGGGGAATGTGGCATGAGCCATGTCTGCCCATTAGAGTGTGAAGGCACATGTAATAAAGGGTTAAGGAACAGAGATAAGGAGCTTAGGCACCTCTCTTAAGAAGTTTGGTGCTTTGGAGGAGAGAAGAGAGACTGGGAAAAAGATGAAGGGGGATGTGGAGTCAAGTAGATGTGTGCATGTTTAAATAGTAGAAACTTGATAACGTGAAACCTGGTAAAAGAATTTTCCATAAGGACAAGTCAGGGATAAGATAGTAGTTACTGAAAGTCATTGAGAAGTTAAGAGGTGATAGGACCCACACAACACAGGTGGAGAGACTGACCTTAGTTGTGAGGACAGATCTGTAAATAACAGAGGAAGATGTAGGCATTTTTTATTTTTGGTAACAGGAAGATGAAAGAGTTGCCATCTGATGGCTACTTTTGCCTTTGGAAGGAGAGAACAAAGTCAACTGCCGATGCAGAGGGACCAGTGTATCAGAGGGTTACAAGGTAAAAAGGGTTTGAAACTGCTTTGCAGAGAGAGAGTATTTAGATCATAGAAAGGCGTTAGGATGTTGTAGATTCACCTGAAGTTTATGAACATGGATTTGTAGTGTAACTAATATGCCCTTTTGTGTAACTCCCTCCAGCACTGCTCAGCTAGCTGTTGAAGGCTGGCTTAGAGGACCTGGATAGTTTGATTTACCCATGAATGGGATCTTGCCCAAAAGGCTGAACCAAAAACAGAGAGTTGGAGGAAGTTCTGAGTCTTGGCATACATGTTATCGAAATGAGGGAAATCTCAGTTGAGTCAGGAAGAAGGCCAAGAAAAGCTGACGGAAAGTAGCAAGGTCAATAAACAAACGGTCCTATTGAGATCAAAGAAAGGTAGAATGGAAGTAGTGGAAAAAAGCAATACTAATAACAGCTAACATTTACTGGGTGCTTCAGTGAGTCAGGTCCTACTCTGTGCATTTTAAATGTATTAATTCATTTTATCCTCATAACAACTCTTGTGGGAGGTTCCATTAAAACTAAAGCACTTAGTAGAGAAGTAAAAATTACACAACTCCTCAGTGGAGGAGATGGGAGTCACGTTCAGGTTGTCTGGCTCCAGAGCCTGCATGTTTAACCAGGAGGCCCCATCCAAGCTGTTCAGAGGTATAAACAGGAAGGGGAAGAGATTGTGGTCACAGACCAAAGTTTGGAGGTGGTTATAGATGATAATGTCCAAAGTGTGGCCATGATGTGGATTGCTGAGTTATCGTAAAGAGATCATCCGAAAAATGGTCAAGGGACTTGGTCACGGGCCAGGGTGTTGGAAAGGACATGTAAGTGAGAGCTGACGTCATTTAGATAATGGCAGAACTTGACTGGGCAGATTACAGACCTAGGAACTGCAGACAACCCTAGCGTCAGATGAATAGAATTTAACAGACGTGCTGTGCATTGTTGTTTGTAGACTGTCTGCAACCTCTGTTAGGTTGCTGGCTTTTTGAGGCCAGTGTTCTGTTCTACTTTGGGACTGGGTGTATTGTGTGATTTAAATATTTGGTGAATGAAAGAATACAAAACTGAGATGCATTAACTGAAGTGAAACTCATTTTGCTGTGTTTTCCTTAGCCAACTGATCACTTTCTATTTTCTTTAATATCTTCATTTATTTGTTTTCTATAGGAAAGCCCATAACAGTGGTGAAGACTCAGATCTAAAGCAAAGGAGGAGGTAAAAAAGTAAAAATGGAAGGAGGGTCAGGGAGAGGGAGGAAGGATTAGCACTACTCAGAGTTGAAGCAAGAACGGGGATTTTTTTGTTGTTGTCGTTATGATTTTATTAGTGGCTACTTTAAGGCTATGATCAAAAAATTGACTTTCAAATGTCACTTTTGGCTTCAGTTGTTTCTCAGTCTTACCTTCTGTAGCATCCTTAGCAATTTCTCTTTTTTTCTGCTTCATTGTATCTCAGAGGAACTCTCTTGGTTATCTATTGCTATATTAAAACCACCCCAAAACTTAGTGGCTTAAAGCAACAACCATATTTATGTTATATGATTCTGTTGATGAACAGGTTGGTTTCACTAGTCTCACATGAGCTGCAGTCAGATGGCAGCTAGGACTGGAATATTCAAGAGGCCTTTCTCTCTCATGGCTTTTGTCTTGGCGGAATGGTAGGAAGCCTGGGGCTTCTTTCTCTCTATGGTCTCTCTCCCTGGCTGGTCTAGGCTTCTTGAGATGGCGGCCGGGAGGAAGCAGGAGCTACCGGCCCTGTTAAGACATAGTCCTGGAGCTGGCAGAGTATCCCTTCCATGTCATTCTGTTGATGAAGTCAGTCACAGGGCCAGGGCTAATTCAAAGGGAGGGGAAATAGACTCTACCTCTTTCGATGGGTGGGGGATGTGACAGGACTTTGTGTCCATAGTTAGTCTACCACAGGGACTTAGAGCTTTGCCGTGTCAGAGTGCTGTTGGAAGTGCTTGATTTTGTGGTCTTTTTGGGGAGCATGGTGACATTTGCCTTCATCTGCTTTCACATGTCTGTAGACTCATTCGGATGTCTTACTGAATTGAGTAACACTGACTGAGGGAGGGATGATACAGCTACTTATGTTTGGCTTAGTCATTTCACTGCAAAAGTCATTCCAAAGAACCAATATGAACCTTCCTGAAATTTTTTTATTTGTCATAAATGTGGGTTTTTTTCTTTTGTTCTTCTCATTTTGTCCTCAGGTCACGCTCACGCTGTAACACGAGCAGTGGTAGTGAATCAGAAAATTCTAATAGAGAACACCGGAAAAAGAGAAACAGGTAATATCTGAAACCGTAGTTATCTGGAACTCCAAAATCAGAGGTGGCTGCTGGTGGTAGAAGCTGTGCATCCTCTATTTTTAAGCCTGATTTTCTCCTCTGTGTTTAATAAGGAATCTGGCACTGTTTTGAAGCACTATTTTAGGAAACTGCAGCTCTTTGAACTGAGCGTCTGATCTTTATAATAAGATGATTAAATAACTTGGCAATCAGGGTCTCTTCTTGTTAATTAAAAAAAAAGATGATCTATATTTAGGTGCAATGTGTAGTGAGTTTGTTTAAGGATGGTAAGAAATTTTGCCATTTTTAGAGGAATTTCTCCCTGAAGTATCTTTTTTTTTTTTAATTTTTTTTAACGTTTTATTTATTTTTGAGACAGAGAGAGACAGAGCATGAACAGGGGAGGGTCAGCCAGAGGGAGACACAGAATCTGAAACAGGCTCCAGGCTCTGAGCTGTCAGCACAGAGCCCGACGCGGGGCTCCAACTCACGGACCTCGAGATCATGACCTGAGCCGAAGTCGGCGCTTAACCGACTGAGCCACCCAGGTGCCCCTCCCTGAAGTATCTTTTAACTGACATTACCGTATTTTGCCCAGCCAAAACGGAGAGACTCATTGTTTCATAGATGTACATGAAAATATGCATTTATAGTCATGTCAGGAACATACAATTAGATGGATAAATGTATTTAGTTCATATCTTTAAGACTGCTATTTAAAGGCTCATTCTTAAGAGCTTGTTAGTAATATCATTTAACATGTACTCAGTATTAGTGATAGCTTAATGCCTTAATCAGTTCTCCCTATTCCCAAAGTATTTACTGAACAAAAAGTGTTCACATAGTGAAAGAGCACCATATGAGGAATGAGAGGGATTTGGTTTCTGGTTGTCTCAGCTTCTAACCCAGTGGTTCCCAACCGGGGGCAATTTTGTCCTGCCCTTCCACTCTCTGAGGACATTCAACAATGTTTTGAGACACTTTTGATTGTCACAATTGGGTGGGGGGATTGCTATTGGCCAGGGGAGCTACTAAATATCCTGCAATGCACAGGACAACCCTCTCCCACCCAAGACGTATCTGGTCCAAAAAATGTTAGTAGTGCCACCACTAGGAAACTCATTCCCACCTCATGGGGAGCTCTGGCCTGGTTGCTTTACTTTTCTGGGTCGTCTTTTTCCCTTGTGTAAAGTGAGGAAGTCAGAGGAGATAATCCCTAAGGTCTCTCTTTAGTACTTGAAGCCCTCGTGCTTGGCACACACTGAATTGTCCTGCCTAACTCTAAAGCCTGTGTCATAATAGCCCAGACAGCATTGTAAGAGCGGATTGTTTTCTTAGGAAAGTTTTTCTCTGTGGAACCTTCTTAGGGGCTGGAGTCACACTAGATAGAGGTAAGACCTCAGTGTGTTATGACACCCTTCTCAAGGAAATGATTATGGTTTCTTCATCTGCAAAAGCCCAAGTGTGGAGGGTAGCTTTCCCTCAGGTGACTTCTTCCTACTCTGAAATTCAGTATCTGCATAAACAACACAAAACATAGCAAAAAACAAAAAAACAGATTTCCCTCCTATTTGTACTTACTGATCAAGCCAGTATCTTAACAAATTTATTTGTTTTGCTTGTTGTATTCTAAGTTATGCTCATAGATGCTCTGGTCTCAACTTCTCAGAAGGTGACCTGTAAAAAAAAATTGTCTTTTGGGGGCACCTGGGTGGCTCAATTGGTTAAGTGTCCAACTTGGGCTCAGGTCATGATCTCGCCGTTTATGAGTTCTAGCTCTGTGCTAACAGCACAGAGCCTGCTTCAGATCCTCTGTCTCCCTCTCTCTCTCTCTCTCTCTGCCCCTCCCTCCCCTCTCAAAATAAATAAACATTTAAAAAAATGTCTTTTGGGGCCCAAAGTGCTCATGGTGACATTTGCTGTTACAAATGAAATACCCTGTAAAAGTTGCCAACAAGTCCTTAAATAGTCCATTCCCGATCTAGTTGGAGCAGCTTTAATATTCCTCATAGGTGTTTTCTCCCTCACGAGTTTCTCCCTTAGATTGGCTTTCTTTCTAGTGTGTCAGTAGTGTATTCTAGAGTGGTGGTGGCTCTGAATGTTGACATGCCATTATACTCTGTAAGGTATTAATGAGAAATCACTTTCAAACACACTCTGACCCAAAGCCTTTCCAACTCATTTATTTTGCCAGTAGAAGTACTGCCCCAGGGTTACATAAGTTGCCTATTGTCTGTGTAAGATGGAGTCTAAGGTTGAGTTCTCAGGACCCTAGCAAAAACTAGGCAGAGGGGAAAATATGTCTTCTAGTTCCATTTTCTCCTGAAAGTGGTGCAGCAGGTGACAGTGTGCAGGGAGGAAGGGGGGACAGAAACATCGTATTGCCTTTGGGTGCCGTTTCCTCATTATGTTATGCTATCGCTAACCCTTCTGTCCAATTATTAGCCTTTTAGATTTTGCCAGAACCCATTCATTCCACATCAGGATGCAGAGATCTGAATATTTAAACTGCAGCCCTACTGACAGTCCTGTTGAGTCTTCTGTCTGTGATGAAGGGTTGTTTCCTCGTGTCTGACTTCCTACTTGTTCAAAGACTCCTTTTTGGGGGAGAGGATGAATCTCTTCAACCTTACCCTGCCTTATCTCAGCCAGTAGTGTGACACAACCAAACTCTCAGTAGCGTCCTTTGTGTTTTTATTAAAGGAACCTGGTAACCCTAGAAAGGGGCAAACTGAATCCTGAGCATGCTGATGTGCTACTTCCTGCCAGCAAATTCTCTAAATTCAGCCCCAATACTTCATTACCTTTGAAACCAGAGCCTGCACTTGACACACCCCACTTTCCTGTCTCCCTGGGGGAACTGTACCCTGGGACAGCCAGTCAAAGATTGTACAGATATGTTTTTTGAATGTTTTGAAGCCTCTGCTGTGTCTAGTGGAACTTTAGGCAGAGTCAGGGTTACTTTGTGGAGATGTGTATATTCTTTGTGGTTTTGGGGATGTTGTTCCCTTTGTCACTCCTTCTTGCTGGATTATTTATTTTTTATTTTTAATTTTTTTAAATGTTTATTTATTTTTGAGAGAAAGAGAGATAGAGTGCAAGCAGGAGAGGGAGTAGGGAGAGGGAGACACAGAATCTGAAGCAGGTTCCAGGTTCTGAGCTGTCAGCACAGAGCCCGACGCGGGGCTCGAACTCATGGAGTGTGAGATCATGACCTGAGCTGAAGTCAGACGCTTAACCAATGGAGCCACCTGGGCACCTCTTGCTGGATTATTTTTTTAACATAAAGAAGTCTTACCTATTAGATTTGAAGCCCCTCTGTTGAAATACTGGGTGTTATTTTTTAGTTTAGTTTAGTTTATCTACAATGTCTACCCACTGGAGCATAATCTGCTTTGCTGTTCCCATGGATAACAATTTAAACATCTCTGATTTTGTGTGAGGAGAACTACAAGTTAATAAAACAATATTTATAAATCAGCTTTACCCAAAGCAGTACTTATGGCTTTTAACAACCATTAAAAGTAAATAATAAGGGGCACCTGGGTGGCTCAGCCTTTTGAGCTTCCAACTTTGGCTCAGGTCATGATCTCACAGTTCATGGGTTTGAGCCCATATTGGGCTTTGTGCTGATAGTACAGAACCTGCTTCAATTCTCTGTCTCCCTCTCTCTCTCTCTGCCCCTCCCCCTCTTGTTCTCTCTCTCTCTCTCTCTCTCTCTCTCTCTCTCTCTCTCTCTCTCTCTCCCTCCCTCCCTCCCTCCCTCCCTCCCTCCCTCCCTCCCTCCCTCTCTCCCTCCCTCTTTCCCTCTCTCTCAAAAATAAATAAATGTTAAAAAAAAGAAAAAATTTGAGGCGCCTGGGTGGCTCAGTCGGTTAAGCATCTGACTTTGTCTTGGGTCATGATCTCACCATTTGTGGGTTCGAGCCCCATGTCAGGCTCTGTGCTGACAGCTTGGAGCCTGGAGCCTGCTTCAAATTCTGTGTGTCTCTCTCTCTCTGCCCCTCCCCTGCTCATGCTCTCTCTCTCTCTCTCTCTCTGAAAAATAAACACAAAAATTTTTTTTAAAAAAGGAAAAAATAATTCGTACCAACACTGGAAGGCTAATATTAGGAACAAAGATTGTTCCAGTTTGAGAAACATGTAGCTGTAGGGAAGCACATCCTCTCTCTCCTCTGGGTCCAGAGCTAGTCCAAAGTTACTGAGGCTAGACAGGTGAGGTTTCTGTTGTCATTTGTGTGTTAACACTGGGCTTCCAGTCCGCGTCATTTCCTATGGCACCAGAAGGCTCTGCTTCCTCCTTTATTTTGGGGACCTGTTGATGTCTTTCTTTACACCTTTCCATCTTAGTTATTTCTTTACTATTTTTGTAATCTGGATGAGTACCCTACAGTTTTTTTCTAGGTTTTGAGATTTGAGAAGATGGTTTTTTACTCCTTTGTTAGGGCACTGTTTGTTGTTATAAAATATAAGATGACAGGGGTCCCTGCATGGCTCAGTTTGTTAAACATCTGACTCTTGATTTTGGCTCAGGTCATGATCTCATGGATCATGGGATTGAGCCCCACATTGGGCTCTGCACTGACAGCTTGGAGCCTGCTTGGGATTCTCTCTCTCTGTCTCTCTCTGTCTCTCTCCCCCTCCCCCATTCATGTGCATATGTTCTCTTTCTCTAAATGAATAAGTATTAAATAACATCTAAGATGACAAAAGCCTTATTTTCCCCTTAGTGTCTCTGCTTATAGCTTCATCTCTGTCCTCCTACCTCCCTTTTTAATCTATCATATTATTTTTCCTCACTCAGTTTCTTTCTTTTATTTTCTTAGCTTCTCTCCACTCTTTCTTCCTTTCTTTTGTCTTCTCTGAGTTATGTCTCCATGTAGGAGCCAGGGACGTGTCAGAAAAAAACCCAAGGATGTGGGTCAGGGTCTTGGTTCTGTCTTGTACTGGTATGTGACCTTGTGCAACTCTTTAAACCAATTTAAATCTGAGTTTTCTCATCTTTAAAGTGGGGTGTATACCAATCTTTGTTGTTGAATGGGTCACTATAAAGATAAATGGAATCTAGGAAATGAGAGAATTTGATGGTGGAACCATGTAGTCTGATAGCTGACCTTTGAAATTATGGCCTCTTCTTTGCCTGTCTCTGCTCTCTTCCACCCCTTTCTCCAGCTTTTCCCACTTTTCTTTAGTCTCATATTCCTTTCTCCCACTTACCCTACCTTTACACATTTGGTTGTTTTCAGACCAGACCTTCTTATCCTCTGATTCATCAATAGGTTTTAGTAGATTTTAGGTCCCTGTGTGTTTCCAAGTATATGATTTTCTGGTGATAGGGTCTGTAGCTTTTATCAGATTCTTAAGGGGGTGTCTTTGTAACCCCAAACAGTTATCAAGTGGTCATTATGATCTAAACTATAAAGAAAAGATTGATATTGGCAAATGAAATTGGTACTTCACTTCACTGGCAGGATTAACTAAAATGCTTAAGTTTTCTTTAAAGATTACTTACCTTGGTCTGCTGATTTATGAAACAATCAGTTGGACTAAATTTATCAAATTGGGAACCTACCAAGTACAAGGCAGTATGAAGCTAATGATCTATATGGATATTAGATTATATTTGTTTTTATGAGTTAGAATTTTGAATCTTGCACCTGAGATCAGAAGTCTCAGCCAGTCTGTCTCTATAGGTTTGAGCCTATGGGCCTTGCTCTGGACTTGCCCAGGATGTATGTTGGAGGAGAACCTCGGAAGTAGACTTACAGTGTGAAACCTTTCACAAACCAGCTTTCCCTTCAAATACCTTGAGCTTAATAGAATATCCATTACATTCAAAGAACCCAGTCTGCAAAATATCCTATGTGCTCTTGATGAAAATCAGCAGTCCTTTGAGCATTCACTGGGGAGCATCTGTGGATTATTTAGTCATTAGCTTAGTCAAGAGGTTTGTAAAGATCCTTCTACTTTGAAAAGTAGAAAGTGCCCTGCATACATACACAGATACTATTAGATTAATGAGAACATTCAGCACTGTTCAGTTTTATCTGAAGTCCCTGATATATATATATAAAATGATACCCTTTAACAAAAAAGAGAAGTTGGTGTTTCTAACAAATTGATTCTACCACAAATGTTGTTAGAATTTCTTCTTGCACTTTTAGATATCTTTAGAGTCTGTATTTGAATAATGGGGTAAAATGGTTTTAAATATTGAATACATTATTGCTTTTTTAAAAAAAAGAGGGGCCCCTCGGTAGTTCAGTCTGTTGAACTTCCGACTTTGGCTCAGGTCATGATCTTGCTCTTCCTGAGTTCGAGCCCCACATCAGGCTCTCTGCTGTCAGCACAGAGTCTGCTTCAGATCCTCTGCCCCCCTCTTTCTGCTCTTTCCCCACTCATACTCTATCTCAAAAATAAACATTTTAAAAAATTTAAAAAGAAAAAAAAAGGAAGAAGAAAGAAACTGTCTTCTATGGCACTGTAACAGGGATGATACATCTGAGTAGGGAAAATCTAGAGGATGAATATTTTGGTAGGGTTTTCTTGTTGTTAGAGTCATTAAAAAAAAAAAAAACTTCATTATCTTTGTGCCCAAGGAAAAAGATGAGTTTTGAACGATAACAAGCTTAAACCAGTGGGTATTTTTTCCCCATAGCCTGAAAATAGGTTTCCTTGTAAGCATTCCCTATTGCCCTGTCCCTGATTTAGGTAAGGGCTGCAAACAAGGTAAAAATTGTGGGTATGGTGAGGGCAGTTCATGCAAAGCCAATAAAAACAATGCTCACCATGGTACAGATTGTAAGGGTTACGGATTTCCACTTTAATAAGTCATGTCAAGATTTAGGTGTTTGATAGGGACGATTTAGGGCTTCCAGGGCATAATCAAAGTTGACAGAGATGACTCTGGTGGTGCTGAGCTGTAGCAACCGAGGAATGCTATCAGATTACTGAGTGAGTGCAAAGCAGGTTGCAAAATTAGGAAAACAGAAAGAGTTTGAAAGGGAAATTGCACCAAAGGTAGCCCATTTTTGTAGGGAGAGCATAAGGAATAAGTGGAAGAGACAGAAATACCTTTAACGTCAAATCAGAATAATATATTGATGGTAGGGGGAGGTTGGGAAAAGCAAATGAATTTTTTGCTTGCTGGTCTTTGGGGAGTATGTCGACAGATGCCTGGAACCAACAAATTTCCCAAGGGAAGAAATATTACTGAAAAAATAGATGAAGATTGGTTTATAGCAGGTGATCCAAAAATGAATGAGTTGATGAGAAACACAAGTCCACCATCACTTGGGACCTGCAGGCTTAATATTAGCAATGGAGTGGCCATATGAAGCAATTGTCTGGAGAATTGTGCTATACCTGAAGAATAGAGGTTGGTTTCAATGTGTCTGACTGGCTTGGAAATAAAACACAAATAGAGAAAACATAGAGTTTTAAAACTAGAAAGGATCTTTGCAATAATTTGGTAGGTGAAGAATCTGAGAGTTGACCAGAGATGAGCAGTTTGCCCAGAGCTGGGACGAGGCAGAGCTCAGGAGCCCATGTCTTGCTCATGTTACCTTGAAGCTTCATTCTACATTTGCTCCATGGGCTTTCTCAGGGTCAGCATTAAACGTGGCCTTTATCCCAGTGAATGAGAAATGAGTTAAGAACTGGAATAAAGGAAGGTCCTATTAGGAACAAAACTCCTCAGGTAAAGGTGGGGGGCAAAGTGAGACCCATGGGGTTTGTGTAAGAATTCATTTGGTAATGTGAGGAATTTGGTAGAAGAGGCAGAACTATAATTGGGAAGTAGGAAAGAAGAGACTAGGAATAGTCATTACCTTCATTATTGTTATCAAGTGATTATATGGCATTTCATCTTCAAAACCTTTTGCAGACTTTAATTGTCAAGTGCAGTCATAATCAAAATTGCATAGATCATTTGGAAAAGTAGGATGTTGAAGTTTGGTGAGACATGTAGGAAATATATTAGAATTCTCTTATTCTGAAACATTGTTGGGATATACCTTATTCTAAAGCAATGGTCTCCCTTAAATATTGATTAAAAAATGAAAGCCTTGTTATGATAAGTCTTCTTAACCCAGCTGTTAACTCTCCTTACTTGTGGATGAGGAGATAGACAAAATATGACGAATGTTGTTATTACCTTGGAGAGTACATGAAAGAAACAATTAATATTTTTGAGGTTCACTTCTATTTTATTTTATTTTAATTTGTTTAATGTTTATTTTTGACAGAGACAGAGCACTAGCGGGGAGGAGGGGGACAGAGACAGAGAGGGAGACACAGAATCTGAAATAGGCTCCAGGCTCTGATGCGGGCCTCGAACTTGGAAACCGGGAACAGTGAGATCATGACCTGAGCCAAAGTTGGATGCCCACTGAGCCGCCTAGGCGCCCCTGAGGGTCAGTTTTAAATGCAACATCTGAAAATGAATACATCCCTAGTATAACCCACAGTGGACTCCTTTTTCCCCCTTGAGACTTTCATGACTATCTGTCCTGTAAGAGTACATTTTGACTTTTTAAAAGGTATTATGTCGATAACAATGCTTGCAGTGTTTTTATTCTTCAAAATATGAATCTCTACATCAAAATTAAAATATAGCAGAAGAGCAAAAAAAGCAACACTGGTATATCCCATACCTAGGGATAAATGAGACAAGGCAGAATCATAGGGGATGCCTTTCACCCAAATATCTATTTCTTTATTCTTTCATGCACAAAATAGTTCACTCCTGCCTTTTAAGGATTGAGCATTATAATATTCTTGCTTCCAAGAGCTAGGATTTTTCCTTTCCACACTGTACCTGTGTTTTCTGGAGCACTTCAGGGATGGAAGAAATGACACTTTCATTCTTGTAATGAGGCACCATTAACCAGCAACCATTTGTAAGGGTGTAATTTCAAACTTCATTACAGATTTAGGTAGCCACACAACCTCATTACTTGGGAAAATGTGCTTCTGTTGTGACTCTCCAATGAGCCTTACATTTTTAATGCACCTTGTTAGAATATGTATGAGATAGTATCACCAGTAGAGGGCATCTGTCTCTGAAACATGTGGATGTTACCTGACAGGGTTTCACTGCCCTCACTTTAGAGTCTTCTGTTAGAAAAACAGAAGTTATAGGTACATGCCATTGTCTGAAATTCTTTCCGATTTAGTTTTCATTACTAGCAAGGTATTGGAACTATGTGTGGTCATGTCTTTGTCTTATTTTTATTTTTACTTTTTAATTATCAGGGTAAAGTCTCAGTATGAAGGTAATGAGCTAAAGTCCACACTGGAAGAGAATGAGAGTATAGTAATTGTGCTTCCTTTTAAATGTCTATCCTCTGGGTAAAGTATATTTGCCATGCTGGTAGGCTTGACCTCTGAAAAATATTAAAAGATGCTGACATCCTGGTGAAAAAAATTTAACATTGTGAAATTTAGTCTTGCCCATGAACTGTGCAGCAAATTGGCTTAGAATGGAAGCTATGGTCTAAAAGACTCCAGGGTGAGGAGTTAGGAGACCTGGGTTTTATGTGTTTTTCTGGGAAGTTGAGGTGTGGGTTCTTGTGGGAGGGGAAGTAACTCCTGCCAGTCTGACATATTCCCATTGAGTGTCTCTTCCTAACTCTGGGTCCCTCATGTCCTGGGAGTGTCCAAGAATTGTTCCCCCACTGGACTGTCACATGATAACATGGAGTGGTTCAGAGATTGTAGGTTCTGGCTATGAAAATACATATATGTGTGTGTGTATGTGTGTGTGTGTGTGTGTGTGTGTGTGTGTGTATGTATATGCATGTGACATTTTCAAGTGGGAATGTTTGTTTCAAAGAATAATAATTATAATCTCAAGTAGTATACATTCTCATATTTTTCTTTGGATCTAATTTTTTTAAATGTTTATTTTAGTGAAAGAGAAAGAGTGGGGGAGGGGCAGAGGGGAGGGAGAGAGGATCCCAAGCAAGCTCCACACTTTTAGTGCTGAGCCCAACATAGGGCTCGAACTCACGACCTATAAGATCATTGAAATCAAGAGTCAGATGCTTAACTGACTGAGCCACCCAGGTACCCCTAGAAATTTCTAATATTAAAGTCTATAGCAATGTATATTCAATTTTAATTTCCTCTGTACATGCTGTGAGAGAGAGAACTATGTTTCTGAATCTGAAACATGGCATCACTGTATCCTGTTAATTTTCATATAACAGCCTATTAGAAATGAAAGCTTTAGTGAGGAAACACAGTTCAAAGGCTTGAAGTGTGTTACAGATAATTTTTTACCTAACACAATTTCTCTTTAATCTAGAGAGATTTAAATAGTTTCTTCTTCATAAGCTACTATAGTTTTTAACTTGAATTTGCTTTACATTGTCTTTAACTTATTTGTGAAATGAATTATTTGTCACCCATCTACTGATTTGCATTTATAAGCAAATCTAGATATCCACCCCATGGTCTGTACTAAGTGCTGTTCACAGGGCAACCAAAAGACATCTGTTAAGAGAGAGAAAATGTCTCCAGACTTGTCTGTCTGTTCTTCTCATTTTTTTTTTTTTTGAAGCAGTTATTCTCATATAGTCACAGTTTTGTGATGATGACCTTACAGTTCCATGCTGCTGTCCCACACCCTGGGAGCATCAGCGTGTGAAATGAATACTCCAGAGCAACTTCCTGAAGAACTAACGAAAACTTTAAGTTAAATATTCAAATAACAGGTGTTTGATTTTTGTAGAGAATACCCATGGCTTCATAGAATCATTGCAGTGCATTTCAGACAGGATTGCTTTAACTAATACTTCTTCCCAACCTGTCCCCTGCAACACCTTACCTCTGTTATTAGAAAGACTTGATACAGGAGCACCTGGGTGGCTCAGTTGGTTAAGTGTCTGACTTCACTCAGGTCATGATCTCACAGTTCGTGAGTTTGAGTCCCATGTCGGCGCTGTGCTGACCACTTGGAGCCTGGAGCCTGCTTCAGATTCTGTGTCTCTCTCTCTGCCCCCACCCGCTCACACTCTGTCTCTCTCTCTCAAAAATAAATAAACATTAAACAAACTATTCAAAAAAAAGAAGAAGAAGAAGAAAGAAAGACTTGATACACCAAAAATCCAAAACTTCTGCAGTGTGGTGCATGGATAGGCATTGTTAGGTTCAAACAGGATTTGAACATTCAGAATTGGTTGTCAGCACTTGAAAATTGGAAGAGTTCACTTTAAAAGCCCAAATTTGTGGATTATCCTTAAAAAAAAAATCAGAGGATTTGGAAACACTGTCCAATCTCACATGGCAGCTGCCTCTATCCCCAGTAGCTGCCACCCTGGGTTTTCCTTTCCCTTGTTTACATTCCCTGCCTGGCC
Organism: Acinonyx jubatus; assembly: GCF_027475565.1. Taxonomy (NCBI): domain Eukaryota; kingdom Metazoa; phylum Chordata; class Mammalia; order Carnivora; family Felidae; genus Acinonyx; species Acinonyx jubatus. The sequence continues at coordinate 169,328,437 of NC_069380.1, read as the reverse complement.
CCTGTCTGGCCCCTGTCTGCAGGAGTGTTGAACCTTGCCTGCCTCTTGGCTCTCGTGAGGCTGCCCTCATCAGAATGGCATGTACCTGCTCAGCGGCTAACACACGGTGCCACCACTTGTGGCTTCTTGTACTTCTGGTTTTCTATCTTAAAAATGGGAATTGTATCTGGCACCTTTCGTTCATGAAAAATTTGACAATTAGTGTGAAATTTTAAGAGTACTTCAAAGTAAAATTATTTATTGCTATTTTGGTTAGTACATTTAAAAAATGTTTTGTTTCATGATTTTAGAATGGCTCTATAGCAGACAGTAACTGTTTCTTTAGTCAAACCTTAAATATGTTTTAAATGAGGTTTTTGTTTGACATGCCTATTTCTTAGAAGCTTTTAAGCCAAAGATAGAAGTTTGAAACTAATATATACTTCCGTATTTATGTATAAATATTCTAACAGACTTATATGTGTGTGTATACACTTATCTACTTATGGATATATTAATCCAGTTAATACATCTTAGCTTTAAGTGATTTTAATAAAACTGTTCCTTGAATAACTTTTCATTTCTTAATAAGTTTTCAATAACTTATTTGATAACTTCTTAACTTTTAAAACCAAGTTTAGGATGAACCAAAAACTAGAGCACCACATGTGTGAATATTAACTTGAGATGAATGGTCTTTCTTTTCAGAATACGTCAGGAGAATGATATGGTTGATTCAGCGCCTCAGTGGGAAGCTGTATTAAGGAGACAAAAGGAAAAAAATCAGGCGGACCCCAACAACAGACGATCCAGGCATAGATCTCGCTCGTACGTGGATTCTTTTTGTAGCTTTCTTCAAAAACACTGAGCTTGAAGTAGCATGCAGATTCTTGGGCAGATTGGGCTGTCTCTTTGAGGTCTAAAGTGATTGTAGTTCAACCATGATTGTCCCATTGTTTGTTTGTCATATTTACCTTCTTATGTTTGTGGCACTCATTAACTATATCTGAAGCCATAGAAGTTGGAGCAGTGCCAAAACAAAATGTCAGAAACGAGGCTATCAAAACTATGTTTTATTTTGTTTTGTTTTTAAACAAAGCATACATTCAACCGAGTAAGTAGGCGTAGTCTTTGTTCTGGAGCCTGGCTCTTGGTGAAGTACCTGCTGTTTCTCTCAATTGGAGTCTGCAGAATTCTCTGAAGTCTTGTTTGAGATTGAACCAGATGTGAATATCTTTCTATTAAATTACCATTTGTGAGCAGTAGTCAGTGAGTGATTCATTACACCCCAATGTTGGGATTTGCCTGCTCCTTCTGTTGCTAGGCAATGCCATGTGTGAGCACAATTACCCGTAATGATGAGATTGCCAGTCCCCCAGATTAATTTTCTTTTGAGCTGATAAAATTTTTATGTTTTTTTTAAATGTGTGCATCATCCAGATTTAGATATCCCCATCCCCACACCCCTTCTCAAAGCTTACCTTTTGAAAGTGAGCTGGGACTAACTACCCATCCCTTTGTGATCTTAGGTGGTTAGTTGTCTGGTGTTGCTTATTTGTGGAGGAAGGGATTAGTGTCTCAGAATGGTGGAAGGATGCCAGGGAGTGGATGCAGAGACAAGCTGTAGGTAGGTGAGGGGCTTCCAGGAAGTCAGGCAGAAGGGTGCAGCTCAAGTTAACAGAGGCCAGGAGAGGATTCTAGATGATACACCTCAGAACCCTGTGTGACTCTAAGGGATGCTTTTTAGTCTTAGATGCTTACTTTTTAATTGGAAGGTATCCTAGAGTTTGCTTTTATCGGTAGTACATCATATTGAGTGATGTCTGCTTCTTTTGTAATAAAAAATTTGCAAGTTGTCACTATGCAGTGTACCACTCCCTTACAGATTTATTCATTGCTCCATAATGTTTTTGTTGTGGAACCTAATTAAAATATTCAATTTAAAGCAGAAGTTAATAAAAAGTTTCCTTTGTCTTGGATACCACCTTCCCCCAGCTCCATTATAAAAGAGAGGTTTAGAACTGGAAGAATCAAGACCTCATTGTTGACAGTTTAACCCAAAGGCACAGAATCCCCAAGATCAGGATGCAACATACTCACTGGTAAATCTTTTGTAATCACGCTTTTACCTTTCCATGTAGAATCTTCTTCTATGAGGGACTTTCTATACACAATGTTTGGTGACTTGTTAAATCTTAAAAAACATGTTTAATTTTTCTAATAATTTCTAAAACATTCTAAATTCAATTAAATGCCAGTACTAAATTTCATTTATTAAAAAGGGAAAAGTAAAATAAAATTAGGAAAAATTTTATATATAAAATTTAAGGAGGTCAAAAAACATTACTTGAGGCAATATGTAAAATTTTTGAGTAATAGTCCATTGTATGATTATACCACAATTTGTTTATCCATTCTTCTCTTGATGGACATATGGATGGTTTCCAGTTTTTGCTATTATGTTAAAAGTTGCTATAGATATTCATACAAGTGTATCCCTGGAGTATGTTATTTTATGCCCTGGGATAAATACCTGAGTGGAATTGCTGGATTAAGGGATATTTCTAACCATATTATATGTAAGAGTAACTACCACCGTGATTTCCAAGGAGGCTGTATCATTTTACACCCCCACTAGCAATGAATGAGAGTTCTAATTCTGCCCCATTCTTGCAGATACTTAGTTTTGTCTTATTAGTTTTAGGTAGTCTACTTGGCCTGAAGAGGTATTCCATGATGGTTTCGATTAACATTTGCCTGATGACTAATGATGTTAACCACATTTTCCTGTGCTTTTTGGTTGTTCATATATCTTCACTTTTAGTGTTGAAGTTTTTGCCCATTTTAATTGGATTAAAATTAAGGATTAATTAAGGATTGTTTCCTTTTTATTATTTGTATGTAGCATTCTTTATGTAGTCTGGATATAAGTTCTTTTTCAGATATGTGTATGGTGTATATTTTCTTCCTGGCTGTGGTTTGCTTTATCATGTTCTTAACATTGTCTTTTGATAAGCAGACTTTCTAAATTTCAGTGAAGACCAATGTATCATTTTGTTTTCATTTATAGTTAAGGCTTTTTTATATCTTAAGGAATATGGGCCTACCCTAAAGTTGCAAAGGTGTTCTCATATCTTTTTCTAGCAGATTTATAGATTTTGCTTTTGTATTTAGGTCTGTCATCCATCTAGAATTAATTGTCCAGTATGTGTGAGGTAGAGGTAGATATTGAGAAGTTTTTTCCAGTTGTTTATGCACTATTCCAGTACCATTTGTTACAAAAAAGACTATCTTTATTGAAATGCCTTGGGGCCTTGGTTGAAAATCAATTGACTGCTTATATGTGGGCCATTGATCTAGTTGTCTATCCCTAAGCCACCAAGTTGTCTTGGTTACTGTAGCTTTATAGTAAGACTTGAATCAGGCAGTGTAAATTCTCTAATTATTTTTTCAAGATTGCTTTAGCTATTTTAGGTCTTTTCAGTTCTGTGTGAATTTTTGAATCAGCTTGTTAGCTTCTACCAAAAAGTAAAAAATAGACTTTAGACTTACGCTGAATCTACAGGTCAGTTTGGAGAAAATTCTTAACCATCCATTTATTTAAGTCTCTTAACAACTTTCAGCAGTGTTTCTTGGATTTCAGGACAGAGTTATTGCATTTATTTTGTTACTTTTAACCCTAAGTGTTTAATATTTTTAATGGTACTGAACTGTCCTTTAAAAAATGTTATTCTCCAATTGTTGGTTAGTAGATAGGAACACAAATTATTTTTTGATATTAATATTGTATCTTGCCATCCTGCAACTTTGTTAAATTGATTTCATATCTCCAGAAGCTTTTTTTTTTTAATTTCTTAGAATTTCCCACATTTACAGTCCCATTGTTTGTGACCAGGGACTACTTCCCTTTATTTCTATTTTTTTTTTCTTTTTATTTCTGTTTTTTCCTTAATGCACTTGCTAGGTCTTCCATTTTAGTGTTGTATTGCAATTTTGAAAAGAAGTGTTATGAAAGGAGACCTCCTTGGCTTGTTCTTTTTCCTATAAAGGAAACGTTCAATATGTTAAGTATGATGCTAGCTGTAAGACTGAGGAAGATCCATTCTGTTTCTAGTGTAAGAGGTTTTTTTTTTTTTTATCATGAATGAATCTTGAATTTTGTTACAAGCTTTTTCTGCATCTGAGGTGACTGTATATGGGTTTTCTTCTTTATGCTGTTAGTGGGAGAATTACAGTGATTTGCTTTGAATGATACATGCTTGCATTCCTGAGATAAGCCCTCAGGGTCATGATGTATTATCTTTTCTGTATATTGTGGGATTCTATTTGATACTATTTTGTTGAGAAACACTGGTCTATAATTTTCTTGTAGTAAGTATCTTTGTCAGGTTTCTGGCAATGGGGTTTTACTGGTCATTTAAAATAATTTGGGAAGTGTTCCCTTTTTCTTCATTTTCTGAAAGAGTGAAGTAAAAAATTAACATTATTCCTTCCTTAAATATTTGATATAATTCACCAGTAAAACCATCTCTGTCTGGAATTTCCTTAGTGGAAAGTTTCAAATTATAAACTTGATTTTTTAAACAGATAGTGATAAATTGGGCTATTCAGGTTTTTTACTTGTTTTGTGTGAGTTTGAGTAATATATGTTTTAAAAGGAGTTTGTTCATTTTATCTAACTTGTCAAATCTTTTAGCAAAAACTTGTTCATAATAATGCTTTAGTGTCTTTTTAACATCTGTTGTGATATTACCTCTTTTATTCCTGATGTTGATTGTATTTCTCTTAATTTTTCCCTTAATCTATCTTTTCAGAGAACTTTGGGTTTTTCTTTGTTGTCTATTTCATTGATTTCCACTCTTTATTATTTCTTTCTGTTTATTTTGTCTTTTATTCTTTTTTCATCTTCTTAAGATGACAACGATTTTAAACCTTTTTTTTAAATGTTTTTTATTACATTTGAGAGAGAGAGAGCACGCAAGTGGTGGAGGGGCAGAGAGAGAGGGAGACACGGAATCTAAGTCGTCGGCACAGAGCCCTATGCCAGGTTTGAACTTGTGTGAACTGCAAGATCATGACCTGATCTGAAGTTGGCTGCTTAACCAACTGAGCCACCCAGGCATTCTGCAAACCATTCTCCTTTTTAAATATAAGTACAGAGTTGCAGATTTCCCTCCAACTATATGTCACATATTTTAATAAGTGTTTTCATTATCATGTAATTCAAAATAATTTTTAATTTCTCTTGTGATTTCTTTGACGGTGGACTTTTTTTAGTAGTGTGTTGATTAATTTCCAGATATTAGGGGGTTTTCTAGATATCTCATTAGTATTGATTTTTTTTATGTTTATTTTTGAGAGAGAGAGAGAGAGAGAGAGAGAGAGACGGGGGAGGGGCAGAGAGAGAGGGGGACAGAGTATCTGAAGTGGGCTTTGTGCTGACGGCAGAGAGTCCGACGTGGGGCTCAAACTCATAAGCTGTGAGATCATGACCTGAGCCAAAGTTGGAAGCTTAACCGACTGAGCCACCCAGGTTGTGCCTATTATTGATATCTAATTTAATTCCATTGTGATAAAATAATCTGTAAGATTTTAATCCCTTGAAATTTATTGAGACTTGTTTTATGACCTAGCATATGATGATGAATGATCTGATGGACTTGGGAAGAATGAGTATTCTCAGTCATTGGGTGTAGTCTATAAATGTCAAGTATATCTAGTTAGCTGATGGTGTTCTGATGGCTTCTGTCTTTTCCAATTTGTTTACTCTCCAGTCATTGAGTGAGAGGGATGTTAAAATTTCCAAAGATGATTATGAATTTATCTGTTTTAGTTTTGTCAGGTTTTTTAAAGTCTTTTTATTTATTTTGAGAGAGAGAGAGAGAGAAAGAGAGAGAGAGAGAGGGAGAACCCAAGTGGGGGAGGGGCAGAGGGAGAGGGAGAGAGAGAGAATGCCAAGCAGGCTTTGCATTGTCAGTGTCGATGCAGGGCTCAATCTCACCCAACCATGAGATCATGACCCCAGCCAAAATAAAGAGTAGGAAGGTTAACTGACTGAGCCACCCAAGTACCCCAGTTCTGTCAGTTTTTGCTTAAAGTTATTTTGAAGCTCTGGTATATTTGCAATTATTTTTTGTCTTCCTGAGGAATTGACTGTTTTATTATAGTGAAATGTTTTCTTTTTGCTGGTAATATTCTTTTCCCTATGTCTACTACACACACAGGCACACAAACTCTTATGTGTGTATATATATAACCATTACAAATCTTTTTCATGCTCACTGAATGTTATGTACTTGTAATTCTTTTATTTTAAGCCAAAGTATGTCTTTTTTTTTTTTTTTTTTTTGAGAGAGAGAGAGAGAGAGAGAGACAGAGGGAGAGAGAGGATGCAGGAGCAGAGGATGGGCAGAGGGAGAGGGAGAGAAAATGTCGGGCAGGCTCCATGCCCCGTGCGGAGTTCCTCACGCTCAATCTCATGTCTGTGAGATCATGATCTGAGCCTCAATCAGGAGTTGGTGGCTTAACTAACTGAGCCATCAGGCACCACCAAAGTATGTCTCTATATTTAGAGTCCATCTTTTGATTACTTGTAGACAGCAAATGGTTGGTCTTTTTTTTTTTTTTTAATCAAGTCTGACCATCTCTACCTTTTAAATTGAATGTTAGTATATTTACAGTTAATATAATTATTAATACATTAATAGCCTCCTATCTTGCTCTTTTTCCTATTTATCTTTTTTGTTGCTTTGTTCCTCCTTTCCTATTATATTTTGTGTTAAATGGATACTTTGGTTCTCCATTTTACTTTTAATTAACATCTTCCCTATACTTATTATTTTTTTCTTTAGTGGTTTCTCCATGGCTTACAGTATGGTTCTTTAATTTATCATAATGTGTTTAGGATTAATATCATAATATTTCATGTAAAATGCATGTAAAATTTTATGTAATATTTTATGTAAAATTTAGAAAAACATAGCTCCATTTATTCCCTCTCTTTTTCCTTTGTGCTACTGGCATATAGTTTAATTTTGCATGTTAATAGCCCCATATTATAATGTTATTATCTTGGCTTAAACAGTTTAGTTGTTTTTTTTTTTTTTTCAACTTTTATTTATTTTTGGGACAGAGAGAGACAGAGCATGAACGGGGGAGGGGCAGAGAGAGAGGGAGACACAGAATCGGAAACAGGCTCCAGGCTCTGAGCCATCAGCCCAGAGCCCGACGCAGGGCTGGAACCCATGGACCGCGAGATCGTGACCTGAGCCGAAGCCGGACGCTTAACCGACTGCACCACCCAGGCGCCCCAGTTTAGTTGTTTTTTAAAGAAATTAAGAAAAGAGGGGGGAAAAGTTATAGTAATGTAGTAGGCAGAAAACAGTCCCCTAGATAGGTCCACATCTTAACCTCCATGACATGTAAGTATTTTATGTTAGATGACAAAGGGAAATTAAGGTTGCAGGTAGAATTAAGATTGTTAATCAGTTGACCTTCTGCCAGGGATATTTTCCTGAGTTATCCAAATGGGCTCAAAGTAATCAGAGGGTTCTTAAAAAGTGGAAGAAAAGACAGAAGAGGGAGTGAAAATTATTCAGTTTGAACTCAATCTGCTGTAGTTGGCTTTAAAGATGGAGGAAGGGGCAATGAGCCAAAGAATGTGGGTAGCTTCTAAAGTTGGAAGAGATAGGGGAATGGATTTTCTTCTAGAGCCTCCAGAAAGGAATGCATCCCTGTCACAGCTTGATTTTAGTCCAGTGAGACCTTGGTCAGATTTCTGATCTACAGAACTGGAAGATAAAAAATTCGTGTTGTTTTAGCATAAGAGACTCTTAAAAACTGAGAACAAACTAAGGGTTAATGGGGGGTGGGAGGGAGAGGGGGGCAGGTGATGGGTATTGAGGAGGACACCTTTTGGGATGAGCACTGGGTGTTGTATGGAAACCAATTTGACAATAAATTTCATATTAAAAAATTTTTGTTTTGTTTTAAGCCATTAAATTTGTGGCAATTTTCTACAGCAGCAATAGAAAATGAATACAGTGGGGTGCCTGGGTGGCTCAGTCAGCTAAGCATCCAACTCTTGATTTCAGCTCAGGTCATGATCTCACAGTTTGTGGGCTCAAGCCCACAAGCCCCACATCAGGCTCTGCACTGGTAGGGTGGAACCTGCTTTGGATTCTCTCCCTCTCTCTCTGCCCCTCCCCAGCTTAGGCACATACACTCTCTTTTTCTCTCTCTCTCAAAGATAAATAAGCAAAAAAGAATGAATACAGTTACCCACATATTTACTATGACCAGTGTGTTTTATTTCTTCCTCTAGGTCTGACATTCCATTTTCCTTCCTTCAGCATTTCTTGTAGTACCAGTCTGCAGATGAGGAATTCTCTTCGTTTATGTGAAGATGTCTTTATCTTACCCTTGTTTGGAGCAGATGTTTTCACTAGCTATATGATTCTAAGTTGATAGTTTTTTCTTTCACACTTAAAGAGATAGTTCTGTTGTGTTCTGGTTGCTGTCATTTCTGATAAGTCTATCTTCATTCCATAGGCACTGTATGGAATTTGTCTTTTGTTTCACCAGCTACTTTTATGATTTTTTTTCATTATCTTTTTATTTGTTTGACTATGGTATAGCTAAATGTCATCTTTATATTTATTATTTATGTTTCTGTAATTTGATGTTTTTCACCAAATTTAGGAGACTTTTGGCCATTATATTTTCCAATTCTTTTTCCTGACCCATTCAGTCCTCTGTTTCTTGGGTATCAAATTGTATATATGCTAGACCATTTAATATTGTCCCAAAAGCAACTAAGGTTTTGTTCATTTATAAAATATTTTTTCCCCTTTAAATTTTAATTTCTGTTGACTTGTTTTCAGCTTAGTCAATTCTTTTCACCCTGTGTTATCCAGTCTCCTCTTAAAGCTCTCTGACTTTTACTTTTGTTCTTCTAACAGTTTTCATTTCTCTGTTGAGATTTCCCATGTATTCATTTATTATGTCCATATTTTCCTAGAAGTTGTCATATACATATTTACAAGATGTTTTAAAGCTCTTGTTTATGAATTCCCACATTTAAAAATGTTTCTATTGACTACTTTTATTATTTTTAGATTATGATTATATTTATCTCTCTACATATATAATAATTTTTTATTGTATGCAGAAAATTTATTTTTTAAAGATTTTATTATTTTTTTAAGTTTATTTATTTATTTTTAGAGAGAGAATGAGTGAGTAAGCAGGGGAGGGGCATGGAGAGAGAATCCCAAGCAGACATGGGTCTCAAACTCACAAACCATGAGATTGTGACCTGAGCCAAAACCAAGAGTTGGACACTTAACTGCCTGAGGCACCCAGGTGCCCCTAAAGCTTTTATTTTTAAATAATCTCTACACCAACATGGAGCTCGAACCCATAACCCTAAGATCAAGAGTTGTATGCTGTACTGATTGAGCCAGCCAGGCACCCCATATATGCTGAAAATTTTAGATGATATCTAATTAGGAGGTCTGGATTATGCTGCCTTTCTTTAAAAAAAATTTTTTTTTAACGTTTATTCACTTTTTTTTTGAGAGACAGAGACACAGCATGAGCAGGGGAGGGGCAGAGAGAGGGAGACACAGAATCCGAAGCAGGCTCCAGGCTCTGAGCTGTCAGCACATAGCCTGACGTGGAACTTGAACTCACAGACCATGAGATCATGGCCTGAGCCGAAGTCAGACGCCTATCTAACCGAGCCACCCAGGCGCCCCTATGCTGTCTTTCTTTAAAGAGTCAAATTTTGTTCAGGCAGGTGGCTAAATTACTGGTGGCTACTTTCAATCTTATTTTTTATGCTTGGATTTATGCTTTGGTAGTGTGGGACTTTTTAGACTTTTTCATTAGTTTAGGATGTGTTTTTTTACTTTAGGCTTCATCCCCATTCCTAAAGCTTGGCCTTTTTGGAGTCTTAATTGAAGCATACAGTGTTCAGCATGGCTTTTCCACAGCAACTGCATCAGAACTCTGTCTCCTACCACTTCACACTCTCTGGTGTCTCTGCTCGGCTCTAAGTCTTACAGCAGCTTCTCTCTGTTAGGCCTCATATAGTCTTACCCCGCTTATGTAGAGATTAAGTGCAATGAATATACTCAGCCATCCTCTTATGGAAAACTCTGTACAGACTTCTGAAGTCCCCTTTCTAATTTTATCCTGCATTGTAAATTCCAGCCTGATCAGTAGCCTCACGTTCTGATCTCTGCCTCCCCAGCCACGTGAGACTGTTGCCTCTTGAGCTCCACTTTCCTGTCCCATACTGGGAAAGTCCCCCCAGAGAAAACCGAAGCAAATGAGGGGGCTTGCCTTGTGCTTCTCTTCTCTCAAACATCATAGGCTTATCTTGTCTGTTGCCCAATGTCTGAGAAACAGTTGCTTTGTATATTTTGTTTTATTTTATAGTCCTTGAGGAGGGAAGGGTCCCTCTGAAACCAGTTATTCCATTGTGTCCAGAAGCAGAGGTTCAGAATGCCCTTTTGAGGTAGAGCTATGCCTTTAAACTCAGTATTGCTTTTATCAGATCAGCTGAAATCAGAGAAGAATCCAATGGTACTTTAAACTTAAAATATTATTTAAACTTTAATTTTAATCTTATTTACATGATAAATATATCAGATCAGGTACAGGATTATCTCAGAAAAATGCAGTCGTAGGAGAGAACCCCATTAAGAGTTTGATGTGCATCTTTCTGGAATTTAGGTTTAAAGCAAACCATAAAAAAGATTTAGCAAATATTTGGGATGACTTTGTAACTGAACTTGGTTGATTAATTATATAGCTGATATGACCAAAATGCAGTTAAAGAAATTCCAAGTGAAAAAAAAATCTATTTGAAGAGTAGTTCATTCAGAAGTTACTCTACCTCCTTGGTAAAAAGCAGACTGAGAAGGAGAAAGGACATAGGAAGAGCAACTGGAAAACCTCTGGGGTGGGCTAGGTGTAAGAGGTGGTTTTAGCTCAGAAATGAAGAGAAGTGGATGAAAACACATTTTGGAAGCAGTGCTGGCGGATTTGGGAGTGTGACAGGTATTTTGCATGAATTTGCAATCTGGGACTGATGGGTGGAGCAGGAAGTCACGAGGTTTTACTGAAGTGGGTGAGATGGGCTGGAGATGTGTGTGGAGAGAGTGTCAAGATTTTTGTTTTGTTAGGTTTGAGAAACCAAGTGTGTAATCAAATGGAAATGTCAAGTAGGTAACTGGATAAAACTGTTACAACTCTGCAAGATGATGGAATACCTACCTTATATGGACAAACTGAGCTCTCTTTCATTTGAGCTATGACATTAAAAACCTGAAGTTTGTTGACAACTAAGAAAGTTATTTGCTGGGTGCCATTGTCAGACCTCTGCTTTCTGGGCCTCCCCAATGTTAGCTTACTGCCTAATCTCCATGAACTCCCAGTGTCATCTCTACAAACAGATAATACCATTTTCATATTGCTGAAAATTCAAGTCCTATATGACAAGTACCTGTGATATCATACTTGGGATTACAGTTACTATAGTAAGTTCTCTAGGTCTTGGGCAATCTCTAGAAATGCTGTAAGGTACTGATTTTTTTCCCTTGAGATAAAGAGGAGGTGAGATGTGAAGAGAGCGGGGTGGGGCCAACTCAAATGAAGATTATAATTCGGTTCTGTGCAAATTTAGGAACCACTACTGCTTTTTTCTTAATGTTTTTTTTTTAATTAAAAAAAATTTTTTTTTTTTAAATTTTAGAGAGAGAGAGACAGGGAGAAGGGGAGAGGGAGAGAGAGAGAATCCTAGGCATGCTCCACGCTCAGTGCAGAGCCCAGCCCAACGCCGGGCTTGATCCCACGACCCTGGGATAATGACCTGAGCCAAAACCAAGAATAAGATGCTCAACTGACTGAGCCACTCAGGCACCCCAAGAATCGCTACTGCTTTTTAAAAAAATGGTAACATGACTAGAGCAGGATCTGAGAAAGTAATTAAAATTGTTCTTCACATATAATTAACATTTCAGATATACAGTAAACCACTTAACTGTCAATTACTCCCATATTCTTAATTCCTACTACCGTGTCAATAAATTGCTATATGGACATATATTCACTGAGGGTTTAGAATGCTATGATACATCATTCACATGATTCATTCATTTTATTTTTCAAATTTACAATAAAAAGCTAGAAAATTTTATGTATTATAAATGCCAGAGACATACAATAGTATAAAATACAAACCCCCTCTCTCCTAAAACACATTAAGCTAAAATGTCATTGGATCGCATCTAGGAAAATGTTGAGAAGTACAGTTCTTTCTAGTACATTTTGAAGCTGCATTGCCATGACATTCTTGTTTACTTATCATTAGAAACTTTTGGTGAAAATGCTTTTCTATATTAGTAAAACTTTACTCATTGGTATATTCGGAAGAGGCAATGAAGCTGAAACAATAGTTCTCATAGGTTCAACCTGTGTGTGTGAGAAGGCTCATGCTCCCTCTGGTGGTGGTAAGGTCTCACTATTTTTATTCAAAAATAATTGATGTGAAGATGGGATTGTCAGGGTGAAGTGATGTTCCCATTAAAGACAAAACAGAAGTCTGATTCCTCAGAGATTTAGCATGTAGGTTCTGGAAGTAACTCCTTGAATGATCTTCAGTAGCCAGGTTGCTGAGCCCTGTGGCTTCCTAATCCTTCTTTAATTCTGACAGAGGGAGGGAAGGAGTGGAAGATTAAGCTTTCTCTTAATCGTGTCTATTCTGACCACTCAGGAATATGATGAGGAATTAATGAGATATTTGTTAAGGGCTTTGAATTTTTAAAATAAAGATGTTTTATAAACTTACAGTTTTCTTAGTAACATTTTCAAGTCTAAATTTCCTTTTAGAACAGCATTCAGTGGTAAGGTCACAAAAGCATGAAGTCAAATGCTACCTCATTTATTTTTTTAGTTTATTATAGTACATAAAAATATAGTGTATTGTATCCCATAGTATAACATATAGTGTTTTCTAGTTAATATAATCGTAACGTTAGGGAGATGTAAAAGACTATATGCAGTGATGGGGTTTAAACACTGTAGATTTAACAAGTGTTGTTCTTAGAGTTTTGGAAGAAAGGAGATGATGATTCTAAATGATGTCTCATCAAAGCTAATTTCTCTGAAAAATGAATATTTATATTGGGCTGTTGGTATCAGGTGTAGATGAGGGATGTTTTGTTTTTTGAAAAATATGGGACTAATATTGAACTTCATGTATATTATATATATATGCTCTATTTCCTTAGGAACTTATTTGGAGAGTTCAAATAAAACATCTGCATAATTAAGAGTCCTTTAATTAAGAAAAATGGCTGTCAAAATCCCACAGCTTTCTAAATTCACAAAATGATGTTGAGCTGCAGATCATGAAATCATCCTAAATTATTGATTAAATGTGTGCAGATGTAAGCATAAGAATAATACATTCCTCATTAGCATGTTGCCTGTATTTACATTTGTTAAATCACAGGTGGTCTAGCAATTGGAGGAAATTGTTTTTTTTGTTTTTGTTTTTGTTTTTTTTGTTTTTAGCTTTGGAACTTCTCCCTGACATAAAGCTGCTTGAAACTGCTGGGCATTTCAGAACTCAGTAACTTAAACATGACAATCGTAGATGCTTATTATAGATGCTATAGAACTTAAACATCTAGACTAAATTCCTGAATCTTTTAGGACCAGTATTTATGGCTCCAAGGACTAATGTTCCCATTTGGGTTAAGGTAACATTTCTGCTAATTCTTACAAGATGGGAATGAAAGGTATTGCCTGTGGAATTGCAACAATAGTAATTTTTTAAACCATGGAAATATTTTTATGTTTTTCTTTTTTGATACCTAAAGTTAGAAATTCTCTTGACCATGACAGTGTGGAGCCAGCTTGGGATTCCGTCTCCCTCTCTCTCTGCCCCTCTCCTGCTTGTGCTCTCTCTCTCTCAAAAATAAATAAACTTAAAAAAAATTCTCTTGACTAAAAATAAATCAGAAAAGATAGGTAAGTATGAATAATAACATTACCTGCAATTCCAGCACTCAGAAATATCCAGTTATCAAGTGTTTTGTATGTTGCTTATATTCATCATCTCTCTCTCACTAGCCTGATATGGTGGTCATGGGGGACAGGCACATCCTACTTGCCCCTCATTGCTTTTTCTTATTCTCCCTTCCTCTTTCCTCAAAGCACTCGGTTTTGAATCTCAGGCTATCAAATTATACCACTCCTTGTGTATGCGTCCCTTACCTCATTATTTGAAGATTTAGTTCCTGCTTTGCTATTATTCTCTCCGACACTGTGTCAGTAATCACATAATGGATCTCTACAGTGACCTGGCCTCACAGTTCCTCCACCCAACCATAACTACTTTACTTTCAGGTCAAACCTTTGACCAGTTATTTCCAGTTTTGGGCAGTTTTGCACCCCATGGGACATTTGGCAATGCCTGGAGACATTTTTGCTTGTCACAGTGGGGAGGTATTACTGACATCATGGGCAGAGACCATAGGGCTACTAATCATCCTACAACGCATAGGACAGCCCTCTACAGCAAAGAATTATTTGACCCAGAATGTCAATAGTGTTGAGGTTGAGAAACCCTCTTCAACTCAAAGATAGCCTTACTATTGCACCTTCAGAGATAAGAATGATTTTCAATAGAATGGCTTCCTAACCTAGATATTCTGTAATACTTAAAACTATTGGGTGACCCTCTCTGACAATTAGATGCTGATGTATAGGTAAAGCAGAACCATCTTTCCTCTGGGAATAGTATAAATAGCTTAGTGCTTTTTAGTATTAGCACCTTCTCCGGAAGTATCATTTAAAATATTGTCTAGTGAATCACACCAGCCAAACATAGGAAAGGCAGATTCCTTACAGAAAATCCTTCCAAAGAAGCATTTCTTAAGACGTAAAAAAAAAAGTGTATAGGGGCATCTGGGTGGCTCAGTGACTCTTGATTTTGGCTCAGGTCACAATCTCATGGTTCATGGGATCGAGCCCTGCATCAGGCTCTGTGCTGACAGTGTAGAGCCTGCTTCGGATTATCTCCTTCCTCTCTCCCTGCCCCTCCCCTCTCTCTGTCTCTCATGCTCTGTCTCTCAAAATAAACTTAAAAAAATTTTTTTAAGCATATAATTTTATTATATAACAAAATCAACATTTAACAATATCACATTTTTACATTTGAGACCAAGGCTTCATCCCCTCCCCTTATCTTCCATGTTTTGACTCCTTTTGAATTGGTTAAAAGGCCTTTACAGATTTTTTTCCATAAAGGAAAAAGCCACTTAGTCAATTTAATTGCTAGAAAGTAGCTTATTGTATTCTGTGGTCTCAGAAAGTCCTACCAGAATGCCTCAGTGGTGCCTTATTACTGAGAAAAATGAAAACAATGATAATATCATATGTTGAAAGTGATATTGAGCCCAAAAATGCTGATACAGATTATGAACGTAAAATTCCACAGGACAGAGTATTGCTGTGGCTTTGCGTAGCACCAGGCCTTTTAATTGTTAGGTTTTGCGTCCTTTCTTTGGGCCTTTATTAGGCCTTGGTTCTATTGAAAGGACTAACGAACGCTTATCATTTTCTCACTAGGAAAAAAAATCATTCTGTGGCAACACTTGCAGTGATAATAGATTTCTAGTATTCATTGCTATTGTGGGGAGGGTGAACACATGGATAAAGACTTGAAATTTCTCATTCTAGGAAATTAAAAGTAGTGGTATAATTTCTACTCGGGGATTTTTGGAGATTTGTGGGGTATGTAGATTCGGATGGAGAAGGACATACAGAGGTGACAGTATAAGCCACACATAGATCACAGCATTTCTGGGCCCATGCTCTGGCCCAGAAACACAACATGAAATGTAGTATGAAAGGTAGGTAGGTCACTGGCACAGTGTGCCAGCCTGGGCTGTCCCACCATTCCCTTTTCCCTGTGGTTGCTGCTTCCACTAGGTAATCACAGATCATGTTGGGAATCTTTCCTATTAATAGAATCAGGATGAGTTCTTTGCCTTTACTTAGAAATAGCCAGAAGGACCAGAAACAGAAGCCCTGAATCATCTTCACTGTAAAATCACCAGTGGAGGGTGTGTGGATTTGCTCTTCAAGTTCTAGGCTCTTTCATCAGATAAAGCCTTGGCTGTGGCTGGGTTTTATGTGATTTTTTTCAGTAGTACTAGCAGATAAATTATCTTGTATCTTTATGCTATCCCACATTGGCTCTCCCTGCCCAGTCTTTCGTTGTCTGGTCCCAGCTGGCAAATAAGAACTTCACAGTCTGAAAACTATTAATGTAGCTCGGCTAAAGTTAGCTGTTAGATTTTTCGATGAAGCATGTTTGCAGAGATGAGTGGTGTTTTTTCTATTTATAGGAGGAGCCCTGATATCCAAGCAAAAGAAGAGTTATGGAAGCATATTCAGTAAGTACTGATTTTTTTCTTCCTCTTCTTGTTTCAAAACCCATGTAGTGTTAAGGTGTTTACGAGGGAGACCACTGACACCGAGAGGCAGCCTCTGGCTGAAGCCTGTCACATAGTCTTTCTTCATTGCCATCATTATGTGGAACATGGGACTCACAGTGGTGGTGCCTTCCCGTGCCAGCAGCCCCTCTACAGGTAGCCCTGACATCTTCTCTCTTAAGGCCAGTTAGCCCCACCTGTAAATGGCCTCAGGACAATGTTTTACAAATAAATACCAGGGAAAACAGATTCAGAAGGAAAAAAGATACTACAGGGGAGAGAAGCAGATCTTTTGTAAAGAAATGATGGATGGAAGAGTCGTCTACATTCCAGTTATAGAAAAACTGGAAAAAAGGTAGAAGAGCCACAGAAAAGGTTTTTCCCCCTATTTTTCCTTGAATACATACTAGGTTTTTAATCTTTGCTCCTGGCTTATATTTCTCTTAGTTTTACTAATACTGTGTTTGGGGATAAGGTTAGGAAGGAAAAACTCACCTGCCAGTTGTATTTCTATCAGCTTCATAAATTTAATTTTCTTGCTCATTCCCTTCTAGAAAGGAACTTGTGGATCCTTCTGGTTTGTCTGAAGAACAATTAAAAGAGATTCCATACACTAAAATAGAGTGAGTATGTCTTTGAAAATCTTGTCACAAAAGTTTTATTAGTACTTATAAGTGAATAGTCCATTCTTAGTTTCCGGTGGTATTCTATGAAGGGCTTTGTCTTTACATTTTAACTAAAATTAAAACTGTAGGAAAGGGGGTGCCTGAGTGGCTCAGTCCATTAAGCATCTGACTTCGGCTCAGGTCATGATCTCACGGTTTGTGAGTTCGGTCAGGCTCTGTGCTGACAGCTCAGAGCCTGGAGCCTGCTTCAGATTGTGTGTCTCCCTCTCTCTCTCTGCCCCCTGGCTTGCTTGCATTCTGTGTCTCTCCCTCTCAAAAATAAACATTAAAAAAAAAAACAAACTGTAGAGAAAGAGGTAGAAAAGGGTGTATTAAAGCTAATTGTTATTTTGCACTACAATCACAATCATATATTAACTGCCAGTTTGTATGAAGTGGGTACACGGGAGCTTTTGATAATTAATGTGTTCTAAAACCTAAGTTCTTTTTTTAAGGGATTCATTGATTGGTAATAATGTTTCTTTTTATTCACTACAAGATAGTTGTATTGGCCCTGAATCCTGCCACATTAGCCCATGGAACTAGCACATTGAATGTGCTCCATGGAAGCGTAACAGAATTCCCTAATCACCATTCAGTGTAGGATGCAGCAGAAGATGATCTATTTACTCTGTTTTCTGCCCTGCTGTAATTGGTAAAGAGAAAGGGTGTGTGGGGGTGGGGGGTTATTTCCTTGCTTTATTTCCGTCTGTAACCCATGCTTTCTTCCCACTCTGGTCAAACTGCAGGTTTGTACACACTCTCCCCAACTCCCCTTCCTACCACCCCCTCATCTTTGGCCAAAGATTGAATTCTTAATGACAGGCTAATTAGCTAGGATAAGGACCAACCTTTCCTCATAGGAATGCCATTTGTCTGCGTTACAGATTTTTTTTCTTTCACACTACTGGAAAAAATTCAACTGTAGGGAATAGTTTCATTAGAATTTTTCATTAAAAAACTACACACTCATGTGCATACAAATAATACAGCTTCATTTTCATGTAAATGAAATGGTCATGTAAATGGTCAAGAGGGCAGTTTTCTGTTAGTTCCTGAAAGTGAAGCCACTTAGGCTTTCTAAGCTCAGAGGGATCATGTTCTTTTTAAATTCTTGAAGTCATTCCTTTGTGGTTTCCATATTAAGGAAAAATTCCAAATTATCCTCTTCTGACTTCTGGTTTATTTTCATGTTTTTGGTTGCTTATTCAGGACTCAAGGTGACCCAATCCGCATCAGGCATTCCCATTCACCGCGAAGTTACCGCCAGTATCGCAGGTCTCAGTGTTCAGATGGAGAGCGATCTGTTCTCTCGGAGGTGAAGTAAGTGGGCAAGCTTGAGTACATTATCACTTGCAGGACTCCAGTTCTGGAACAGCACAGTAGGACTTTCTGCAAAGATGGAAATGTTCTGTATCTATAACTGTTAAGTATCTGAAAGATGGCTAGTGTGACCGAGAAACTGAAAATTTAATATTCTTAATTAAATTTAAGTAGCCCTGTATGGCTAGTGGCTACCATATTGGACAGCACAGATCTAGACCATACTTAGCCTGAATCATGGTACCTCCAAGCTATGCACTGAAACTTTTAGAAGAAAAAAAAAGGCATTAACTATTCTATTGTGAATAATGCATCCTTATTTGAGAAACGGTGTATGTTTCTTTTTGATCTGATGACATTTTCTTTTACTATAGCAAATATCGTATGTTGTAGTTATTTGTGTTATTCAGTTTTTCTTTTGAGGAAACTGACTGTATTTCACAATATA
The DNA here is from genome assembly GCF_027475565.1 of Acinonyx jubatus. NCBI lineage: Eukaryota > Metazoa > Chordata > Mammalia > Carnivora > Felidae > Acinonyx > Acinonyx jubatus. The sequence continues at coordinate 169,309,508 of NC_069380.1, read as the reverse complement.
GTCGCAAGAGGTGCTATATTTTAAATGAATATGTTAATGAAATAATTATGTATCATGTACTTGCTGGGTAGGAATGTTAATCATTTAACTGAATTAAGGCTCAAAATTTTGATAAACATTAATAAGTTGGGACATTTTCTTTTACTATAGCAAATATCGTATGTTGTAGTTATTTGTGTTATTCAGTTTTTCTTTTGAGGAAACTGACTGTATTTCACAATACAGTCGCAAGAGGTGCTATATTTTAAATGAATATGTTAATGAAATAATTATGTATCATGTATTGCTGGGTAGGAATGTTAATCATTTAACTCTGAATTAAGGCTCAAAATTTTGATAAACATTAATAAGTTGGGACATAAGCTAGCCCAGCCGAGAGAGTTATAGGCCAGGTTTTGTTTATTTTTTGTTTGTAAAATGTAGAGCATGGCTATTTATAGCTACATAGGTTTATAGAAAAAGAATAAATGGCCACAAATGCTTCTTTGGAAACAAATTGAAAGGCCATTTATACATGTCACAGTAACTAGAGCACATGGGAACCACACTTATGTTTTACTCTTGGTTCTTCTATGATTTTGAGCAAGTCAAAACCTTGCTCAACTTAATGCAAAGCCTGCCCAACTTAATGCAAAAACATTTATTAAACATCTCTCCGTGTAAAGTATTGTGGTAGGTACTCTTAAGGAGTATAAAGGTACATCAAACATGTTTTCTATTCTGTAGTTCTCTTCCACCTCAAGTTGTGATTCTAGGTACTATCTCAATTGTTAATTCTAAAACAAATCCTCTGCAGTTCAAAAACAGATCTTGTACCTCCACTTCCTGTGACACGTTCTTCAGATGCTCAGGGTTCTGGTGGCTCCACGGTTCATCAGGTTGGTAATAATAAAGTTTTAAGGTATTGGTATTGATGAAAATTTTTGAGAAGCACTTTTCTGAAAGTTCTTTTGGGGAAATAGGGCAATGAATCTCTAACCTCATTCTGAGATACTATAATTTAAAAAGAAATTATACAAAACGTGGAAGGAGGGTTACATGATCAAGACAAGGCACAACATGGGAAGAGTTAAGTTAGAAGTGAGAGCTAGAGCTAGTGCAAGGTCTCAAACAGTCTGATCCTTGGAGCAAAGCCAAGGATAATGAAAATAAATGGTAAGATTATTTGAAACCAGAGCAAAGAAACAATAGCTTCACTAATTAAAAAAAAAAAAAATTCTTTGATATTTTTTGAGCCAGAGAAGCGAGAAAGTGGTAGACTTAGAGCAGGCACATGTTCTATTATTGATGGCAGACAATTACTCAAGTCCTATTTCATTTGTCTTCTCCATCAAAGAAAATTACTTTTGTTCTGGAAATGTTTTAAATAATGTGGTTAAAAGGGAATTCAAGGACAGAGTAAAGTTATCTGTCTGCCTTAATAAAATCAATTTACTCAGCTGGATTAGATCTATCAGGGGAGCACTCTAACAAACATATTGCAGCAAGGTGTTTGACACCATCTCTTATGGTAAATCAGAGATAAAAAGGCTGCGTGAGATCATTGGGTGGATTTAGGTCTACTTAAACCATCACTCTAAGAACAAAGTTGATGTTTATAATGGGTCATTGTCCACCCGTTGTTTGTAGTGATGTGGTGTTCGTTAGATCCTCCATCCCTTTGGAACGCAATTCTAACTACTGTCTCCCATAAAAAGGCATGTAAGCACAGTTTTATATGTAAATCCAGGGAGTTTATGGACAATCTAAGAAAACTGACTCCAGTGGTACAGTTTATACACTGCCCTTTGTTTCTCCAGATTCATTTTTGTCATTGACTTAAGCAGGGTCAGAAATGCCTGTACTAATTTATGTTAGATTTCCTGGGAAGAGATTCTGAGATGGAGGTTTACATGGAGGAACTTTATTGGAAAGCATAAGGATCAACACTTATTGGGATGAGAGAGAAAGCCCAATGTTGAATGGTGTAGTATTCTCCGAATAAAGCATCAGCTGATTCCACAGGGAGCTCTAGAGCTGAGAGGGCCTATTGGATCTCTCCCACTTGGCCTTTACACAGACACTCACCATGTAACAAGTCACTTGTTGAAGGGTGCCCTAAGGAGGGGGCTGTCTTCAGCTGAGGGCAGTTCCTGGGGGAGGGCTTAGTTTTTTAGCCGTATATCAGCCAACACTCCCAGCAGCTGGGGGAGTGAATGCCTCAGTCCTGAATGGAGGACTGGATGATTAGTTACTACATCCAATAACATCTTCCTCATTTTTGATTAGGTAGATCTGGAAGAGCCAATAGGTTGTGCAAACAATTGTTTCAAGTCAATAGTATTTTAAAAATTTATATTCAAGATTAGGAGTTTAGGCTTTGCATTCAGATTGACCTGCATTTGTGTCTCCTTGTCTCTGCATACCACTTGTGTGACTTTGAGCAAACCGTGTAACTTGTAAACTTCAATTTCTATGCAACATAAATAACCTGTCAGGGTTATTGTGAGGATAAACAGGCAGTTATTTTTCAGAACTTTCTGTCTTAAAATTTAAAGTTGGATTCAGCACAAAGAATTTTATTGTACTTTCGCTCTTCTAACTACCCTAGACTCCCTGATCACCATCACTAAGGAATCGCAGGAAACTTCTGCACATTGAAATAGTTCTCACTTTTCTGCATACAACAGCTCACATGCATCTACGGATCAGTGTGGCACTGATTCAAAGCTGGTCTCTGTGACATCTCTTTGAATTCAACAAATACCTAATAAGCACATTAGACAGGCACTGGCTGGGTAGTCAGTAAACTACAGCCTATGGGCTAAATCCAGCCTACCTGTTTCTGTATGGCCTAGGAGCTAATAAATTGCTTTTACATTTTTTAAGGGTTAAGGGGTGGGGGGGGGGCACAACATGCAACAGCAACCAGATGTAGTCTATAATTAGGCCCTTCTGAGAAAAATGTTCAGACTCCTGGCCTAGACATAGAACACATAAAAGTTAACAAAATCATTAGGGAAGCATTATGAAGAAACCAAGGGCTCAGTTAGAAAATCAACAGGTCAATTTGACAATAAATTTCATATATTTAAAAAAAAATAAAAGAAAATCAACAGGTGACTTTACAGAAATAGGGTGGTCCAAGAAAGTTAACTCAGAAACCGATGACAGAAATAGGGTGACCAGTGATCTCAGGAACTGATGTATAAAGCTGGAAACTTGCAGAGTAGGAGCCACCCAGGTGCAGATGGAAGAGCAAGAGAGAAGTCTGTCAAGGTCCCGGGGGCGTTTGAGCTAAGACCAGTGTGCTCAGAGCATGGAGGAGGGTGGGGACAGATTTCGCAGGGCTTTATTCTAAGTGCCAAAAGGAAACCACTGATGTGGTTGCCACATGGAGAAAGGACTTGAATGACACTGGGAAGCAGGGAAGTTGCATTTCCCAAGTTCTGTCATGGTGCCAGAGTTCTGGTAGTGGTATGGCCTGTCTACACCTCACTTCCTTTTTTCATGCAGAAGGCTGGTAAAGGTGGGATGAATCATGGACTCTCACTTTATTTTCTTAAGATATGCAGGCAGAGACCGGTTTTACTGTAAAGTGACTTACAAGGTAGTGCTTGTTTTAGGTGACCTCCCAGCAACTTTTCTCTTGCTGTATTAGCTTTCCATTCTTCACATACACTGTCCTTCCCCTACCTCAGATTATCCAGACATCTTCCATTTCAGAGGTCTCACACTCTAAAATTATCTTGATTCAACCAGAGAGTCTGGTTTAGGAATGACTAGAAATATTTAGCTGAAGTGATTTAGGACTAATTTTCATGCATTTAGTGTATTATGCATGTTACAATCAGACTTAACTTTACAATCTTCATGTCATAACAAGGTATTTGTTGAACAGCTTTTGATACTATGAACCTTAATTTCTGATGTATTAATAAAGTCGATTTGGCCATTTTCTTCTCTGAATCTTACTTTATCTTTTGAATATATTTTCTTCTAGAGAAGAAATGGATCTAAAGATAGCCTGATTGAAGAAAAATCTCAGACATCTACAAGCAATCTGACTGGAAAACACATAGCAAAAACAGTGAAAACTGTCCAAGCTTCACGCCTCAAGATGGACTTGATCCAGTGAAGGGCCGGAGAATAGGGGTGGGAAGGGTGTGTGTGTGTGCCACCTTTACTTTCAAACTGTGAATTATTCAAATATCTTGGACCTGCAAAAAGTGTTTCTTCAGAAAAAAAATGGGAGTCTGTTGCATCTTCTAAATGTTTAACAGTGTATTTGTGCTGAAGGGCCTTTTTATTTGGCAACTCAAAGAAGGGTTGAGAAAACTCATGCCTTGATGCCCTATTTTCCTTCCTGGAAACTCCAGTTATCTTGTGTCCACAACCAAGATCAGGTGGTTCTGATCAAAGGTCTGGAATCCTAGTGTGCAGCTGCCTAGCTAGGTACACGAAGTGGACAAAAAGGTTCTTCCCAACTCTAGGTGGATCTCAGCCTGTGCACAGATGTATGAAGACTGAGATCTCACTTTCAGACTGAAGTTTTTATTCATATAAATGTTCTTTGTAATACTGTATTTTGTGGCATTAAGTCCCACTGGTTATTTACAAATGTAAAAAGCTTTTTAAGTGTTGCTTTGAATTTCTAGTGTCCTTGTGTTTTCAAAAAAAAAGAAAATGCTATGTGTAGATTTCAGTTGACCTCCGTTTATAAATTCATGAAACCCAACCTCAAATGGTCTCTCCATCCTGCCTGGCTCTCTAACTCCCACCCCCAAAGATGAGTTCATCTGAGGATGACTTTGCCACTCCACTTTCCAGAGAAAACAGATACTCCTGCAGGACATTATCTCCCTACCCACACACTTTCCAGCTGTCATCAACACTAATCCTTCCTTTCCTCCTGTCCCTGCACCTGTGTTTTGGAACTCACTCTCCTTCAGCCTTCCTGTCCCTGTCCACTTCCTGTCAGCTAGATCCTTGCCATTTGGTTTTAAACTATTAACTCTCCCATCTAAAAAAAGGAAAATAAAAGCCAACCAACTTTTCCAACCACAAATCCCTCTCCAGCTACTATTTTCCTCTCCCATTCCAAGTTTCTCAAAAGGATTATCTGCAGCTGGTGTCAATTCTTCTAATCCCGACTGTAAACTGTTAAGATCCTCCTCCACTACACACCTTACGCTAAAATCACCTGTCACCAAATCCCAAAGGTAACTTTAGGCTGCCCTGCCATATTTTTAGTGCAGTATTTCATTGTTTGCACTGTTCTGACCATCTTTTACTGCTCTTCAGTAAGATGCTATTCTACCTCATCAATTAGTTTCCCAGAGCTTAGGCCTCTTCCTCTACCCCAGGTGGATCTCATTTATGCCCATAGCCTTAAGGTTTATTTCCATAGCTTAGTCTTTCTGCCAGGCCACTTAGATTTTTCAAAGGCAATCCCAGTTCAACAGTTTAAAATGCTGCTCCCTGGATTCAGGACCACTACCATGTGAATGTGCAAAACTACACACATAGCAATCATTAGACACCTCCCCTATTACCAAGTCCTGTTAGCTCTGCTCTCTATAGCTTAATGATCTCCAAATTTTACTACCACCCTGGTCCAAGGTGGTCCTCTCTTGCTTCAACAACTGGCCCACCTGCATCTCCTTTTTTACACATGACAACTATAAAATTTCCCCTTGCTTTAAACAGAGCCCTATGTGGTCTGTTGTTTTACCTGCTCAGGCTCATTCTGTAACACCCATGGGCTCCCTTAATAGCCACCTTCAAGCCTCATTAAGCACTCAACTCTTATCTAAATCAGGACGCTTAAGACGGAAAGTAACTACAACTGTCACAAACCTGTATCTTTCCTAGGCCAAGGCCTCTGCATATGCCATTCCCAACTTTGCCTTGCAAAAATAACTGCCCTTAATCTCAACCGCTTTCTCAGGTTTCCTTGGTCAACTCATGAATGAGACTTGTCTCACAAAGGCAGTTTCATATCTGTGATGATATTTCTGCCATTCAACTCTAAGCTTCCAAAGGGAGGGACTGTGTTTTGCTCACCCTTGTGTTCCCACCTCCTAGTACGTTACTGAAAAACTCAATAAATGTTTCAATGCCCAAAGACTATTTGTTCTTTCCTACAAAGTTGAGGTGGAGGGTAAAAAAATAAAATGCAGTGACAACGTAAAACACACCTGTGACCTAAAAACCAACTACTCTAGTTCACCAGGCCAAGGCACTGAAAGCAAGCACTTAGTTCTCCATAACTGGTAGCTCTGAATATCAATCTTAGCTGAGATTAAACCATTCTCAAGTTTCAGGGGCGGGGAGGATAGAAACCCTCCCTTTCCCTTTGATCTTTCAAAAGAATGCTATTTGCTGGCAGTTAATTACTTAATACACAAACCTCCAAGAAGCACAAGAAGTATTTATTCATAGCCCCACTATTTTAAAGGTAGATTTATGGACAGTTCCAAAACAGTTGTTTTAGTACACCCTCAGACTCCTGGGAATTTTAAATGATCCAAGCAACTCTTGTCAAGATTTCCTGTGATGGTTTTGAATTCATCAAGGACATCCTAAAAGACAAAATAAAGCACTGAATTTGACATATATTCACGTGCATCAAACATTAAAAGCTTCATAATAAAACTCAGTATATCCTTCTGAATTGCATTTTGGACTCAGCTTTAAACGTCCACATAAAACCTGAGACTTGGCAAGTGTTGGAAATTTAGTTACTACACAAAGAAACACGTATTTTAAAATTCCGAAACTAAGCTGGGAACAGGCTTTCCTATTTGCCGTTAACTTCACCTTAACTACACGTTGCGGTACTAATACCCATTAAAGCACCCCAACCTAGAAGTTTGCATTACAAATAACTGTTTTAAGACAGCACTACAACACCAGCATCCTACCTTAGATCACCCTTGGTGCTCCAAGACAGAATTCAGCTAGCAGCAGGATATGCTTCAAGCATCCGTCTTTCACCTGAACAAAATGTAGTTAAAAACTGCTTAAGAGAAGCTATACGCTTAAGACTCAAGATCACACGTGTCAACTAATGTAAAAGCATAAACTGTTACTTGTGCAGCTCCTACGCCAAAGATACCAAATTCAAGGGCAGGAAAAGGCTGCAAAGTGTTTAGTTTACGCCTTTTTTGACACCACATTCACTAGTTTCCAAAAGTGAACGGGCAACACAAAGGCTACAAGAAACCTACCCAAGGACTGCTCTATCTATGGCACAAAGTTGCTGACCCCATAATGTACTGTTCTGTGGATGAGCTCAAAGGTGATTAATACCAGCTGTAGATTTTCTTGTGCCATTCAAACCCGACTAGGTTAACAAGAACTGCAGTAGAAAGTGTTTTAAGTGGTTAAAACCTTCAAAAGCTGGGATGCAACTGGTTCCTCCTTGCACTAAATGCAAACTCACCTGCGAAGCTGCTGCCGCTCACTCGCCAAGTTCTCTATCTTGAAACAAATATCGAGATCTAAACCTTAAACGGCACTTTACTCCTATGTAGACTTGATCTCAAATGGGATACGGTAGGCATACATGCAGTTACAGGGTGAGGCCTTTCTCTTTCACGAGAAATCTGTTTCTATTAAAAATTCCCTGACACACAGTACGCGTCCAATAAACTCAAATGCACTCAAGTCCATCTTCCACTTCCTGGAGTGGGAACGCAGCCTGGGGGCCGCGTTGGGGTCTTCTGAGGTCCACGGACAACGTGGCGGAGACCAGGCCGGGCCGCTTCCCTCCACGGACTCACGGCACGGGATCCTCGGGCCCGGCACAGCGGCGAACCATATCCCATCGCCCTCAGGGTGGCCGCGCGTCCCTGCTCAGCGCCTGGGCCCTTCGGAAACCGAGATACCCCGCGTCCCCCAACCCCGCCATCCCGGAAAGCGCGAAACACCTCCCCTACCCCGCAGCGCAAAATTAGAAAAGGCCGGGGTCTCCTCCCACAATGCTTTTCTACGACTGGAAGGACCCACTGTCCGGGGAGCGCGGGGGGAACGGGCTGTACCACTGGCCGCTGCGCCCTCGCGAGACGCCGCAATGTGGCGCGAGGGCTAAGTGCCCAATGATTGGCCGTGGGGCGGGGCTCCAGGAGGAAAGAGGGCGAAGGGGTTTGGGGTTGCCGCCTCGTTTGTGCGTCGTGCGACCGGTGCTACCTTCCGGAAGGCTTTTTTCCCGTCTGGTTGTGCATCCACCTCCCTCTTTCCCAGGGTCGGGAGCATGTGGTCCGCTCTGAGCCACGGGTGTAACTCAGAGGACTTGAGACCTCGAGTTCTTCAGTCTCCAGCTGAGGAAGAGTAAGGCGTTTCCTTCAAAGACTATTTGTAGCGTACTTAGGAAGCTTCAGGCTCTGTCCTAAATGCCTGGGAATCAGGTGTGAATGAGGACAGTATTCCTGCCTTACGTCCTGGTTGGGCGAGAAAGGTACTAAACAGATAACATGGACACTGTAGGTCCAGACAGTGTGTCAAGTAGGGAAACAAAAGAAGGTAATGTGGTAGAGCAGCACTGTCCCATAGAAATACAGTGCGGACCACGAATTCATTTTAAATGTTCAAATTGCCACAAAAAATAAAAAAATAAAAAGGAACAAATTAAATTAGTTTCCATTGTAACCCAACATGTAATCAATATAAAATCATTAGTGATTAGTGATATATATTAGTGATATATTTTGCTTAAAAGTCTGGTGTATATTTTATACTTCCAGCGCATTTCAGTTGAGACTAGTCACATTTCCAGTGCTGTGAAGCAGGCCTTGGCCAGTGTGGCTGCAGGTGCCTGAGGAGTACAGAGTGGCATAAGACGCAGCGGAAGAGACAGGTAGGAGCAAATCATATAAGGCTTTGTACTTGCGGTAGGAGTTGGGATTTTAGTCTGAAATTCTAGAGTTGATTAATTATTACCACAGAAGTAAAGCAGAGGTTGCTAATTGGCTTTTTGCTTGATAACCATACTCATTGAAGGGATAGAGACTGCAGTAAAACCTGCTGTGTGATAGCAAGGGGGTTTCCTTGCTCCTATAAGTCCTAGCGGAGACTTATCCAGAGACCACATGCCAGCACCTTTCCTTGTTTCTTTGAATCTTCTGAAAAAGAGAGGGAGAGAAAAGGAGAAAAGAAAAAGAAAATTCAAGCTCACGGCCCAGTGGTCATTACATAAGTACTAGACTGAATGGTAACATCAACTCAGACAATGGGGACATACAGAAGGAGTAATGTGTAATGATCACAAGAAAGGAAATAACTGAGACCTTCATTGGGAAGTCATTAACATCTGGGGGAGGGAAAGGTTGGGGAAGGAGGATACCTCTATAATTTCAAGACGTTGAAGGGAACAGTGTAGTGTTCATAACAAATCTCAAGCTTGCCTTCTTGCTAGGGGAAGTCAGGGAGAGAGGAACTTCCCTTGAGCTGGAGCAGCCCCCGGACCTAGGTTTACATCCAGCTCTGACATTTGTTCTCTCAAGTAAATGACCACCTCTCTGAGCCCCAAGGTTCCTCATTTACAGGATAATAACTATACCCATGAACTACATGTTAGCTTAAAGAATTAAGAAAGGCTTGTGGAATCATCTAGCACTGCGTAATACATCGTAACACCCAACAAATGACTCTTAGGAGCTTAGCTCTTCCTCTCATTTATCACCACCCCAGGTATGGAATCTTCTTGGGTTGAGTTCTTAAGGAAAGGACAAATATGCTTATGTTTGTCTTTTAATGGCTTGACATTTTTGCTCCTGCCTTCCTCTTTCCTATTGTCCCCTTTATATCTCTTTCCCAAACTCTGGATGGTTTCAAGAGTAGAAAGAGGGGAGGCATTTGTTCCAATTACTGGATTAGTGTTGTCAGGAAATCAATTCTAAATTCTTCATCTTCCTGTCTGCTTCAACCTCACACAGCCTGATAAAGAAAATCCGATAATTAAGCCAAGGCCAGCAGCAAGGACACAAGAAAAATATAGAGGATGTTTTCTACCTAGTTTTCCCACCACCCTTGCCTGCTGGGGTTGAGGCATTATTATAAGGATGTACAAGCTACAGGTAGCGATAGTGCAAACATGGAAGAAGCTGGGTTTCCTTGTGGGGTAGGCAGAATCATGGTCCACCAAATGTTCCACATCCTCCTCTCCTGAACCTGTGAATACGTGATTAATGTTAGGGACCATGAGATGAGATAAAAATCAAAGAAGGCGGCAGAGGAATTAGAGATGTGGCCAAAGAGAAGGCAGGAGAGGGACTCAACCTTCCATTGCTAGCTTTGAAACTGGAGGAAGATCTTTGAAGTCAAAGAATACAGTTTCAGCTCTAGAAGCTGGTAATGGCCCTCAGGTGACAGCAAGGACCAGGGACTTCATTTCTACAACTGCAGGAAACTGACTTCTGTCAACAACCTGAATGAGCATGGAAACAGGTTCCTTCCTGGAGTCTCCAGAAAAGAGCACGACCCTGCTGATTCCTTGATTTTAGCCAGTGAGGCTCATGCCAGATTTCTGTCGACAGAGGTGTGATAATAAATTTGTGTTGTTTTAAGCTGCTAAATTTGTGTTAATTTGTTATGGCAGCAAAACAAACCAACCAAACAAACTCCCTGTAAGGGGCAGAGAGTGAGAAGTGAGCTGTTTTTCTTATCCCCCTCCTTGTCCCACTCCCAATTTTTTCATCAGGAGCATAAGTACAGTTTTGCAGATGAACGATGCACATTTCATTCTAACCTTATGAGGTTGATGTTTGTTTATGGTGGGTGCTATAGATCCAAATTAATATCCAACAGATATTAAATAATTTGAATACTTTTTATAATTTAAAGTCATTTGCATATTTCTTTGAGTTTTCTTCTAAAAAATCACATCATCTGCAAAAGCTTTATCTCTTTCTCATTATTTTTTTTTTAAAGTTTATTTTGAGAGAGAAAAAGAGTACATGAGCATGTGCACAAGTGGGGGAGGGCTAGAGAAAGAGGGAGAGAGAGAATCCCAAGCAGGCTCCACACTCAGCATGGAGCCTGATATGGGGCTTGAACTCACAAACCTTGAAATGAGGACCTGAGCTGAAATCACGAGTCACATGCTCAACTGACTGAGCCACCTAGTGCCCCTATTTTTATTTTAAATGGTAAAATTTAAAATAAATTTTTAAATAAATAAATAAATTATTTAAATAAATTTATTTAAATAAATTTGGGTGGCTTGTTAACCCAAATCAATTTCCTAAAATATAACTAAAACATGGTAAGCAAACCTCCATTAAATAGCAAAGTATAGCATTAGGATGTAAATATTCATAACTTTGCTTCCTGAATCACTAAACAATATAGTTGTTAATAAATAGTTGCTTTGTCAGCAGTAACAGCCTCTCTTTCATTGTTACTACTTTTCTGCTTTTTTTTCTTCCTTCTCCATTAAGTTCTTTAACGCTTTGTCAACATTTTTGGTTCTTATTCTATAAAACCATGGGGAAAAGGGCAATATGAAATACGAAAGACACTGCGAATGTGACAGAGGATGATTCACAATGAGGATGATATTTTAATGCTTCTTTTATCACCAGTAGCATTTGTGATCCCCTTCTTTGATATTCAGTATGCTTTTGATTTGCTGACATGGTGTGGACATCTTACCAACGTTTGTAATGTAACTCAAGGCATTTCCTATACCTTTGTTGTTGTTGGTGGTGGTGGTAAAAATGTATTGAGTTTTGGGGTGCTAAATAAAGCATTTCCTACATAAATATCAGTTGACATGTTAGTTTGAGAGATATATACGTTGTACGGCATTGGAGAATTAAATACAGGAGGGAATTTACTGGGAAAACATCCATCAGGGAAATGTTTTGTGGAATATGCCTGTAATGGCTTTATAAATTTACTTGGAGAAATTTTCCTCTTCTCCAAAAAATTTAATATAATGTCAGGATTAACTTTTTAAAGTGTTTATTTATTTATATTTGGGGGGGAGAGAGAGAGAGAGAGAGAGAGAGAGAGAGAGAGAGAGAGAGAGAGAGCATGCACTCTAGCAGGGGAGGGGCAGAGAGAAGGAGAGTGAATCCCAAACAGGTTCCACGCTGTCAGTGCAGAGGCAGATATGGGGCTTAATCTCATGAACCTCGACATCATGACCTGAGCCAAAATTAAGAGTCAGATGTTCAACTGACTGAGCTACCCAGATACACCCAGAATTAATTTTTTTTAATTTTAAAAATAAAAAAAAAATCTGATTCTGTGCCGGAATCAGATGCTCAATGACTGAGCCACCCAGGTGCCTTAAACATAAGCCACAGACTTTTAAGACTATCTGGACCTAGTATTTTCTTTATGGGAAAAATTTTAACTACTGATTGAATTTCTTTAATGGTTATAGGACCATTCAGGTTTTTTCTTCTTCAGTCATGTTTGGAATGACTTCCAAACATCTTTCCTAGGAAAATGTCTCTTTTCAAGTTTGTTAGCAGGAAGTTGTTCATTATTCTGAGTTTTTTCCCTCACACCAACCGATTCTTTGATTGTTTGACACCAACTGGGTGTCTAATTCAGTTAAACTCTGATACTAATTCCCTTGAGTTAGCATCAGACCCTACAGGTTATGAACTTACTCCTGCAAGACTGCCCTCATTTCATTTGCCAGCTGCAATGGGATGGTCAGGCTACTCACACTTTTGCCCAACCAAAAATTTGGGGGTTAACATGACCCTTCCCCCACCTCAGGTTTGGTAATTCACTACAAGGACTCACATACTCAGGAAAACACTTTGCTTACTATTACCAGTGTATTATAGAGGCTACAACTCAGAAACAGCCAAATGGAAGAGATGCATAAGGCAAAGTATAGTGTGAGGAGGAGCATGAGCTTCTATGCCTTCCCTGGGTATGCCACGTTCCCAGCACTTGGATGTATTAACCAACCAAGAATCTCCCTGTCTAGTAGGAGTTTTTATGGAGGTTCCACTACACAGGAATGATTGGTTAAATAACTGGCTGTTGGTGATTGAACAAAATCTCTAACCCCTCACACTTTTCCCAAGATGGGGGTTAGATGGGTAGAACTGAAAATTCCATCTCTGTAGTCACATGGTTGATTCCTCTGGCAAGAAGTTCCACTCCTGAAGCTACCAAGGGAGACTATCAAGAGTCACCTTTATGATATAAACATAACTGGAAGGGGCTTGTCCCGAATAATAAAAGATGCTTTTGTCATTCAGAATATCCAAAGGTTTTAGGAGCTCTGTGCCAAGAACCAGGGACAAAGACCAAAAATAGATTTATCATACCTTATTATATTATCTGATTATCTTTTTATTTTACTTTTAATTAATTTTATTGAGATATAATTGATATATGACATTGTATTAGTTTCAGGTATACAACATAGTGATTTGACATGTGTATATGTTGTAAAATGATCACCACAGTAAGTTTAGTGAACATCTATCACCACATAGTTGCAATTTTTTCTTGTTCACTTTTATGATTTACTCTCTTAGCAACTTTTCCATGTACGGTACAGTATTGTTAACTATTGTCACCATGCTGTACATCCCATCCTCAGGACTTTTTTATCTTAGAACTGGAAGTTTGTACCTTTTGACTATCTTCACCCAATTTGCCTACTCCCTTCACCCCCATCCATGCCTTTCCTCTGGCAACTACCAATCTGTTCTCTGTATCTATAAATTCAATTCTTTTTGAATATTCCACATGTGAGTGAGAGCATATAGAATTTGTAGTTCTCTGACTTATTTTACTTAGTGTAATATCCTTAAGGTCTATCCACCCATATTATTGCAAGTAGCAGAATTTCCTACTTTTTTAATGGCTGATCACACACACACACACACTATGGATAAAGCAAACACATATGTTGTTTTAGATATAAAATTTGCTTTATCTATTCCTTCATGGATGGGCAATTAGGTTTTTTCCATGTCTTGGCTATTGTAAATATTCAAGATGATAATTTCGTTTTCTTTGGATAAATACCCCAAAGAGAAATTGCTGGGTCATATGGTAATTCTATTTTTAATTTTTTGAGGAAACTCAGTATTGTTTTCCATAGTGCCTGCACCAATTACATTCCCACCAACAGTGCACAAGGGGTCCCTGTTCTCCACATCCTTACAAACACTTGTTATTTCTTGTCTTTTTGATAATATCCATTTTAACAGGTGTGAAGTGGCACCTCATTGTGGTTTTGATTTACATTTCTTTGATTATTAGTGATGTTGAACATTTTTTCATGTCTTTTGACCATCTGTATGTCTTTGGAAAATGTCTGTTCAAATCTTCTGCCCATTTTTAAATTGGATTGTTTTTTTGCTATTGAGTTGTAGGAGTTCCTTGTATAGTTTGGATATTAGCCCCTTATCAGATTTGCACACATTTTCTTTTATTCTGTAGGTTGCCTTTACATTTTGTTGTTTTCTTTGCTCTGCAGAAGCTTTTTAGTTTGAGGTAATTCTTATGTGTTTATTTTTGCTTTTGTTGCTTTTGCTTTTGTTATCAAATCCAAAAAAAAATCATTGCCAAGATTGATGTCAAGGAGCCTACTGTCCGTCTATATTTTCTCTTAGGAGCTTTATGGTTTCAGGTGTTATGTTCAAGTCCTTCATTCATTATGAGTTGATTTTTGTATGTGGTATAAGATAGTAGTCCAGTTTCATTCTTTTGCATGTTGTTTTCCAGTTTTCCCGTCACTGTTGAAGACTGTCCTTTCCCCATTGTATAGTTTTGGTTCCTCTGCCATATATTAATTGGCCTTACATGGGTTTATTTCTGGGCTCTCTGTTCTGTTCTATTGATCTATATGTCTGTTTTTATGCTAACATTGTACTATTTTGATTACTATAGCTTTGTAATAGAGTTTAGAGACAGGAAGTGTGATGCTTCTAGATTGTTTTTTCTCAAGATTGCTTTGGCTATTTGGAATCTTCTGTGGTTTCATACAAATTTTAGGGTCATTTGTTCTATTTCTATGAAAACTACCTTTGGAGTTTTTTTTTTTTTTCATGCTTATTTATTTTGAGAGAGAGTGTGTGTGGGTATGAGCACAGGGGAAGTGAGGAGAGAGAGAATCCCAAGGAGACTCAGTGCTATCAGCACAGAGCCTGACAGGGGGATCAATCCCATGAACCGCGAGGTAATGACCTGAGCTGAAATCAAGAGTTGGACACTTAACTGACTAAGCCACCCAGGCACTCTGCCACTGGAGTTTTGATAGGGATTGCATTGAATCTGTAGATCACTTTGGGTGTTAGGGACCTTTTAGCAATGTTAATTCTTCTAATCCATGAGCACTGAATATCTTTCCATTTATTTATGTCTTCTTCAATTTCCTTTATCAGTGGCATATAGTTTTCATTGTATAGGTCTTTTACCTCATTGATTAAATTTATTCCTAGGTATTTTTTTTTTTTTTTGATGCAGTTGTAAATGTGATTGTTTTCTTAATTTCTCTTTCTGCCAGTTTTGTGTATAGAAACACAACTGATTTTTGTATAATGATTTTGTATCCTGCAGCTTTACTGAATTCATTTAAGTTTTTTGATGGTCTTTAGGTTTTTCTGTATATAGTATGTCATCTGGAATTAGACACACTTTTACTTCATCTGTTCTCATTTGGATGCTTGTTTTTCCCTTTTTCTTGCCTAATAAATCTAGCTTGACTTCCACTATTTGGATGAATAAAAGTGGCAAGAGTGGGTGTCATAGTCCTTTTCCAAGAGAAAAGTCTTCAGTTTTTCACTGTTGAGTATGATGTTAGCTATGGGCTTGTCATATGTGGCATATATGGCATAAGGCATCACTGTGTTGAGATATGTTCCCTCTATAGCCACTTTGAGAGTTTTATCATGAATGGATGCTAAATTCTGTCAAATGCTTTTTCTGCATCTTTTGAGATGATCATATGATTTTTATCCTTCACTTTATTAATGTGGTATATCATATTGATTGATTTGCAGGTATTGAGCCATCCTCACATCCCTAAAATAAATCCCACCCGATCATGGTGTATGATCCTTTTAATGTACTGTTGAATTCAGTTTGCTAATTTTTTTTTTTTAAGGATTTTTATATGTGTGTTCATCAGGGATATTAGCTGGTAATTTTCTTTCTTATAGTGTCCTTATCTGGTTTTGGTACCAAGGAAATCTGGCCTCATAAAATGAGTTTGGGAGAGCTCCTTTATTTTCTATTTTTTGGAAGAGTCTAAGAAGGATTTATATTGATTCTTCATTTTTTAAAAATGTTTATTTTGAGAAACAGAGAACATGTGAGCAGCGGAGGGGTAGAGAGAGGGAGAGAGATTGAATCCCAAGCAGGCTTCATAATGTCTGTGAAGAGCCTAAACCATGAAATCATGACCTAAGCCAAAACCAAGAGTTGGATGCTTAACTGACTGAGCCACCCAGGTACCCCTTAATTCTTCTTTAAATGTTTGGTAGACTTCCCCAGTAAAGCCATCTGACCCTGAAATTTTGTTTATTAAGAGGTTTTTGTTTACTAATTCAGTCTCTTTGTTATTGGTCTGTTCAGATTTTATTTCTTCATGATTCAGCCTTGGTAGGTAGTATGTTCCTAGGAATTTATTCATTTCTTCTAGGTTGTCCAATTTGCTAGAGTATAATTGTTCATAGTAGTCTCATATGATCCTTTGTATTTCTGTTTAGTAGTTATGCCACCATTTCCTCTTTAATTTCTAATTTTATTTGCATCTTCGCTCGCTCTTTTTTTCTTAGTGAATCTAGCTAAAGATTTACCTACTTTACTTATATTTTCAGAGAACATTTAGTTCCATTGATCTTTTCTATTGTCTTTTTAATCTCCATTTCACTTATTTTGGCTATGAACTTTATGACCTTCCTTCTGGTAAGTTTGGGCTTCATTTGTTCTTTTTTAGTTCCTTAAGGTATAAAGTTAGATTGTTTATTTGAGATCTTTTTCATTTTTTACTATAGACACTTATTGCTGTGAACTTCACTCTAACAATTGTTTTCTGCTGAATCCCTTCAGTCTTGGTTGTTATATTTCCTTTTTCATTTGTCTGAAGATATTTTTTATTTATCTTTTAGTTTCTTCTTTGATCATTGTTATTCAGTAACGTGTTTAATTTCTATATATTTGTGAATTCTCCAGTTTTCTTCTTATAATTGATTTCTAGTTTTATACCATGGGAATTGGAAAAGATGCTTGATATGATTTTAGTCTTCTAAATTTATTAAAACTTGTTTTGTGGCCTGACATATGATTGATCTATTCTGGAGAATTAGAATGTTCCACATTTGCTCAAGATAAATATTCTACTGCTTTTTGATGGAATGGTTCTGTAAATGTCTATTAAATCCCTCTGGTATAATGTGTAGTTTAAGTCCAATGTTTCCTTATTGATTTTCTGTCTGGATTATCTACCCATTGATGAAAATGAGGTGTTGAAGTCCCCTACTATTACTGTATTGCTGTCTATTACCCCCTTTAGTTCTGTAAGTATTTGTTTTGTATATCTTGGTTCTTCTATGTTGGGTCCATAAATATTTACAATTGCTATATCCTCTTCTTGGATTCACCATTTTATCATCATGTAATGACCTTCTTTGTCTCTTATTAGTCTTTGTCTTAAAGTTTGTTTTGTCTAATTAAGTATAGCTACCCATGCTTTCTTTTCTTCCCCAGGTTGGGGAATATCTTTTTCTATTCCTTCACTTTCAGTCTATGTGTGTCCTTAAAGCTGAAGTAAGTCTTTTGTAGGCAGCATATAGTTGGGTCTTATTTATTTTATTTTATTTTATTCCATTCCATTCCATTTTTAAGTAATCTCTACACACAACATGGGGCTTGAACTTACAACCCTGAGATCAAGAATAGCATGCTCTACCAACTGAGACAGCCAGGTGCCCCAGGTCTTATATTTTTTTACTACATTGAACTACTCTTGTTCTTTTGACTAGAGAATTTAGTACATTAATGTTTAAAGTAAATATTGATACGTATGGACTTATTGCCAGTTTGTTAATTGTTTTCTCGCTGTTTTGTAATTCTTTTGTTCTTGTTTTCTTCCTTTGTGACTTGATACTTTTCTATAATGATATGTTTAGATTCCTTTCTGTGTATCTTTTGTGTATTTACTGTAGGCTTTTGCTTTGTGGTTACCATGAAGCTTACATCAAACATTCTAGAGTTATACTAGTCTATTTTAAGCTGATAACAATTAAATTTAAATGCATTCAAAAGCTTTACATTTTTACTTCCCCTCTCATGTTTTATATTTTTAATGTCATAATTTGTCTTTTTACATGTGTATCCATTAACAAATTATTGTAGTTACAGTTACATTTACTACTTTTGTCTTTTAACTTCATGTTAGATTTATAAATGATTAACCCACCACCATTACATTAGGTTATTCTGAACTTAACTATGTTTTTACCTTTTCTGGTGAGATTTATACTTTCAGATATTTTCCTGTTGTTAATTAGAGCCCTTTCATGTCAGCTTAAAGAAATCACCTTGGGGCGCCTGGGTGGCGCAGTCGGTTAAGCGTCCGACTTCAGCCAGGTCACGATCTCGCGGTCCGTGAGTTCGAGCCCCGCGTCAGGCTCTGGGCTGATGGCTCAGAGCCTGGAGCCTGTTTCCGATTCTGTGTCTCCCTCTCTCTCTGCCCCTCCCCCGTTCATGCTCTGTCTCTCTCTGTCCCAAAAATAAATAAACGTTGAAAAAAAAAATTAAAAAAAAAAAGAAATCACCTTAACATTTCTTATAAGGCCAGTGGGGTGGTGCTGGACTTCATAAGCTCTTGCTTGTCTAGATAACTTTTTATCTCTCCTTCAGTTCTGAAGGACAACTTTGCCAGGTAGAGTATTCTTGATTGGCAGTTTTTTCTTTAAGCACTTTGAATATATTGTGCCACTCCTTGCTGGCCTGCAAAGTTTCTGCTGATAGTCTAATGGGGGTTCCCTTGTATATAACAAATTGTTTTTCTCTTGGTGCTTCTAAAATTCTCTTCTTTCTTTCTACTTTTGATACTTAAATTATGCATCCTGGTGTAGGTCTTCTTGGGTTTATCTTATTGGAACTCTCTAGGATTCCTAGTTCTGAATGTCTTTTTTCTTCCCCAGGTTAGGGAGGTTTTCAGTCATTGTTTCTTCAAGTAAGTTTTTCACCTCTTTCTCCTCCTTCTGGATCCCCTATCATGCAAATATTGGCCTGCTTGATAGTGTCCCAACAGTCCCTTAAGCTATCTTTTTTTCTTTTTTCTTTTGCTCTTCTGATTGGATGAATTCCACTATTCTATCTTTGAGTAACTGATCCTTTTTCCACTGCAACCAGTCTGCTATTGAACCCCTCTATTGAATTTTTCAGCTTAGATTTTGTATTCCTTAGCTCTGTGGTTTCTGTATGGTACTTTGTTATATTTTCTATCCCTTTGTTAAAATTCTTACTTTGTTCATGCATTGTTCTCCTGGCCTCAGTGAGTATCTTTATGACCATTATTTGAACTCTTTGTCAGGTTGATCACTTATTTTTGTTTCATTAAGTCTTATTCTGATGTTTTATTCTTTCATTTGGAACATACTCCTCTATTTCTTCATTTTTCCTCTCAGTGATGATTTCTATGCATTAGATAAAATAAACACATTTCCTAGTCTTGATGGACTTGTTCTCATGTGGAAGAAGAACCATATCATTCAACCTTGCCCTAGCTATTGTTTTTCTCTCAAGTCTTTGTGATTGCCTAAGCAGTCTTTTTTGTTCTTGGTGGCTTCCAGTATTGAAAGTGTGTCAAGACCTGTCAGTGTCCCAAAGGGGAGGATCTCAGTCAACACCTACATTCAGGCTCATTGGAAGCTTAACTTCCAGGCAGCAGCTTTTAAAATATCAAATATGCCTCTTTCAGGGGAAGACTGGGAGATGGGCATTTCTGTCTGTGGCCTCAGCACTGTGTCCTGAGGGGATAAGTGGCCAAGAACTATTTCTCTGTTTGTTACAGTTTTGTGGGAGGGACCTGAAAATGTGAGCCACACTGGCCACTAGAGCCAGGTGATGAAAGGGCATCTTTTGGATGGCAGCCACAAAAACTGGGTCCCCAGATGTATACACAAGCTCCTTTCCTGGAAATATTGGCAATCTGGCATGAAGCAGCAAGAGAGCACAAAGGTGGTACCCACCAGCTCCCTGGTCTCTGGAGGGTATTGTAGTCAGCTCTTTGTTGTGCACTAAATTAGAGGCCCACTGTGCAGGCTATAGGTATTAAGATGTGTAGATAGACCTCTTTCACAGAAAGACTGGCCATGTTTAAGCTGGACCCTAAGGAGTTTGCTGTGGTAAGTCCTTGTAAGCACTTTAAGAACTGTCTCTTAGTTTTCTATAGCCTTGTTGGTCTCATGGATGCAAGCCCCATTAACTTTCAAAATCTGGCGTTTTGGTCACCCATTTCTTAGGTGGAAGTGCAAGGCTTGAAGTTGGAAGTTCCCTCCGGGTTGTGTGTTGCTGTGCCAGAGGTGGGGTTTATGGTGAGATTGTTTGTTAGCCTCTTCTGCCGGGTTTTATGTGAGTCTTTTCTCATTTACCCAATGTGTGGGAGCCACTCAGATAGTTTCTGGCTTTTTTTCAGAGATACTTGGTCTGTATGTGGCTGTAGATTTGGTGTGTCCATAGGAGGAGGTGAGGTCAAGAGCCTCTTATATGAGAATATTACTCAGTGATTAAAAAGAATGAAATATTGCCATTTGCAACAACATGGATGGAACTAGAGTGTATTTTGCTAAGTGAAATAAATTAGTCAGAGAAAGACAAATATCATATGACTTCACTCATATGTGGAATTTAAGATATGAAACAGATAAACATAAAGGAAGGGAAGCAAAAGTAATAAAAACAGGGAGGGAGACAAACCATAAGCGACTCTTTGATACAGAGAACAAACAAGGTTGCTGGAGGGGTTTTGGGTTGGGGGACGGGCTCAATGGGCAAGGGGCATTAAGGAGGACACTTGTTGGGATGAGCACTGGATGTTATATGTAAGTAATGAATCACTAAATTCTATTCCTGAAATCATTATTATGCTATATGTTAACTAACTTGGATATAAATTAAAAAAAAAAGCCTCTTCTATTGCCATCTTGAACCTGATCCAAACGTTGAGTTGCTAATATCAATTATTAGAAATTTTTCTAGGATTTTTCTTTGGTTCTTTCTCAAAGATGTAGGTTATTTGTGATATCTTTTGTTCCTTTGTTATGTACCCTCTTTTATTTCTTGAAATATATTAAACACTCATCTGATATCCTATAGATAAAAAATTTGTATAGTCTAACTCTGTTTCAACTCACTGTCACTTGTCTATTTTCTCCTAGGTTTTTTTTTTTTTTTTTTTTAGTTGTGGTATCCATTTGGGTCTGTTCCTCTAGAAAGGGTTATGTTTGGTATTGCTGGGTACTTGGGACACTGCTAACCCATGAACACTCTCAGACTATCCTATCCACTGCACATAAGATAGGATGTACCCTATTCTATATGAGCAGAGACTGGTGTTAGTAATTTTCAAGGGAAACTTTTCCCCTCATTTTATCCTTCTTCATAATACTTAGGCTTATTGTCTCTACTGGTTGTCTCTATAGGGTTATTCCCCCTTTCCTCACCTAATTCACTTACCAAGGATGTTGCCTTTCATGGGACACAACCTTACACACGGGTCATACATGGAAAGTTCTGTTTCCCACTTCACTCAGGCCTCATGTCTTATCTCCTGATTCTCATATGGCTCTAGGAAGCCTAAACTCTAAGCCACCCGGAGAGAGGTCCCAAGCAAATGCCAGCTCCAGAACTTGCTTTGTATTCAAGTTGTCTTTTATTTGTGGCCTCTGAGGACTTCCCCTATTTTTTAACCAACTCAACCATTAATTTAGGATGATATTTAAAAATATTTTATCCAGCACTTTTAATTATTCTGAATTAGGGGGTTTTCCTGCATATCTCTCCTGCCATATTTGCAGGCACAAAACACCTTTTGAGTTTCTTCATCAATTTGCTCCTTGAAAAATCATCCAGCTTAAGAACATCAGAAAGGCTTATCACTAAGGCTGCTTATTCTACTAATAACCTATGTGTAAAGGTAATAATTCTTCCCAAAATAATTTATAATTTAGAGAAATTCTCACCAAGTCTCTTTCTTAAAGTAACTTGGTCAAATTCTTTGGGAACCTAACAAAAATTATTCTCAAGTTCATTTGGAATAAGAAATTGATGAGAATAGCCATATCAGTTTAGAAAAATAGTAATGGTAGAGGACTAACTCCTTCTTTAATATTAAATGTTAAACATACTCTATTTTTTAGAAATTTTTTAATGTTTGTTTTTGAGAGAGAGAGAGGTAGATACAGAGCATGAGCAGGGGAGGGGCAGAGAGAGAGGGAGACACAGAATCCGAAGCAGGCTCCAGGCTCAGAGTTGCCAGCACAGAGCCTAACATGGGGCTTAAACCCACGAACTGCCAAGATTGTGACTTGAGCCCAAGTCAGGGCATAACTGACTGAGCCACCCAGGCACCCCAAATATTCAACATATTCTAATTCTATTCTAATATTAATATTAAGACATATTTTAAACTTTATAAGATAATTAAATCTGTATGATAATGGCACAAGTACTCATCTATCAATGGAATAGAAGATATAACTCATAGCAATTCTGAGTATATGTTAAGTCTTGATATGTCTTAAAGCAAACTTCCCAAATCAGCAGAGAAAGATGGGTTTAACCCACACATGTTGCTGGCAAGAGTGACTTGTCATGTTGAAAAAAAAAAAAAAGTTTTACTTGATGTAAAGCAAAATAAGGCCTATGTAGTTTACAGAATTAAATGGGAAAAAATGTTAAAAGAGCTATGTAAAAATACTTGCTTGATTATAGACAGTACTGAATAAACTTGAAAATCAATGGCTTGGAAGGTGGCAAGAAACTGGTTACAATGAATGATGAGGTAGTAGAGCGATTTATCTTACTTTTCGATCATGAGAAAGTATTACCTTTCAAAATAATAAATAAAATTTATTTTAAAAACAAAACCATTGGAGGGAGTAAGAAAATAATTGATAATCTTAATTTGGCAAAATTTTAAATTTCTTTGTCTTTAATAATTAAAGAGAAATTCCATGTATCATATTGGCCAAATTCTTATAATAAATATAATCATAACAAATACAATCCTTAATAATTAAATCATTCATGTTAATCCGTGTGAACGCTGAGAACCTAGTAGAATCAAAGGCAAAAAGAGAGATTTTACAAAAGAGAAACGTGAATTCTAAAACATACCAAGAAGTGTCAACACCTTAAGGAATTCAGTGAAAAATATTTTTGTAACCCTACTGATTTGTAATAATACTATTTGACCCCTAAATTTACAATTTACAATTTGTTTTTCTGATATTTATGTCGACTTTTTTTTTTCTAAAAGCTAGGCCTGTTTGTGTTTATAGAGGCCTTGTTTCTTTAATTTTGTACTTATTTTGGGAAAGTTGGGCTTAAATGTTTTTCTTAACAGATTTTTCACTGTGAATGTACTAATCATTAATGCTTAATGTGTTCGTATATAAATGGTGTGTTTGAGTAAGATGTCGTTTGTCTCTAGCCTGGTTAACAAAGACTTCTGTAAAATTTTCTCTGCACCATTTTATAGAAAGTACTGACTTGTCAATGACGGTGATACTGCAAACTGAATGGTAAATGAATGCTAATTTAAAAAATTCCTTTATGGGTCTGTTTTAGTATAAGCAGGATACCACCAGGTGGCAGTACAAGCAAAGGACAAAATCTTCACTGTAATTTGTAGTTACACTTTAACTGGAATGAAATGAGTAATTGAATATCCATATTTGAGTAGAATCACCCCATCTTCCTAGGTGTTTTTAAAACCTTGTTTTATACTATTTTTTTAGAGGTTAGGTTTTGTTTTTTGTTTTGTTTTGTTTTGTTTTTGTTTTTAATCTGGTGAAGTTGGACAGGAAAGACCTGTTTTAATATGTTACTTTGAGTAACCCAAAAGAACATCTTATGGCTTCCAGTCCAGACGAGACTGACACATCTTTAAGTGGTAAGATTACCTATGCCACAGAACTGTATGTCCTAAGCCAGTCAGTCAGGAGAGTAAAGCCAGTGCTTTAGTCAGGAGCCAGCCTGCCAGAAAATATACATGGCAATTGGGGTTGAATTATTCATAGATGCTTCTTTTGTGGGTTAGACAGCTCAATCTGTCTAAGTATTTTTTTAAGTCAGGTATGACTTGATTGCAGTGCTTAGTCACATATCTGGAAATAAATAGTTGCTAGATAAAAATATGATTTTTTATTTTTATAACTAAATATATATATGGCATGTGTTTCATGTCCATATATTTCCAAGGGTATTTTTAGAGACATCTGTTTCCATATCAGTAACTTTGCTCTTTCATGGTGCTAGAGTCTTTCTTTGGGGAGCAGATAGAAGCGTTGGAGGATGTTCTGTAAGACAGGCGCTCCTCAGGTACATGGAATAGCTCAAACAGCTCAAAACCCAAAGCCTGGCTTTCTAATCAGTGGCTTTAGTTATATTAATGTTAATATTTGTTTTAGCCACTGAAAGAGAATTTCCAGCTGCTCCATTAGAGATATGAAGTCTCTCAGCTGAGTAAACTAAATCCTTTGTACTGAGGCAACTTGAAAGTGAGCATCCATGGATGTGGGGGGATCTGTGAGAAACCATAGAGAGCCCAAAAAGGCCTAAAAGACAGAAGTTTGAGGATTCTTATCCTTCAAACTTTCAAAAGGAGAAGAAGTGACTTCAGTAAATTATAATAACAAATGTATCAATTCTGTAAGATAAAATAAATGATTGGTGAAACAGCACCATTTATTCACGAGAAGCCAGACTAGGTTTAACACCCATCACAGCAAACTTTCCTTTTTAAACAAAGTGTCCAGACCTCCAGAGCTGGGAAGGGTGGAAAACCTAGAAATCTGATTTGAGCAACACACTTGACAAGGTCTCTCAACACACCTTTGGCTGAAGTGAGGTATAAGTGTCATTATGTATATTGATAATTGATTAACTATCAAGGTGGTGCTGTTTAATAGATTGACGTCAAGTGGAGGGATGTTTCTAGGGATGTCCTTGGCCTTTATTCTTTAATACTTTTTATTAGTGATTTGGATGAAGATGTTGAAAGCATTCTTACAAAGTTTGAGATGATATGAAGTTAAAGAGAATAAATTAAGTGGTCAAATAGAGTTCTAAAATCTTAGGCTAGTTGAACTTGGTGAGTGCTAGAAGAGTGATTTTAAGGAGAATATATATTAAAAAAAATAAGAGGATCTATGTAAAGGCCACTACTTGAGTCCTAAAATCAACAGCATATATACAGGGTAAGTCATATCTTAGCTGTAGCACATCTAGAAAAGACTTAAGGGAGTGTAGTTGGCAGTGAATATAGTATAAATAAGCTGTGTACCATGACTGTCAGTAAATATTAATTTAGGTTTTATTAAACAAATGTGGCATGGCAAAGGAGAGAGGAGATGTTCCCTCTTCTACTGGCTGGACCACCCTGTCTTCGATTTTGGGTGCTGTACCTCGAGTGGAGCATTGCTAGGCTAGGGACTGTTCAGGAAGGAGACAAGCAAGATGATAAGAGCTGCAAACACTGTTATGAAGGGCATGGCTGAAGAAACTGAGTATTAGAAAATACTACATCAGAAGATGGAGTAACACTGGCTTCACATATTTGGAAGTCTGCATGTGAAAGAGGGATTAAACTTATTCTGTGTTCAAATCAAAATCGAGGGGGTGGAGACCTTAGACAGTTTTGCATTTCATGTAATGACCCTCTGATGGTTGCAAGCAACCCCAGATAGGTACAGACTATTTCAAAAGATGGTGACTTCTCCATTATTAGAGTATTCAAGCATGGAAATGTCTTAGCAACTGATAGATAGTTGAATGAATTTAAAAGTCCCTTCCAATTCTCTGTTTATGGTTATTTTCTTAACCCATTATTAAGCTAAAAAAAAATCCTTAAGAAAAGGCATCTTTGAGGGATGCCTGGGTGGCTCAGTCAGTTAAGTGTACCACTCTTGATTTCAGCTCAGGTTATGATCTCACGGTTCATGAGATTGAGCCCCCATTGGGGTCTGTGCCAAAAGCGCAGAGCCTGCTTGGATTCTCTCTCTCCCTGTCTCTCTGCCTCTCCCTTGCCCACGTGCCTGCTCTCACTCTCTCTGTCTCTCAAAACAAATAAACATTTTAAAAAGAGAAAAGGTACCTTTGAACATTTCTCAATATTAATTTATCTCATTAATTCTAATATATGTTTTTTTTTCTTCTCCATGTCTTTAGTTAGCAGAGGCAGTATCAGATTTAAAATGTGACCTTTATTCCTGTTGTCTCAAAGATATGGTCAAAGCCCCAATGCCAAGATAAACATAATAGGTACCAAGTGCTTCCAAATTCTAAAGTTACTACCTAAATGGGTCATGTCAAATGATTGGGTAACCAGTTCTGCCTGTATTTAGCCCATTGCTTACCTCTGAGGTTGGAGTTGAAGAGTTGGTGATGAGGACTGTTTGAGAGACTCATTAGTGTGCCGTAAGATACCCATCTCCCCATGGGGAACTTCTGGGAGAGCTTGACATGTATGCCTTGGAATTTGGGAGACTCAAGGACAGTGATACTCACTAAGAGAGACTGGCTGAAGTTACCCATACCTGGCAGTAGCTCAAAAGAGAGAGAGACCTTTGGTAGAAACAATCTTCTCCACCATGAAAGGGGTGTAGCAAAGGTGTGTGTTTCCCTAGACCAGAAGTGGGGTTATTTTTAAGGGCAAGAAAGGTAGAGTAACCTAACCCCACAGGCCTGCATCTTAGGAAGATAGCTCAGGGGAGCCAATTTAAATTCAATAAGATGTTGGAATTTTGATAGTAAACAAGAGACTTTTAACATACGTAAGATTATTCTTGCAACTTAAAGGGATAGAGAGAGCTATTAGACCTTCCATTCAAGGGTTTAGAAAAGGAGTCCAGAAAGCAGGTTTGAAGAGACAGTGTAGAAAAGAATAAAGCTGCTTTCTGCTTGGATCCTGTGCAGACCAACCTAATAAATAGATAGTGGGAATGCCAGAGCCGTGGATTCTGGTTGTGGGCTTTCACCAAATAGCAGTGTTCATAGGTTCAAGTCACCCACCTCTTTGGGTCCCAAGTTTCTTCACTTGTAGATGATCTCCTGCTTTGTTTTAGCTATGTAGTTCTTTTTCAATTTCACTTCACAATCAAGATACACAATATATGTCTTCTATACGTATAAAATTTTAGTATTTATAAATATTTATACCCAGAACTTCTTTCAGAAAAAAAATTTCATTAGGGGATCTCCATTTTCTTTCAGCATACTGATTGTGTTTTGTGCCTAGATATAGTGTTGTTACCTTCTGCATTTCTCTAGTAGTTTTCCTCTGCTAAACTTTATATAGATAAGCTTTAGTAAGATACGGCATTTTGAGCACATATATTTTAAGAGTTTTACCCATATTAATTCTGCTGATTCAGTTTACATGTGGTTTTTACATTTTATAGCTGGAAAGTCACAGGCAAACTAAATTGAAGGAGATAAAAGGAATGTCAATTAAATACAATTAAATATTAAAGAACTCCCCAGAACTCTTGGAATTCATGAGATAGTTCTGCATGTTCTTACTCATTGTGCAACAAAAAATAGACTTAGTTTGTCTTGAATGTTAAGTCTCTTCATAATAAAACTGCTCTGTAAGGTAGGGTAATGTAACTATAAATTCCCGTCAGAGTCTCTGACATGCCCTGGAAAGGGTTGGCACAACTAAATCATTGCTTTAACTAGTTTAGTTATTTAAAATTATACAGTAAGGTGTGTATTTCAGTTCAAATGAAAATGAGCCACTGATTAGAATATCATAAAATAAACAAAATGAGAAGGCAACATTTATCTTAATCTGCTCAGTTCTTTGCTGGAATTCCTCATTTCTGGGTTGACCTCTTGAGCAATAGCAATAATTTGTTATAAATTAGATCGTGTACTTATTAGCTTTGAATTTTAAAGACATTCAGTCTTTGTAATGATACTGAATGGAGGATTTTTGAAATATAGCACAATACATGGATTGCATGTTTATATATACAGCAGCATCTATGTCATACATTGAACTAGAACAGCGCAGCAAAAGCAAAAACCGTGGCACCCGTGACTCCAAAGCCTATAACTTGAGATATCTTTGCTATTTTCACCCAATTTGGATTTAAATGATCTCTAAGTTTTCTTCTATCTCCACAATCCTATGATTAGTTCACAAGAGACATCATCTTTAAAGCTTAGGTGTAAATTCAGCCATGGCAGCTTACGGCTCTAAAATCTCAGTATCCAGAACACCAAAAACCTTGTTAGAATGCAATAGAATAAGAGTAAGAGAATGGAAAGTCAAGTGTAATACAATGCCTTTCCTTAAAAATACATGTGCATTAGTTTAATTTCCCTTATGTTCCCAGAGCTGCTCCACATCATGGTGGTTAAGAGACTTATAAGGAGTGTTTACAGAGAAAGAAGTCAACAAAGAGCACTGAATTCTGTTTCTGAGGGCAGGTTATTTTTCTTCCTTACACAGCTATAGACTTCCAAGTCCACAGATGTAGGCCAGTGGTAATAAGAGGCAACTGTACATGTCATGAATTAGAGGGTGGCAGCAGCACATGTTATTATTCCAGGCTTCTGGCAGTATTATTTTTGCAACTCAGCACATTTCCTCTTTTTTCCTACTCTTTTAGTGCAGTCTCTACTGCTTCTCTTTACACAAGGATCTACATAAGACCTAATGGGGTCAGAGAGCCTCTTCCCCCTGGCCATTGTGATTGGTTAAGATATGACTCATGACCCAAGCTAGGCCAATGAGAGCCCTGGTCTGAGACTTTCCTATAGTGGAAAACTGCTTTTGCTTTTGAGTTCCTGGAGCTGGATGAGTAGCTGAGGATGGCTAATTTTATCATTCTGTGGAGCAGGCCTTCTGCAATTGTCAGAATGAGGCCTACACTGAGAGAGACAAAGAAGAGAGGAAAGAAATGGTGATGTTGTTTGAGGTCTGGCTCTAGTTCTGTATGATGTTAGCTCTAATAAACCACTCCTTTTTTGTTTAATGTAAGTTGATTTGGATTTCTGTCATTTGTACCCTGCCTGATACAGATTTCAAACAGAAATATTAGAAAACACCGTCTTTTGGAATGTTACTTCATAAACCTAAAAATACAGATGATTTTGGTATGATAATAAAAATAACTGCAATTTATCAAACATCTACCAGGTGCTAAGCATGGCAAGGAGTACATGATGTGTTTTGTGTTATTTTCAGTTAACCTTCACAACAACCTATATAGTATATGTATCAGTTAGCTATTGCTGGGTAGCTAATTGTCCCCAAACTTACTAGCCTGAAACAATAAGACTTTAGTTAACCATGTCTGTGGCTTGGTTGGGTGATTCTTCTGGTTTAGAACAGGCTCAGCTGATCTTAAACAGGCTTACTCATGCATCTTCAGTAAGTTGGCAGATTTCTGGGAACTGAGTGGTTTGGGATGACCTCATTCATAGGTCTGGAGTTTGGTGGTCTTCTCAGCTGGGCCCCATAGGAGTGACTGGACTTATGTCTCCAGCAGGCTAGCCTGGGCTTGTTAACATGCATGTCAGAGGGTTCCAGGAGAGTGAGTGAAGGCAGGAAGTCCTCTCAAGGCTCAGGTGAGGTACTGCATCTTGCTACTTCTCCTGCATCCTATGGACCAAAGTACAAGGTTACCCTCATTCAGGGAATGAGGTAATAGTCTCCACTTTAAAAAAAATTTTTTTTAATGTTTATTTATTTTTGAGAGAGAGAGAGTACAAGCAGGAGAAGGGAGATACAGAAGAGGGAGATACAGAATCTGAGGCAGGCTCCAGGCTCTGAGCTGTCAGCACAGAGCCTGATGTGGGGCTCAAACCCACGAACCATGAGATCATGACCTGAGCTGAAGTCGGATGTTTAACCGACTGAGCCACCTAGGTGCCCCCAAAATCTCCACTTTTAATGGGAGGAGCTGAAAGTCAAAGGGAATGGATATAAGGAGGCATGAAAAATGGTAGCACAACTACTTTACTAAAAAAGGTATTGGGTGCATATACTTCAAAAGTTAAGAAATTTATTCAAGGTCATATGGCTAGTAAGTAGCAGCGATAGGATTTGAGCCTTAATCTTCTGACTGAAAATCTCACTCTTTCAGCGTTTTTCTATTCTTGCTGATTGATCTATGTAGTCCAGATGTCACAACTTAATTAGTTTCTGAAGTCCTTTTCTTAGATCACTTTTGAATGACTTATCAGTTATTATGAACAGTTTATTATAATAAAGGTATTAATTTTCTGTGAATAGGTTATTCTTGAGCCACTCTTATAAGTATTTTCATTCATATTTATAGCCACAATAAAGTTAATATTTTCATTCTTGTATCATGGCTATGATTTGAAATACCAGATGTTATTTTGGGAGAATGGGTAAAATAACTTGGAGTATCTTTTAAAATTTTAAACAATATTTAGATGTAGTGAGGAAACTATGTGTTCAGGCAAATGGGAAGCTGGAACATAAGGAGATCTGTAAAATGGGAAGAAGACTGACAACAAATGGAAGAAAGCAACAGTGGACTTCAACCCTGTAGGATTCTAGGGAGGGTAACGGTGGCAGTAGCTATCATTTACATTGAGGAATCTTATAGCCTGGTGTGAAAGTCTTCATGAACAGTCCAGAGTCAGCCCTCTCCAAGGATCCTCAAAATGATAGAATATGGGGAAAAGAAGCAATGTACTCAGAGCCTGCTATTGCCGTGTAAGACTTAGATGCCCTACGTTATGCCTCCCCGCAAAAAAGTTTAGCTTAATGCCCCTCTGGCATGCCTAGTTTAATAGTCTGAGTGTTATAATTGTTCCTCTAGAACAGTCCAAAGGATGTTGGTGAGGGAGGGGTGTGGTCACATAGGCAACTTTGTCTTATGAAATTCAGTGATTAAAATGGATGATCACTGTGAAGAAAGGAAGATTGGAAGAACATAGAAAGAAACAGATGGTGGGAAATTAAAGAAGATAACTGCCAGGAAATTTCTTCCTGCAATTGAAGTAAGGGCTTCTCGCAGAAGATAACACTAGGCAAGTAGAACTGAACAGTTGGGAACTTCTCAGAGATCATTTGATTTGAGGTGGGATGACTAGAACTTACATTTGGGATATAGGCGTGAGGAAAGGGAGTGTTCATAATGGTTCAAATGAGACAGGAAGAGGTAAAGAAGGACAAGTAGGAGGACATCTTTGGATTGGTAAAGAAAGCGCATGGTTTTATGATTTAAAAACTGGCTACTAGAGGAAAAAGTGATTTGTATAGTTTTTAAACATTATAATATCTTATATCTTCGCTTTCTTTTCAACATTGGTAAATATGTCACTTTAAACAGCACAATATGTTCTAATTTTAGAATCTGATGATGAGGAAAAGATGAGGTATGAGAAGAACAGTGTGTATTTTCCTCAGAGGGAAAAAGCCAGGGATTGCACTCTCCCTAATGAGTTTCCTAAGTGGTTTGTTTGTTTTTAAATGTTTATTTATTTTTGAGAGAGACAGAGCATGAGTGGGGGAGGGGCAGGGAGAGAGGGAGACACAGAATCTGAAGCAGGCTCCAGGCTCTGAGCTGTCAGCACAGAGCCTGACGCAGGGCTCGAACCCACAAACTGCAAGATCATGACCTGAGCCGAAGCCGAATGCTTAACCAACCGACTAAGCCATCCAGGTGCCCCAAGTGCTTTATTTTAAGAGGGTTTGCATGTTCTGTGTTCAGAAGCACAGAGAAACTTGCAATGGAGAATCAATTTCCTGTTTTTTCTGTTAATCTCTACCTGACCCTGGATGACTCTGGAAAGAAAGAGTGGTCATTCTACCAAGTCAGTGAAGTTTGGTCTGTAGTCAGGGCTAGATCCCAGGGCTGTGGAACCTGACATTCCTGTACTCCATGTCTGTGGGAATTTGTCCATATCTGACTGTCATCTAACTGCAGACTTTTCCCCCTATACCAAAAAGGTGCAGAGTTCTAACCACAAGAGTGAGAATTCTATATAAACTTGAAATCACTTTTCAACATGAACCATTTGAAACAATAGATCCCACTTTATAATATTAAGGAAAATAACCCAAGGAAATTAAAAGAAAGCAGATCAATGTTCATTAGATAGGAATGTATCTCAGAAAGGAGACCAAAAAAAAAAAAGTTGGGTAGGGCAACTCCACATAATAATTTTAAGCTTTTAAATCACAGGTTTGAACTGTAGGAATGCCTTTGTTGATAAATACAGAAGAAGGATCAACCATTGGAACTATTTATCTTGCATTTGTTTAAAGCACTGAATAAATTAGAGCAAATTTTGTAGAGTTTGGAAATGTGCTGTGATGTTGAATCTGTAAATATATATATATATATATATATATATATATATATACGCACACACACATACATACATACATATTGACCCCTTTCTTCTAAATCTGTAATTAAAAAGGGTAGGAAAAGTAACCAAACATAAAAGTAAATTCACATCCTTCACTTCCAAGTTCTGGTTGAAGATATTTGAAAGAGCAGGATGGTTTTCCATCTTTGGTAACTTAGACATACTTACAAAAAACAAAATTATTTCAAGTGTCTTCTGTAGTATTGTTATTAATCTAAGTGTTATTCTTTACAAAATTATAGATAACAGCTGCTGCCAGTGTTGTTGTCTGCTGTGCCAATGTTGCTGTCCTCAAAATGATGTCTGTGGATACCTCTTTTTACTATTTCAGTCTCTGAATTTTTATGTCAAAAGCCAACTTTGCTTAAATGTTAACTATTTTTTTAAGTATGATTTATTCTGGAATAATTTTATGTGCACAGAAAATTTGCAAAGGCAATATAGCAAGTTCCTATGTGCACTTCATCCATCGTCTCCTAATGTTAACATCTGTAGTAGATTGAATGGTGGCCCCCCAAAATATATGTCCACAAACTAACTCCTGGAATATGTGAATGTGACCTTATTTGGAAAAAGAGTCTTTGCAGATGTAATTAAATTAAGGATCTCAAGATGGGATTGTTCTGGATTATTTGATTGGGCTGTAAATCTAATGACAAGTGTCCTTATAAAAGACACACAGAAGAGAGACATACAGGGAGAAGTGGAGAAGCCTTGCTTGCTTGCTTGCTTATTTATTTATTTATTTATTTATTTATTTATTTATTTATTTATTTATTTATTACTGATGTCCCTTTTTTGTTCTAGGATCCAGTCCAGGACACTACATTGCATTAGTTGTTACATCTCCATAGTCTCCACTGGTTCATGATAGTTTCCCAGTCTTGTTTTTCATGACCTTGATGGTTTTGAGCAGTACTGGTAAGATACTTTGTAGAATATCCCCTACTATGAATTTGTCTGCTATTTTTCTCATGATTAGACTGGGTTATGAGTTCTGGGGAAGAATACCACAGAGGTGTGGTGCCCCTGTGGGGAAAGGGCAATATATATCCACATGACTTATCCCTGCTGTTGTTAGTCTTGATCACTAGATAAAGTGGAGTTTTCCAGGTTTCTCCATTGTAAAGTCACATTTCCCCTATCTATACTATATTCTTTGGAATCAAATCTTTAAGTTCATCCCTTCATGGGAGATTAATCTACCTCCTTGTGATAGGGAGAAGCTAATATGTATTATTTGGAATTTTTCTGTAAGATACATGCCTTCCTTCCTCCTTTTTTTCAATAATTTATATATATCAGTATCAATGTATGTATACATTATAATCCAATTCCACTTTATGATCTAATGCAACATTATTTTGTTACCCAAATTGTTCTAGTTTTTATGCCTATTATTATTGTTATTAATTGATTATATTGTATGATATTAGTTTAAGCTTTCTTTTTGTTCTCCAGTCTACTAGGTATCTATTACTTCATAACAAATTACAGCAAAACTTAGGGGCTTAAAACAAACATTATTATCTCACAATTTCCATGGGTCAGGAAGTCTGGGGGTTGCTGAACTGGGTGCCTCTGCTCCCTCACAAGGCTGCAGGTTAGGTGTTTGGTGGAGCTGTCATTTTCTCAAGACTTGACTGGGGAGGATCTGCTTACCCAGTCTCACACACATTATTGTTGGTAGCCCTCAGGTCCTTGTTGGCCTTTGGATGGAGACATCAGTTCCTTGCCATGTAGGACAGGAACAGTCCTAGAACAGCTCATAACATGGCAGCTGGCTTCCCTCGGAGGGTGGCCAAGAAGGAAATTACAGTCTTTTTGTAACCTAATCTTGCAAGTGACATCCTACCACTTTTGCCATAATGTATTTGTTACAAGTAATCCACTAGTCCAGCCCACACTCAAGGCAGGGATGGGGGTTATAGAATGCCATTCTGAAGAGGAAGAGATGGTAATCACCGGGGCCATTTTCAAGGCTGCCCACCACACTCAGTATTCCACTGTTATATCCACTCACTTCAGTTGATTTGAATGGGCAGAGGGAGAAGAGAAGGGGGAAGCTTTGAAAAGCAAAACCACCGATGGATTAAACGTTTTGCTCGCAGTAACTTTTGACAAGGTGTCACATACTACATGGCATCTACCTCTTATTATTATTGATTTGTACATTTATCTGCTTATGTGTTTAGGAGTATATGACATGTAATTTCAAGCCAAATGTGATATTTCTGACCCCAAGTTGTGGTCTACTTGAGATTTTTGGAAAACATTTTTTTCTTAATTAGCACCTGTGCATTTTTAAAGCTGTTTAGGCCCAGCCTCCTGAGCATCAGTCCTACCAGGTGTTATGTGAGCAGAAGTGGAACAATTAGTCATTTTAATTAAGCTAAATGTAATTACTTTCATAATCTTGAGTTGTTCATATTGAATTCCATCAAAATTGCCTTATGAAGCTGGGGAATTATGAAGAATTACTGACAAAGGATACTATCAATAATTTTTCCATTTGTATTGAACTCACTTTTAGTTTGGTCCATCTACCTTTAAATGAAATCATTTATTTGTTTCTTCTAGTAAAAAAAAAAAAATTCATGCTCCCTGAAGAACACTTGAGAGTGAATAAAAGCCCAAAGGAAAACAACAAAAGAACACTCCAAATTATATACCATAGTGTTAACATTTTGATGCACAAAATTTCCACATTATTCTTATACATACATATATATGTGTATATATATATACATATACATATATGTATATATATATATATTTAGCACCATTCATCTCAAATTTGTGGAATATTTAGAAATATATTATGCGTATTTTCCTAAATAAATTATTTTTGCAAGGACTCATTTGACTCACCATTATTATCACTGAAAGTCCAACACATGGATTTTTGCTCTGTGATCAGAGCAGTGCCATGTAGGACAGGAGTGATCTGTGATCAGAGATTATTATCACCTCTGCACTCATCCAACAAGCATATACTGACTTCTTACTATTGGTCGGTAACTGTCGTGACAACACAATGAGAGAGATCCTGGCACGGGGAGAGCACCAGCCAAGTATTTGGAAAGCTCAGTTTTCATTTCAGCTTTGCTACTAATTGGCTCATGTCCTTGGACTAATAAAAACCAACAGCTAACATATACTGAACATTCACTTAAAAAAAATTTTTTTTAAGTAAGCTCTAGGCCCAACACGGGGCTTGAACTCATGACCCCAAGATCAAGAGTTGCATCCTCTACTGACTGAGCCAGCCAGTCTCCCCTCTACTGAACATTCACTATGTGCTAAGTGCTGCTCAAAGCCCTTCACTTATACTTTCATGTTTAATCACAACACCTCAGTGAGGTAGATACTATTATAATTATGCTCATTTTACAGAGGAAAAGATTGAGGCCAGAGAGATTAGGGAACTTGCCCAACGGCACATAGCTAGTAGGTAGTGGAGCCAGCATTTAACCCTGGTAGCTAATTCCAGAGCTTATATTCTTAATCACCACTCTATACTTTTGAAATGACTGTGAGCACTTGCTCTCTGGCCCTTAGTTTCCACATTGGCAGAATGAATAGAAGTTGTCCTAAAAGCAGGTGATCTCCAATGTCATTTGCTTGTTTGCAAGTGTAATAGGATTTCATCATATGCATAATTAACTTATTCAACTTCAGAATTTCTTTAAATGAAGAGTGAAAGCAAGAGAGAAAGAAATTGAAAGAAAAAGTTTAAATAATACAGAGGATTGAAGTAGTCAGCAGTCAGTGCAGGTTGGTCAAAACCTATGGAAATAATGTATGAATGATTTAATTTTAAAATTATTCTTGTCATTGACAATGGAAAGAAATGTATTGTTCTGGTGATCAGGTATATTAGTGGTGATAGATTCATCCACATTCTTGAAGAATAAATTGAAGAATTAATTGAAGTGAATGGTGAAACACTTATAAGTGATAAATTGGGGGGGGCATAAAATCAACTTGTAGTTGCCAAAAAAATTGCACACTATAATTTTTAACCAATGTATTTTTTAAAGTTTATTCATTTACTTTGAGAGAGAGAGAGAGAGAGAGAGAGAGAGAGAGAGAGAGAGAGAGAATCCTAAGCAGGCTCTGCATGCAGAGCCAATGTAGAGCTCGAACCCATGAACCATGAGATCATGACCTAAGCTGAGACCAAGAATCAGCCACTTAACCAACTAAGCCACCCAGGCATCCCTAATCAGTGTATTTTAAGGATAGTTTTACTGTATGTGATTTTTAAAAAGTTACTGACTTTAAAATCAAACCTGGAAGTAAGATGTGAATCCATTTTAACAGATACCTACTCAAATTAAATTTTTTTGGAAAGATAAAAGTTTATATTAAAGAATCCAAAAGCCAAGATTCATTCTGGCCTCATGAGGAACTAGACTATGACCAAAAAACCATTAGGATCCAAGGTAGCAATTTCCTGGCTCCTTTTCTTTATTTCTCTGCTTCTCTATGGGGACCTGTTTGATTCTCTTTCCACACAAGCTTTCTTTACTTCTCCAGGCATGGGTGGAAAATGGTCATCCTACATAGTCTTTCAGGCCAAGCCCTTGGCAGGGAATGACCAGTGTTTCTGAGACTTAACTCCAAATGTTCTGGAGAATCTGCAACCTGAGATAGGTTTGTGAGACCCAAGATAGGGCTCTCTGCCCACTTTCCAGGAGAAACCATGGGGAAGGATCTAAATCCAGAACAGGAACTGCTACATGGTGTGTTTCAGCATACCAGCCACAAATGGCCTCACAGAAGTTCCTGAGTCACTGAAGCAGGGCTCATAAGCAGGGGAGGAAGTCACTGGACTCGCCCTGCAGACAGAAGTGAGGGAGGTCTTAATGGTGATGAGAGAAAACCAGACAGGACATTGGATGCCTTAGTAGGTGACCAGTAATAGCAGGGCACTGTGGAATCCCTGGGGACTTAGCTACAACCCAGGAAAAGGGCAGTGGGGAAAGGAAGAATGACAAAGGACCAGATATCATTTCTGCCTCTTAGTGAAATGGAGCTTAAAACAAAAGCTAGACTGAATTATAGAAAAATAATATTGTGTTGGTAGGACACTTGCTTTGAGGATCAAGACTTGTATGCAATACCCATGGAGGCCTGTCCGGAATTGCTGTGATTCCTCATGCAGCACATCCTGAAATACAGATTACTGATACTCTCCAGAATTAAGGCCAAGCCATTTGGGGCAACACTGTGATCCCATGCCAAGACAAGGTAGGTACTCAAGATACCAGTGATTTCAGGAAAACCAGGGGACTGTAGTGAAATTTAAATTGGCAATAGTTCTACAAAAAATGCTTTGAAGTTTTTGGGCAACTTGAGAGTGGTGGGGAGAAGGAAGAGGACAATTGTTAACCTTAATAAAGTTAATGGGTAGATCTGAGTTCTATGAGTACCAAGAAGGTAGTTAAAAAGGTAGGTGCATGATATGTTCTTTTCAAGGCATCTTTCTCAGACAGTGATTTTAGCCAGTGGATTCCGGAGAGGAAGGAGTGATTCCAGCAGCACCAGCTCAGGCCCTGACAGATGGCACAGATGGGCAGTTATCATAGCAGCTCTTTTGGGATCCCCTGACCCAGGCTGTTCTTAAGGTAGCTTCCAAGGCAGAAGGATCCTTATGCTCTGCCAAGTGGGTGTCCCTTTACTGTGCTATGGATTGATGCAGTGGCCAGGGCCACAGCCAGACATCTCTTGGAGAAGGACTCCTTAACAAGCCTTGAGAGGACGCTGCTCTGCATTGGAAGGTGGACAATTCTAAGACTCTGGTGAAGTACAAGAACACCCCTATTTTGTTTTGTTAGTAGGAAGAGAAGAATATTTTAATGGTGAAATTACCTTAAATGAAACCATCAGCCACTAATACTGGAGCTAAGGCCTACTCAGTGAAGGTAGGAGGAAAGCGTCTCAGAAAACTTAGAGGACAGAGAATAGAGCCATTTTGTACCTTCAAGAGTCTGGGTTCAGTAAACCCTCATATCCCTTCTTTCTCCAGACCTCTAAAGCTCAGAGATCTTAAAGATTTTAGGCATGAAGTTATGGTGGAGAGTCAGGTTGGGGAGCCTGGTCATACACCTGCTGCCTTATTTAAGTCAACAAAAGCTTTCACTTCTTTTGTAAAGTGAGTCCCTCAAGGCCTCCTCTCAGTTCAGTGGAAGTGATGGGTGAATTTGGGGGGCAGGGAGCCAAGGGATTATTAACGAGGGATGGAAGAATTTCCTGGGGAACTTCAGATAGGGAGCATTATAAGGGGAAGAACTCACCCATGGTCTGTTCTCACCTTTGGGAGCCTGGGGGAAATAACACTCCTGTGGTCAGGGGCTGCTTTGTGCACAGCAGTTCTCATCTGGGATTTGGACCCAGCTCTCAACCTGTGGTACGTGTGTGTTCGGAAGGGTGCAGTTGGTGAGGGTGAGGAGTAACACCTGCAGATAGAGTACATTTACAGGGCTATAAATATTTAATTTAGGAAGAAAATATTGTGGAATAGTATCTTTGAGATTTATTATTATATATTTTTTGGCACTTCCTTTCCTCTCTCCATTTGGAGCAGATGGTCAGCTCTGAGCTCATCACCTCAGGAAGGGAAGTGACAGCATAGAAAGAACCTCTCCAGAGTTGTGTTCCAAACCCTAAGTCCTTAGGGAACTAAGAGTATTTGGGGTATGGAAAAAATATTTAGAAAGAGTAGGAGGAAGAGAATAGGACTTCCCTCAAGATTAGAGAAAGATCCTGTAGGCTGGAGGGTGAGAAGGGGAACCAGTGGAGCCTTCGAGAGGGGCTCTAAGCTCTGGTGCCCCAGTGCCGTTCTGGGGGAATGGCTATGTGGAATGCCTGGCAAGTGGGGCCAGAAGAGCCTCTCATATATTCCTATGCTCCAGGGATCTTGAAGCAGCAGTTTCTACACTGGGATCTCTGGACTGTACGTTGTCCCACCTGGCCTGTGGTCACCCGTCCATGCTGGTGTCCACATTCTCTCTATCCTTTACATTTAGCAGTCTTCATGGCCCCTTCTGCTCAGGTAGCTCTCTCTGCTGTTTCTTCTATGCCAGGCTAGAGGAGATAGGAATGTTCTGTGCCTGTGTACCATGCTAGGACACAGGCATCTGTGTGAGGCTGTCAGCGTCCCATCTGCCTACATGTACCTCAAGGTCAGTCTCTGTCTGAAGCCCTGATACATCTCTGAGGTCTCACTCTGATACCTGGTATTGGGACTTTCATATTTTTATGTTCCTATTCATCAGCTCTCCTTGACAAAAACCATAATGAGGCTCAGAGAAGCATAAGCATTGCCAAAAAGGAAAAGGAACTGTTTTATAAGAATTTAAAGGTTTATACACTCTCATATTGCAGATTCTCTCTGAGTTACCTGTCCTGTCCCCATGGACTCATGACAATCAATGATGGTCTTCTGGAGACTGAAAATCAAGCTGAGAAGTAGACAAGTTTCTCCTATAGTATGCTATCAAATGCCATATTGGGGCCCTTGGGTGGCTCAGTTGGTTGAGCATCCAACTTTGGCTCAGGTCATGATCTCACAGCTCATGAGTTCAAGCCCTGTTTCGGGCTTGCTGCTGTCAGGGCGGAACCCACTTTGGATCCTCTGTCCCCCTCTTTGTCTGCCCCTCCTCCACTTGCTCGTGCACACGTGCTCTCTCTCTCTCTCTCTCTCTCTTCTCTCTCTCTCAAAAATTAAAAAAAAAACATAAAAAAAAGAAATGTCATATAAAGCTCCTGCTACAGACACTTAAATCACATCAATCTTTTTTATTAAAACAAAAATTTTAATGTTTATTTATTTTTGAGAGAGAGACAGAGACAGAGTATGAGCAGGGGAGGACCAGAGAGAGAGGGAGACACAGAATCCAAAATAGGCTCCTGGCTCTGAGGTGTCAGCACAGAGCCTGACACGGGGCTCAAACCCACAGACCATGAGATCATGCCCTGAGCTGAAGTCAGATGCTTAACTGACTGAGCCACCCAGGGACCCCACATCAATCTCTCTTCAGAGTTTAGTATGACTGGGGTCTGCAGTAGCCTGTCACATAAAACAGAGTTGCATATTATTCAGGAGCTTGTTTGTGAAATCAACTTGACACAAATATTCATAGTGAAAATTACCTTAAAACCTTCTCCTTCTCCTTCTCCTTCTCCTTCTCCTTCTCCTTCTCCTTCTCCTTCTCCTTCTCCTTCTCCTTCTCCTTCTCCTCCTCCTCCTTCTCCTCCTTCTCCTCCTTCTCCTCCTTCTCCTCCTTCTCCTCCTTCTCCTCCTTCTCCTTCTTCTTCTTTTCCTTAAAGTAATCTTTATGCCCAGCATGGAGCTCAAACTCACCAGAGATGAGTTGAACTCTCCTGAGATCAAGAGTTGCGTGCTCTACCCAGTAAGTCAGTCAGGCACTCCTCCCTTAAAATCTCATTAAATCTTCAGTTGAGCTCCATATGAAGTAGGTGCC